>NC_090726.1:67459546-67599546 GCF_036898095.1 Palaemon carinicauda | reverse complement strand
ACTTACAAGATCATTTTGTAGAATGTGGTTTGAAGATGCTAAACCTGATGAATGGGAGTTAGGTGTTGATAAAAGTAGCAAAAAAAAAAAAGGAGACCTGGCTGATTGCAATAATTACAGAGACATAACGCTTACGTCAGTTATGAAAATGTATAGTATGCTTATTCTAAGGGGACTGGAGAGAAAGATTGATGAAAAGCTGAGAGAAGAACAAATCGGATTTAGAAAAGGTAAAAGCTGCACTGACCAAATTTTCATTTTGAGACATGTTGTACAGCAATGCGTAGAATATAGAAATCCACTTTTGATGGCATTTGTGGACTATGAAAAAGCCTTTGATAGTGTGTGCCGGCAAATTTTGTGGAGAATCCAGCGTTTTTATGGAACTCCTCTTAAATATGTAAATTTGATTAAGTCTGTTCATGAGAATAGCAATTGCAAAGTTAATGTTAATGCACTCTTATCAAATGAATTTCCAGCGAACAGTGGAGTACTCCAAAGAAATGTGTTGTCACCTATGTTGTTTATCCTCCTCATGGATTTTATAATGCGTAGAACAGTCAGAGATGGTGGAGAAGGATTGAACTGGATTGGTGATAGGAATATAGCAGACCTAGAGTATGCTGATGATGCTGTTCTTGTTAGTAGATCACCACAGGATTTGCAATGCTTGCTTACCAGAATGCATGAAATACCACACGAGGTTGGGCTGAAGATAAATAGAAGAAAGACAGAGATGATAACGGAGTATGCAATGAAAGACGAAATATCATTGGAAGGAGAAAGGATTAATTAGGTTGGAAGGATAAAGGATTAATGAGGAAGAATCATTTAGGAATTTAGGAACAATGATTTCCAATACATGGTCTATAGAATTAGTTTAGAGAAAGATTAAATAAAGCAAATCTGACAATGGCTAGATTAAGTAAAATTTGGAAATCAAATCGCCTGAAATTACATATAAAAATTAGACTATACATCAGTTTAGCAAGATTGGTGTTACTCTATGGACATGAATCATGGTATGACAATGAAACTATCTCCAATAGATTTAGAAGATTTGAGAACAAAGACCTATAAAAGAGATTACTCAAGTGCCATATGTGGATGAGATCATAATGAGGGGTAGATGGAGATGGTTTGGGCATGTTCTTTGCACTTCCCAAGAGAGATTAGTTCACAAAACGTTCAACTGAGCTCTACAAGGCACTAGAAGACTTGGAAGACCCACGCCTACTTGGCTCTTGACTGTGAAGTGCGAAGTAGATCATGAATGGAGAGGTATTGAATTAAAAGCTCAAGATAGAGACGACTGGCGAAATCTAACCGAAGCCTTTTGCGTCAATAGGCGTAGGAGAAGAAGAAGATGATGATGATGATGATGATGATGTTATAATATATATATATATATATATATATATATATATATATATATATATATATATATATATATACAGTATATGTTTGCATACATTTAGATATGTGTATACGGGTGGGTGGGGGTTAATGGCCGTGTCCCCAGTCATCTATATTGGTAATAACTTTGGCCAGCCTCTCTCTCTCTCTCTCTCTCTCTCTCTCTCTCTCTCTCTCTCTCTCTCTCTCTCTCTCTCTCTCTCTCTCTCAGCCAAAGGTAAAGAAATAGGAAAGGTGAATATCCCCAGAACACACCGGCCCCCATATGACATCATGGGTTACATCAGTGAACATGCTTTTCACTGTAGCAATATTGCCCTACAATTTCCGTATTGGATTTCATATAGACAAGTATTGTGTGATTCGTTTCTCTTCATTTTTAGAAACGAAAATCATTATTGTCACAATAAGAAAGAAATAGTATTGCCTCAAGAGATTCGACTCCCTTCGAGAAACACATTTACCCTTAACCTTTTTAATACTTCCCCCATTAGTCTGAATTTCTCCCTCTGGAGAGGCCTACATTTTGGCAATAGATCTGTTTTCCCAATAAGGCGCAATTACCTTGCTCAGCATCTAATTATTTGTTGAACGTGATGAGGCTCGCCTTTAGTTTCGTAAAAATACACTCAACATTTTCACATTTTCCATAATTTTGAGAATTAAGCCAGTCAAAAATAAAACCTAAATATGAGAAATATTTAGAGTAATCGATATAAAAAAAGCCATGCAGTGTACCTAAGCATGGAGGAAAGAAATTCCTGGTGAGCAGGTGGGAGGCTGTTACATATGTACCGAGTGGTACCCGCATTTTGCAAGGCTGAACAATACACATGGTTGTTGTTTTTTTCGGCCCTTCGTCGCTATTTCACATACAGTGTGATGCAATATAGAGAGCAGTATCGTATATGAATGAACGAATTGTCTGGATTAGCTTTAGATTGAAATACTATACATATGGAAACAAAACAGCTGTGCCGCCTATTTTACGTTTTCTTTATTTCGGGAGATACAAAGACAATACATAAATGCATACAATCATACATACACAAGTGTTATATATATATATATATATATATATATATATATATATATATATATATATATATATATATATATATATATATATATATATATATATGGCATAAGTAACTCATCTTTAAAAATAATACTTTTGATATATTCAATCTTGTCTTCAATAATGAAATGTTGTAAAATAAATGTCTTATGGTGAGTTATCAAATAATACTTTAAAACTTTACGCTCTATGTATCGAAAATTAGATTGGCTTAATCATAAATGCATGGTGATGTTTTCAGAGTAAGAAAATTATCCTCGATATACAGTATATAGAAAGACCATACATTCCAAAGCTAATAGATGAAATGAAATCGATAATTTCCGTAGACAACCTATGATAAAAAATGAACTTGCATCACTAAGTAACCAGTAAGCAAAAAGTTATATGAGAAGGGAAATACTGAGATGGCAGCAGAACAATTCTATTGGCAACACCTCAATATCATTACTGATGCTGTTTTCCAAATTATATATTATGAAAAAACTATAGCATCTCATTCTACTATTTCTTGTCATGGAGATCAAGAGAATATCGATATACTGTATTTTTAAGGTGTCTGAAACCGATATCTGGAATAAAGTGACTTGCTTTTATTTTCCTCTCTTGATATAAATTTTTTAGAAAATCTATTGATATCGAATAAAACATTCGAGAGAGAGAGAGAGAGAGAGAGAGAGAGAGAGAGAGAGAGAGAGAGAGAGAGAGAGAGAGAGAATAATTGTAGTTTCATCATTTCGATACCAAATTAAAAAACATTGTAATATTTTATTACCATGATAATATACTAAGTGAGAGAGAGAGAGAGAGAGAGAGAGAGAGAGAGAGAGAGAGAGAGAGAGAGAGAGAGAGAGAGAGAGAGAGAGATATTTGTAATTTCAGCATTTCATTAATAAAATAAAAAACATTGTATCATTTTAATACAAGGATAATGTACTGAGTGTGTGTCTGTATGTATGTGAGAGAGAGAGAGAGAGAGAGAGAGAGAGAGAGAGAGAGAGAGAGAGAGAGAGAGAGAGAGAGAGAATAATTGTAGTTTCATCATTTCAATACCAAAATAAAAAACATTGTAATATCTTAATACAAGGATAATATACTAAGTCCGTGTGTGAGAGAGAGAGAGAGAGAGAGAGAGAGAGAGAGAGAGAGAGAGAGAGAGAGAGAGAGAGAGAGAGAGAGAGAGAATATTTGTAATTTCAGCATTTCATAACTAAAATATAAAACATTGTATGATTTCAATACAAGGATAATGTGCTGAGTGTGTGTGTCTGTATGTATGTGACAGAGAGAGAGAGAGAGAGAGAGAGAGAGAGAGAGAGAGAGAGAGAGAGAGAGAGAGAGAGAGATCAAATATTAGAACACCTCTTTTTCTAGTGTTAGAGTATTCATCATGAATGATTCTTAAAAGCACACTACACCATTGCTTCAGGCCATGGAACTGAAAAATGGTGGAAAAATAGAGGATTTTTTGTTTTCAGCTGAAAGAAAACTGGGCGCCACAGAAAATATAACGGTTAAGAGGTCACATCTCTGGCATAAGTTTTGTCTTTTTTCAAGTATAATAACCCCAAACTAAATGAAAATAATTAATTTGTTTAAAATTTTCTGAATTGTATCCAATATCATTAAGATTTCGTTTACGATTGGTGAGTAAAAGCTATTAGAATTTTGGGCACAATTAATTTCGTCGTCAAAACTATTTTTGTGCTAATTTCAAGTCATATTCAGTTTCAAACATTTCGTAAAAATTTTGTTCTTTTCTGTGGTTTTATTTACGAATGGAATATTTCAACCATCGCTATGGTTGAAAATAACTAATTTTCAAAATAGAAACGCCAACTTTATTTATATATATATATATATATATATATATATATATATATATATATATATATATATATATATATATATACTGTATATATATATATATAATGGGAGACCCTCAAATGAAAACTGGTGTTTGTATAGTGAAAACCAAAAATAGAAATGAAACATCCTCAAATCCACATGAAAACCACTTAAATAAGAGCACTCCATGCAAATTCACTAAAACTTTTACTATACCCGCAGCAACAATCATCAGTAAGCTACATATTCCCACACACTAGTATCGTCAAGTTCCCTTTCAAACCAGACATCTTTCCAATGACAAATAATTACGCTCGCTATGGCGAAAGGGCCTAACCCAGGGCCTCTATATTGGCCTTGGCCTAACCCAAACCTACCCTCATTCACCCGCTTAGATGAACTTTGGTCTAGGTTACCGACTAGAAATGAGAGGTCTTGTGGATACTTGGAGCTGCAAGTACCCTGATCCTGTATAGAATTGGAACTTTAAAATACTTGGATGGTCAAAGACTTTATCTTCTTTCCCCATTAAGGAAGTAAACTGAACAAAACCACCGTGATGAAATATGGTACATTTAAAAATGTGCATAAAATGTAAATATAAAAAATATGAAATCAAAAGTAAAAAATGTGATGTCTATTACAGTTGCTATCTGTTGTATTTGAAGATGGTGAAATAAATGTACGTTAGCAAACATAACTGGCACCTAGAGCTTGGAAAAGATTTATTCCATATCCTGAAAGGAGGCAGAATTAATCGCCATGGTGGAAAATTGTGAAATTTATGTAGCTGCGTTTGGGACACGCTAAAAAGCAAGTCTGTAATTGTATCGATCGCAGACCAGGTGTCTTTCAAGACAGTGAAAGTGAATGAGTCCCCCTGAACCTGGTTAAAATCTATAATTCTGGGACGTCTGTGCTCAGGTGTTTTGATTATTAAGCGTAATTACACAAACATACATGAATGGCAAAAATGATGTTCATGTGTTCGAGGGACTCTGAAAAATTTTAAGGGTTGTCTTCGTTAAAGGTGAAACATTGAGTGCACTTTCAATTCCTATTCCTAGGCATATTATCAATATCATCATTACTTGCTAAGCTACAACCCTACTTGGAAATGCAGGATGCTATAAGCTCAAGGGCTCCAAAAGCTCAGTAAGGAAAGGAAATAAAATACTAGAGAAGTAATGAACAATTAAAAATGTTATTTTTATAATAAAATAAATTTTTGAATATACTTACCCGGTGATTATATAAGCTGCAGCTCTGCTGCTCGACAGAAAACTCTACGTTCAAAATCCGCCAGCGATCGCTATGCAGGTAGGGGGTGTACATCAACAGCGCCATCTGTCGGGCAGGTACTCAGTACTCAATGTAAACACAGAACTCAATTTTCTCCTCGGTCCACTGGGTCTCTATTGGGGAGGAAGGGAGGGTCCTTTAATATATAATCACCGGGTAAGTATATTCAAAAATTTATTTTATTATAAAAATAACATTTTTCAATATTAAACTTAGCCGGTGATTATATAAGCTGATTCACACCCAGGGGGGTGGGTAGAGACCAGCAATAATTGTTTACATTATTATGAGCTAAGGATTTTTTATTTCATTTTAGCAGTTATTCAAAATAACAAACATAAAATAAATAAGTACCTGGTAAGGAAGTCGACTTGAACAATTACTCTGCCTTTTTAAGTACGTCTTCCTTACGGAGCCTCGCGATCCTCCTAGGATGCTGAGCGACCCCTAGGAGCTGAAGTATCAAGGGTTGCAACCCATACTACAGGACCTCATCAAAACCTCTAATCTAGGCGCTTCTCAAGAAAAGAATTTGACCACCCGCCAAATCAACCAGGATGCGAAAGGCTTCTTAGCATTCCGGACAACCCAAAAACAACAATAAAAAACATTTCAAGAGAAAGATTAAAAAGGTTATGGAATTAGGGGAATGTAGTGGTTGAGCCCTCACCCACTACTGCACTCGCTGCTACGAATGGTCCCAGGGTGTAGCAGTTCTCGTAAAGAGACTGGACATCTTTAAGATAAAAAGACGCGAACACTGACTTGCTTCTCCAATAGGTTGCGTCCATTATACTCTGCAGAGATCTATTTTGTTTAAAGGCCACTGAAGTTGCGACAGCTCTAACTTCATGTGTCCTTACCTTCAGCAAAGCTTGGTCTTCCTCACTCAGATGGGAATGAGCTTCTCGTATCAACAGTCTGATATAATAAGATAAGGCATTCTTTGACATAGGCAAAGAAGGTTTCTTAATAGAACACCATAAAGCTTCTGACTGTCCTCGTAAAGGTTTAATTCGTCTTAAATAGAACTTAAGAGCTCTAACAGGGCATAAGACTCTTTCTAGTTCATTTCCAACCATATTTGAAAGGCTTGGAATATCGAACGATTTCGGCCAAGGACGAGAAGGTAGCTCGTTTTTGGCTAGAAAACCAAGCTGTAAAGAACATGAAGCCGTTTCAGATGAAAATCCGATGTTCCTGCTGAAGGCGTGAATCTCACTGACTCTTTTAGCTGTGGCCAAGCAAACCAGGAAAAGAGTCTTTAAAGTGAGATCTTTAAAGGAGGCTGATTGTAGTGGCTCGAACCTTTCTGACATAAGGAATCTTAGTACCACATCTAAATTCCAACCAGGTGTAGCCAAACGACGCTCCTTCGTGGTCTCAAAAGACTTAAGGAGGTCCTGTAGATCTTTGTTGTTGGAAAGATCTAAGCCTCTGTGACGGAAGACTGATGCCAACATGCTTCTGTAACCTTTGATAGTGGGAGCTGAAAGAGATCTTTCTTTCCTCAGGTATAATAGGAAGTCAGCTATTTGGGTTACAGAGGTACTGGTCGAGGATACTGATACTGACTTGCACCAGTTTCGGAAGACTTCCCACTTCGACTGGTAGACTCTAAGAGTGGATGTCCTCCTTGCTCTAGCAATCGCCCTGGCTGCCTCCTTCGAAAAGCCTCTAGCTCTAGAGAGTCTTTCGATAGTCTGAAGGCAGTCAGACGAAGAGCGTGGAGGCCTTGGTGTACCTTCTTTACGTGTGGCTGACGTAGAAGGTCCACCCTTAGAGGAAGAGTTCTGGGAACGTCCACTAGCCATTGAAGTACCTCGGTGAACCATTCTCTCGCGGGCCAGAGGGGAGCAACTAACGTCAACCTTGTCCCTTCGTGAGAGGCGAACTTCTGCAGTACCTTGTTGACAATCTTGAACGGGGGGAATGCATAAAGGTCTAGATGTGACCAATCCAGTAGAAAGGCATCTATATGAACTGCTGCTGGGTCCGGGATTGGTGAGCAATATATTGGGAGCCTCTTGGTCATCGAGGTTGCGAAGAGATCTATGGTAGGCTGGCCCCATGTGGCCCACAGTCTCTTGCACACATCCTTGTGTAGGGTCCATTCTGTTGGAATGATTTGTCCCTTCCGACTGAGGCAATCTGCCATGACATTCAAGTTGCCTTGGATGAACCTCGTTACTAGAGAAAGGTTTAGATCTTTTGACCAGGTGAGGAGGTCCCTTGCGATCTCGTACAACGTCATAGAATGGGTCCCTCCTTGCTTGGAGATGTACGCCAAAGCCGTGGTGTTGTCCGAGTTCACCTCCACCACTTTGCCTTGAAGGAGGGACTTGAAGCTTTTCAAGGCCAGATGAACTGCCAGTAGCTCCTTGCAGTTGATATGTAACGTTCTTTGATGCGAGTTCCAAGTTCCCGAGCATTCCCGACCGTCTAATGTCGCACCCCAGCCCGTGTCCGATGCGTCCGAGAAGAGAACGTGGTTGGGGGTCTGAACAGCCAGGGGCAGACCCTCTCTGAGGCTGATACTGTCCTTCCACCAAGTCAGGGACGACTTCATCTTCTCGGAAATGGGGATCGAGACCGCTTCTAGCGTCTTGTCCTTTTTCCAGTAAACAGCTAGGTGAAATTGAAGGGGACGGAGGTGTAGTCTCCCTAACGAAACGAACTGTTCCAGGGATGATAGCGTCCCTATCAGACTCATCCACTGTCTGACTGAACATCGTTCCTTCTTCAGCATGTTCTGGATGCATACCTGGGCTTGACTTGTTCTGGGGGCCGACGGAAAAGCCCGAAAAGCTTGACTGTGAATCTCCATCCCTAAATACACAATAGTTTGGGATGGGACCAGTTGAGACTTTTTTATATTGACCAGGAGACCCAATTCCTTGATCAGATCTAGAGTCCACTTTAGATTCTCCAGACAGCGACGACTGGAAGAGGCTCTTAGAAGCCAGTCGTCCAAATAGAGGGAGGCTCTGATGTCCGCTAAATGAAGGAATTTGGCTATATTCCTCATCAGCCTCGTAAACACAAGAGGAGCTGTGCTTAGGCCAAAGCACAGGGCTTGAAATTGGTAGACAACCTTTTCGTAAACGAATCTCAGAAAAGGTTGGGAGTCTGGGTGGATGGGGACGTGAAAGTATGCGTCCCTTAGGTCTAAAGAGACCATCCAGTCTTCCTTTCTGACCGCTGCTAGAACGGACTTTGTGGTCTCCATGGCGAACGTCTGCTTTGTGACAAAGACATTCAGCGCACTGACGTCTAGCACCGGCCTCCACCCTCCTGTCTTCTTTACCACTAAGAAGAGACGGTTGTAGAAGCCCGGGGATTGATGGTCCCGGACTTTGACTACCGCTCCCTTTTCTAGTAAGAGAGACACCTCCTGCTTCAAAGCTCGTCTCTTGTCTTCCTCTCTGTACCTGGGAGAGAGATCGATGGGACACGTTGCTAGAGGGGGTTTGCGTACAAACGGGATCTTGTACCCTTCTCTGAGCAGCTTCACAGATTGTGCATCTGCGCCTCTTGCCTCCCAGGTCTGCCAGAAGTTCTTGAGTCTGGCTCCCACTGCTGTCTGAAGAAGGAGGCAGTCAGACTCTGCCTTTAAAGGACTTGGTACCTTTCTTCTTCCCACGTCTCCCTTCGGCATGAGCACCTCCTCTGCTGGAGGCTCTGCCACGAAAGGGCGGAATGAATCTGGACGCTGGAGTGTCCATCCTGGGTCTTGACACGGAAGGCAAAGGGGTGGCTTTGCGGGCAGAGGACGCAACCAGGTCATGGGTGTCCTTCTGAATCAAAGAGGCAGCAATCTCCTTAATCAAGTCCTCTGGAAAAAGGCACTTTGAGAGGGGAGCAAAAAGGAGTTCTGATCTCTGACATGGTGTTACTCCAGCTGACAGGAAAGAGCAAAGGTTCTCCCGTTTCTTGAGGACCCCGGATACGAACGAAGCCGCAAGCTCACTAGATCCGTCTCGTATGGCCTTGTCCATGCAGGACATTATGAGCAAGGAAGATTCCTTGTCAGACGGGGAGATCTTCCTGCTCAAAGCTCCCAGACACCAGTCCAAAAAGTTAAAGACCTCGAAGGCTCTAAACACTCCTTTCAACAGATGGTCTAAGTCCGTAGGAGACCAGCATATCTTAGAGCGTCTCATGGCTACCCTGCGGGGAGAGTCTACCAGGCTTGAGAAGTCGCCCTGGGCAGAGGCAGGAGCTCCCAAGCCGAGAACTTCTCCCGTGGCATACCAGACGCTCGATCTGGAAGAGAGTCTCGCAGGGGGAAACGTAAACGCTGTCTTCCCTAGGTCCTTTTTGGACTGCATCCAATCTCCTAAAACTCGTAAAGCTCTCTTGGACGAGCGGGCGAGGACGAGTTTCGTAAAGGCAGGTGCGGATGACTGCGTACCTGAAGCAAACTCTGATGGAGGGGAGCGTGGAGCCGCAGACACAAACTGGTCCGGATACATCTCTTTGAACAGAGCAAGAACTTTTCTAAAGTCCAAAGAGGGTTGCGTGGTCTTGGGTTCGTCAAGGTCCGTATGTGGGTCATCAATGTGTGCCGCGTCGTCATCATCAGAGAGTCCATCATCTGAGAATTGAGGAGGAAGCGGCAAAGGAGTAGGAATCGGCTGGTCAGCTGAGTCCGGCAGCACGGGTGCACGCGTGACTGAACCGGACGCAACGTCATGGAACTGTTGCCCAGTCTGTGAACTGGCAACAACCATAGCAGCGCGGGGACGCATAGCGTCTACTCCAGACTGTTTAGTCTGATGTGGGCGAGCAGAGGTAACCACAATGGGTTGCGGAGGTTGACGCACCGCGTCAAAACAAAACAACTTAGACTGTTGTTGTACCTCGCGAACGTCAACGGAAGGTTCCGTGCGTCGCTGAACGTCAACATGCGGCTGGCAGCGCATGGGTGGCGGGACTCTCTCAGCTGGAGTGCGGCCGAAGGTCGCCTCAGCGTCCACAGGACGCACAACCGTGGGTGGTTGTAGGCTAGAGGTTGGTGCAGCGTCAACCTTCTCCGCACGAAAGTCCTGCATCAATGACGTTAACTGAGACTGCATGGTCTGCAGCAAAGACCACTTAGGGTCTACAGGAGCAGGTGCGGCAACAGACGGTGTGACTGCCTGATGCGGTACCGCTTTGCCTCTCTTAGGAGGTGAGCAGTCGTCGGAAGACTGCAGCGAGTCCGAACTGACCCAGTGGCTACAACTGGGCCGTTGGACTTGCGCAGAAGGGACCGACTTGCGCTTAAGAGGCCGCGAGACCTTGGTCCATGGTTTCTTACGAGAAACCTCTTCCGCAGACGAGGAATAAATGGGCTCTCTCGTCTTTGTGTGGGTGGGGCGATCTTGGGTAGATACGCCCGAAACCACGGAGGGAACGTCTGTTCGCTGATTAAAGCCTCTCGAACCCTTTGGTCGTACGACATTGCTTCTCCCCTGGGCTTGGGAGCTTGCAAGAGGTCCCGGACTGGGAGGACGACAGGCACGAACAGACGAACCCTCAAGCGCAACACTATTCACAACACTATCACTCACTTTATCACTACCCACTGCACTCTTACACTTCAGCTCCTTGACGTCTGCCATGAGCTGGTTGCGGTCACTAGCCAAGGACTCGACTCTCTCACCCAGAGCTTGGATGGCACGCATCATATCTGCCATCGAAGGTTCTTGAGTGCTAGAAGGGGGATCAGGAGCAACCACTACAGGGGAAGGAATAGGTTGTGGGGCATGAGGAGAGGAAAATTCAACGGAGCGAGACGAACTTCTCCTGACTCTATCTCTCTCTAGCCTACGTGTATATTTAAGGAATTCGATAAAATCGAATTCCGAAAGCCCAACGCATTCCTCACATCGATCTTCCAATTGACAGGTTTTATCCCGACAATTGGAACAAACGGTGTGAGGATCGATAGAGGCCTTCGGAAGACGCCTTGAACAGTCCCTAGCATTACACTTCCTGAATTTAGGGACTTGAGAAGGGTCAGCCATTTTGAATTAGTCAAAGGGGAATTCAAAAACTATCCAAAGTCATCAACAAATAATCCGATATCAACAAAAGAATGCAAGGATGTATTGAAGATAAAGCCTGCAAAGCGAAAGCTCAAAACTAGAAATGTGTACTTCACCAAAAAGATGTGAAAACCAATCCAGTTAGCAACAGCGAATTAGTAGGTCTTGCCGGTAGCACGACAGAGAGAAAATTGAGTTCTGTGTTTACATTGAGTACTGAGTACCTGCCCGACAGATGGCGCTGTTGATGTACACCCCCTACCTGCATAGCGATCGCTGGCGGATTTTGAACGTAGAGTTTTCTGTCGAGCAGCAGAGCTGCAGCTTATATAATCACCGGCTAAGTTTAATATTGAAAATAAAATGTTTTAAGAATAGCAACAACATCAAAACTAATCTTTCATATACTGTATAAACTATAAAAACTTAAATAAACAAGAGGAAGAAATAAGATAGAACAGCGTGCCTGAGTGTACCCTCAAGCAACAGAAATCCACCGAGGGTTGACATAGGTAGCTAACCGGGTTGGGTATTTTCTAATCTAAACTGGGCTTTTTTAGTTTTTAATACTGTACATCATTATGGTACTATTATGTAAATTTTAGAGTGAAAAGTAGAACAGTAAACCTAAAAACCTCTCACTTTTTATTTTGATGTATGCCAATCAGCAAATATTCTTCAACGTTAGTATTTTATGTTAGAGCAAGTAGTAATTATGATTATTAGATTATTCAATCTAAGCTCATATGTCCCGGATTTTACAAGCTATCAATAATAGTACAATCAGCCCTCCTTATTAGCTGGGTTAGGCAGCAGAGACAGGAGCGAAAAGAGAGAATCCACGTATACTTGCTGCCCTATGGTGGGTAACTCCTAACCTACTAACTCACTACCTATTTCCTACGTACGATCAGCTAGCACACTAAGTATTGTCTAATATTGGTTTTACTTGATTTCTATCACAGTATAAGCTGTATTGTACAGTACATGGAAGCATGTGTACTATGTACACGATAAGACTAAGGTACACACAATACAAGTCATTGCCACATTTATACATACAGTACCACCTAATACTGTTGTTGCTATCTAACTGTAATATATGCACAGTAGTATCACTACAGTACAGCTTGATTAGCTAAGGTAACACTCTTAAGTTTTCGCTGTTTTCGACAGGTCGACTTCCGTCATTGAAACTCACCGTACTCATAGCCAATTTCAACATTATCACTGTAAAGTATGGTATTTTGTCTACAGTACTGTACATTAGCTAATATGACAACATTACAGTATTATGCAATGAATATACTAATACAATAAAAATTAAAATAAAAAGTACAAGTGCAGCACCACTAACTATTTACGTACAAAGTTCTACACAGTAACAGTGGAGCATGATGCAACTCTTTGAGCCGTTGAGCAATTGGTGCATGGGGTAGTATAACGTACAGTATGTATCTTATTTTATGCTAAAATTACTTTACGCACACTAGATATGTACAGATTTTTACATAACTTGTTTACATCGCAATGTGATTCTACACCAAAAGGGAGAAGCATACACGAGAAAAAAAGATGTAAAGGCTGAAGCCAGGTGAGAGAAGATGGGGTATTATGTTGTGTGGAGAGGGAAATGTCGCAAAGCATACTGGATGCAAAATAATGCGCTCGGTTTGATATCTCTGGATGCAAAGGAGCGCAGTCGGTTTGAAATCTCAAGGTGCAAAGGAGAGTGGTCTGTTTGAAATCTTTGGATCGTAAGAGTTCTTATGGCAAAATTACAAAAATGACAAATTTGGTAGTAATTTATATTCTTTCTAACGATACAAACCTGTAGCAATTTATAGGGGTATTACTGCTGAAAGGACGAGCCATTAGAATTTAGCAAGGGTTAACCACCCATACCGCTAGTTAGTGTGGGGGAGGGGTTGGAGGGTGTAGTGACTAACCCCCTCTCATTCACACACCTGTAACTGTACTTCACTTTTGTTTGGAGGTAAGACTTCAAGGGGGGCTGTGTTGGTGGACAAATCTGTGTAAATAGTTACAGGTTTGTATCATTAGAAAAAATACAAATTGCTACCAAATTTGTCATTTGTTCCATTACTGGAATACAAACCAATGCTGTTTATAAGGGCTGATTCACTCATTAGGAGGGCAGACTTCCCAGCCAATCTGGCTTTTTGGCTTTTACCTGGGGATTCCCCTTCATGTGTTTTAGCACTTAAAGGTGGAAACCCTAACACCTCGCTAAACCTTACTATGCATGGTCTGCAGCCTATACAAGCTGTGTTGAGATACTAGCAATATGACTGTCAAGGTAAGAGTTCTTCCGAGCCTTAAGAATTGTCCATGGTCACCAAGACATAGCCAATACCATCTCGCCAGGGTATGGGGACGCAACAGTATTGACACAATACTAGGTTACACAAGGGAAGAATGGTTTACTTGCAGTGGTTGAGGTCAACTGTGCAGAGGAACCTGGATGCTGATTTCCAAAAGAGAGGGGAGGATGAAGAAAAGAAAAGAGCCAGTTATTCCTCTCATTTGTTATGCAGCCACCACAGGACTGATAGAAAATGTATTGAGTCTCCTGTGGGTTATGTCTTGCAGGTAGTGGGCAGTGAAGGTCGTCTGACGTTTCCATATGCTTACTTGTAGATCCTGTGCAACAGAGTAGTTATGTTTAAAGTCCAGGGACATAACAATGCCCCTGCATCCTGTGCTCTGGGTCGACGTGCTAAAGGATTACCTAGATTCAGTGCAAGGTCAATAACCTTACGAATCCAAGTAGAAATGGTGTTTTTCGTGATCCTCCTCTTGACACTTCCCATGCTGATAAAAAGTGATGCCATTCGGGGACAAGCTGCTGCTCTTCTTTTGAGGTAGAGCCTCAAACGCCTTACTAGACATAGTAACAGATGACCTGGGACGTCGGTTACAGAACGGAGACTCGTTATCTAGAGGGAATCGAATCTAGGATCCGCTACCCCTGGATTTTGAATCTTTGCTACAAACTCAGGGACAAAGCTGGAGCTTACCTCTCCCCATCCGCTTGAATGGGCAATGTTATACGATAGACCGTGAAATAAACTGACTCTTTTGGCCGAAGCCAACGTGAGTAAAAACAGTCTTCAAAGTGAGGTGGCAGTCTGTCATCTTCCGTAACGATTCGTAGGAAGGACCCTTCAGGGACCGAAGAACTCGAACCACGTTCCATGGAGGAGGTCTCACTTCTAAGTGAGAACAGTTAAGTTCGTATCCTCGTATGAGGGAAAGTTCCAGCAAAGAGGAAATGTCTACCCCTTTCAGCTTAAAGGCAAGACCCAATGCTGAGCGATAGCTTTTTACCTTTTACTGCCAAAACCGAGAGGAGCATTTCCTCCAACAAATACACGAAGAACTTCGCTATTGCTGGAATAATGGCATCGAGTGGAGAGATATCCCTTCCATGACACCAACCACAGAAGACATTCTACTTTGCCTGGTAGACTGAGGTGACAATCTTTGCTGGTGTCCAGCCATCCTTTTCTGAACTTGTTTCGAAAAACCTCTCTGTGTGAGGAGATGCTGGATAGTCTCCAGGCGTGAAGTTGGCTATGTGGTAGATGTTGACATGTGGTTGTCTGAGTAGATCATATCGTGGAGGAAGTTCTCTTGGAAGCTCCGTCAGGAGTTGCAGAGCTCTGAGAACCATTCTGCGTGATGCCATAGTGGAGCTATGAGGTCATTGATAGACTGACCGATATTCCGGCCTTGTTGAGTACTCTTCTCATCAGACACAATGGGGGAAAGGCATAAACGTCGATGTTGTCACACCGTTGTTGGAATGCATCTTGCCAGAGAGCCTTGGGATCCAGGACTGAGGAGCAGTACAACGGGAGCCTGAAATGCCGATGCAAAGACCACTCAGTTGCTCTGCTCAGGGTCTGTGAGTTGACTTCTGCCCATTTCAGTATTTCTACTGCTAGATTGGATAAGAGCCGCGGAAAAATATTGCCTTGTTCGTTGATGTAAGCCATTACTATCATGTTGTTGCTCATCACCACCAATGAGTGGCCTGCCAGGAACTGTTGAAACTGTTGGAGGGCCAGGAAGGCAGCCTTCATCTCTAAGAGATTTAGGTGCTGGTACTTTTTGAACTCTGACCATAAGCCTGATATCATGAGGTGCAGCATGTGGGCGTCCAACCTTCTTTTGATGCATCTGAGAAGAGCGTCAAGTCTGGGGGATGGACGAAAAGGTCGACACCCTTTAGCAAATTCTCGTCTGCCACCCACCATTCGAGATATATCTGTTCCTCTAGTCCCATGGGGATCAGAATGTCCGGGGAACCGAAGGCCTGATTCCAGGTGGACTTCAGCCACCATTGTAGGGATCTTATCTTGAGATGGCCATTGGGAACTAGACAGGCCAAAGATGATAGGTGCTCGAGGAGACATAGCTACCTCTGGGCTGGGAGCGCTTCTTGTCTGAGGATTGGTCTTGCGACCTTCCTCAGCCTCCTACCCTGTCGTCTGATGGGAAGGTTTTGTGAAGGTTGGTGTCTATAATCATTCCTACATATATGAGTCATTGAGAGGGAAGCAGGGATGACTTCTTGAGGTTTACCATGATCCCCAGATCTTAGCAAAGTCCCAGAAGCTTGTCTCGGTGCTGAAGAAGGGTTGCCACTGAGTCGGCTAAAATCAGCCAGTCATCCCGGTAACATAGGATACGGATGCCGATTCTGTGAGCCCAAGATCACAATAGGGAAAAAAAAACACGTGAAGACCTGGGGTGCTGTGGGAAGACCGAAGCACACCACCTTGAACTGGTAAATCTTGTTGTCAAGAATGAATTTCAAATACTTCCTTGAAAATGGATGGATTGGGATCTGGAAGTATGCGTCTTTTAGATCCAGGGTGCAAATGAAGTCTTGTGGTCTTACCGCTTGTCTGACATGTCTGACATCTCCATGTTGAACGAAGTTTGTTTGACAAACTTGCTCAAAGCTGTGAGGTCGATGACTGGTCTCCAACCTCCATATGCCTTTTCACAAGAAAGAGTCGACTGAAGAAGCCTGGGGAGTCGACAAGGACCTCTTGGAGAGCGCCCTTCTCCAACATGGTCTGGACTTCGGCCCTTTTAGGTCCTCTGCGAATCCCTTCGCATAGGAGCTCGGTGACACTAGAGTCTTGATCAGTGGAGGGAGAGATTAAGTGAGTGGGACGCGATGCCAGAACGAATAACTAACCAAAGTCCAGGGTACTTTTCCCTACGGGAGGACTTGGAGCCTTTCTTGTCCTTGGCAGGAAGGGCTTTTTAGACACCTTGCTGTCTGATGCTGCAGTCCTGTTCGTTGTTGGCTTTTGCTGCTTGGTCTCTGCGGGAGAAGGCGGTTTGTAGGGCCGAGATGCCAAGGCCCTATGGAGGGGGGAGTCCTGATGGGACTTTCTCCATCTCTCCGCAGCTCGTTCAATACCCCACGGCTCGAACAAAGAGGAACCCTCCAGAGAGGAGTTCTGGAGTTTCGCTATCCCGCAGGTGTGGGACTTGGCAATGGAATCTCTCGCCTATTGCATCTCTGTGACTTAAGATGGTGTTTGCCCACTTCACTACTTGGTGGGCAAGGAACTCGATAGTGTAATTACCTGACAGGAGGAAAGTCTCAATTGCCTTCCTGGAGTTTTCCTTGGAAATATCCTCGGTCCGCACCAGGTCTCCCACTGATCCCCACCATAGTTCCAGCCACAAAGTAGCCTGCATGGCATACTTCGTCACTTTCTCTTGGTTGAGAACCTCCGAAGCTGAGAAGGAAACTTGAAGTCAGGAGTATCTCTCTAGAGATACTCCCTTCGTAAGTTTCTCTAAGGATTGATTGATTTAAAGTTTTCAAGCAGCCTGACATCTAAGATCAATGACGCCGATATCATTTAGTCTATATATATATATACATATACATATATATATATATATATATATATATATATATATATGTATATATATATATATATATATATATATATATATATATAAAAGGATATTCAATTAAAACCATAATAGTTTAATGTCATTGTAAAAGTTAAATAGTTTTCAGAAGACCTGCTTCTGAAATAAATCTAAAAAGGCCACTTGCATAGTAGGACACATCATATCCAAGAATCTTGGCAAGGATGAACCTGCCACCCTCACCTCGAGCCTCAAATAAATATCTATCGCTTAAGTTATTATAATTGGGGCATTCGGTCAACAAATGCCTCACTGTTAGAGGTACCAAACAGTCGTCACAATATAGTTGGTGTTGGCCCTTTAGCAGAAACTAGTGTGTCAACCGAGTGTGACCAATACGGAGACGACAAAGAGACGTCTCCCATTTTCGGGGCATCAGGTCATACCTCCAAGGAGTTATGACATTTGTTACTTCTCTCATTTTATTCCCATCTAAACTATCCCAGTGCTGTTGCCATTAATTGCAAAGCAATTTCTTGATGTTAGATAAGAAGTCATTACAGGGAACGGGATACCTTCTTGGCACCAACTCTGATGCTGCATTCTTCGCCAATGAATTTGCTTTCTCATTCCCACACACACCTACATGTGCTGGAACCCAACAAAATCGAACCATTATACCTCTCCTTCCAATAATAAAAAGCCATTCTAAAATCTTTAAAACTAGAGGGTTACTAGAATTAAAAACTTCTAAAGCTTGAAGGACACTCCTTGCATCACTAAAAATGGTAAAATTACCCTCCTTTTCCAACGGTATTTTCTCAACAGCGGTTAGTACACCATACAGTTCGGCAGTAAATATTGAAGCTGTTAGAGGAAGTGCACCTCTACAATAAAAACCATTACTATGTACTCCAAATCCGACGCCAGCATCAGATTTGGAGCCATCAGTATATATAAAAGTCGATCCCCTATATTCTTCAACGTGTTCCATAAACAGAGACCTGGATTCTAAGTCAGTCATATTCTTCTTAACTCCAATAAAATATTTAGAAAAAGATATCTCTGTTAATTTCCATGGAGGCGTTGATGATACCTTAAATGCAAGCACCTTAATTCTAATTATACCAAGACTGTTTAAAAATTGTTTCACCCGAAACCCATAAGGTTGAGGAGATTTTGAGTGCAACTCATAGTATGTTGAGTGACTTACATGGCTTGCAGTCTGAAAGGCTAAAGATTTAGGGAGTCTTTGCAATCTAAACCAATACCGAATAATAGCTGAAATTCAGTAAAAATCTAGAGGTAACTCTCCAGCATCAACAAGGAGACTTGGGATAGGTGAGGTTTTAAACGCTCCTGTGGACAATCTAATACCACCATGATGTATTGCATCTAATATCTTTACCCGGCTTGCGGTGGCCTTGTATAATTTCAAAATAGTATTGCAATCTGCACACCATGATGTATGGGACAATACTTTTAAAATATTCAGAGCCTCCAGACATTTAGCTTTTAACACTTTTAAGTGAGAAACCCATGTAAGCCTACAATCAAATATCAAACCTAAAAATTTAGCTTCACTTGCACATGGTATTTGTTGACCTTTAATGTATATATCCAGGTCTGGATGTACTCCCCAGATACGACAAAAATGGACAATGGTAGTTTTACCTGTCGAGAACTTAAATCCATTCATATCGGGCCACTGGATAATTTTGTCAATTGGAAGTTGTATTTTTCTCTCAACCATTGCCATTCTAGCTCCAGCAAATGATATTGAGAGATCATCCACAAATAATGTTGAGAGAATGTCCTGGGGAATGACTGAGGATATCCCATTAATTGCTAGTGCAAAAATGGTTACACTCAGCACACTCCCCTGAGGAACTCCTTCTTCCTGACACTTACTCTCTGATAGAGCTTCCCCCACTCTATTTGAAAGAAATGCCTGAATAAATATTGGCAGCTCTCCTCTCAATCCCAATTCATGAATTGTTTTAAGTATACCATATCTCCAAGTGGTATCATATGCTTTCTCAAGGTCAAAAAAGACTGTCACATGGTGCTGTTTGGAAGCAAATGCTTCACAAATAGAGGACTCAAGTCTTATCAACACATCAGTGGTTGAGTGCATTTTTCTGAATCCACATCGAGTCGATGATAAAATACCCTTCTTTTCAAGGTACCACATCAGTCTTCCATTAACCATCTTCTCCATAATTTTACATAAACAAGATGTCAATGCAATAGGTCGGTAGTTTGCTGCTAAAAACGTGTCCTTACCAGGTTTTAAAAAGGCTAAAATAATGGCTAGTTCCCAAACACTTGGATAACTATGGTCATGCCATATTCTATTAATAATGCTTAAAATAAATAACTTTGTATCAAAATGTACATGATTAATCATTGCATATGGAATTCCATCGGGTCCAGGGGCTGTATCATTGCAAGTGGAAAGTGCCGAATCATATTCTCTTTCAGTGAAAGAAGAATTATATGACTCTTCCCTTCCTGTTGCAAAATATAAAATTTTCTTTTTTTCAATGCTCCTGTACTGGTGACCAGAAGCTGCTACACTCTTGCACGATACATTTGAAAAACGGTCAGCTAGGGCATTGCTACCTTCATTTCCTTCAGTCACATACTGACCATTCACTTTCAACACTGGTGGTGGGTTTGGGGTGAATTTGCCTGAAATCTTTTTGACTTTCCTCCATACAGAATATGGTGATGTTCTACTATTAATGGAGGAAACAAAAGCCACCCAAGATTGGCATCTAGCTTCTTTCATGGCACGACGGAACTGTGCTCTACACTTTTTGTACGTTATCAAATTTTCATCCGTACGGCGTCTAAGCAATCTAGAAGAGACTTTCTGGTGGCTCTGTGCAAGGCTGTTAATTCTGAAGACCACCACGGGACTGGTCGTCTTTTAAATAGTTCTGTGTTTTGGGAATCGAATTGATTCCTGCTGTATGGAGAGTTCCATTCAGTAGGTCTATGGCATCATCAATACTTTCAAACTGTTCTGCACTCCCTTCGATTTCACTTAGCTCACAAAATTTAACCCAGTCTGCCTTGTCAAGATTCCATCGTGGCGATCTTTGTAATGATTGGTGCATGATCACCAATATGCCAATCATCTAATGTCCTCCAGTCAAAATGAAGAAGGCAGTTAGAGCTTGCAATTGAAAGGTCAATGCATGACAAGGTACCTGTCTGAACATGGAAGTGCGTGGGCTCTCCTGTATTAAGGAGTCCCACATTCTCATTCTCCACAATTGATGAGATAATATTGCCCCTTGTGTTTGCCAAAACATCACCCCACAAAGGATGTCTACCATTCATATCTCCCAGTAAGAGAAATGGTTGAGGGAGTTGTTGAATGACCTCTGCTAAATCATCATATAAAATATTATCATTTGGAGGTAAGTACAGAGAGCATATTGTATATTTTCTCCCTATATCAATTTGTACAACCACTAGCTGCAGGGTTGTACGTATAGACATAGGTATTTGGGGAACATCTCGACGAACGTACATGAGACTTCCGCCATGGCTCCCTGCTTGATGATTATATGGTGTTCTATAGCTAACATACTCTCGAGGACTAGGAGTGTTAGCATCAAGCATACTTTCCTGTAGACATTCAATTATGGGGGAATGTTCATGAATTAGAAGCTGAAGTTCTTCAAATTTTGCCCTCAAACCCTGACAGTTCCATTGCAAAATGGAGGAGAAAACTATATATTATTTCTGGAAGACATTTTGGAAGAGGTCTTCCCATTAGCAGTTTTTAATATAACATTATTTCCTGTAGGTATCTTCAGAGATGGTCTTGTTATGTTGGGTTTTACGATTGTGTTTTTCTTTGTATCATTTTGATCTATTTGTTGAGGTGGATGGTAGACCTCAACTTGAATTTCTGATTTATTTAAATTGTCTTTTGGTTGATCGGAAACATCAACAGACAAAACATCATATTTATTTGATGTCACAACTCTAATATTTCTTATGGAAGGGGGTGAGAGAGATGGAGGTCTCTTTCTTTTACGATTAATAGGTTATGAGTTACCAGATTTTTGTACCTTCCCCACTACAGGTACACCTGATAACTTGGTTTCAGGTGGAATCTCCATTAAATCAGGCAAGGATATGGCCTGGGAGAGGTTAGTACTATCCTTTGTAATGGGGGACAAAGGTTTGATAGGGGTGGGCAATGTCTTTTTGTTGATACTCAATAATAAATCATTAGGAGGAGATATTCTTGTCTTATGCAGCACTTTATCAATAGATGGTGAATTCCTTTTTCGAGAACTACCTACAGTAGTAGGTGGGTGAAATGATTCGCGAGGAACTTTTTCTCCTGTTTTTAGTGTCTTTGCATAGGTATTAGATTTATTTAATAATCTCTTGGCATGCCCCACGCTTACATGTTCAATAATTGATTTATTGAGGGCACCCTCTTCTAACTTATAAAACTGGCAGCTCCTATCATTAGATTTATGATTAGAGTTGCAGTTTAAGCACCTTGCCTCAAGTGTACATTCCCCATGGTAAATATTGGAGCAAGTATTACAACTTTTATCATTCTTGCAAACTTTGGAAGGATGCCCAAATTTAAAGCAATTATAACATTGCAGTGGCTTCTGCTTAAAAGGTTGAACTCTAATCCTTTCGTTTTCAATGTCTATGTGGAAAGGTACATCAGCATCCTGGAAAGTAAGAACAATCATTGATGTTCCAGGTACTTTATGTACTTTCCACACTGATAATGGACACATAGCCAATATCTCCTCTTCGGTAAATTCATAAAGATCCCTATTGAAAACCACTGCCCTTCCATAGCTAAAGTTTAGATGGGGTTTGATGTCTAATTTTATATCATCATTTACTGTCTTCAAATTGGACAATATAACAGACTGTGTGTATGACTTGGCCTTTATCAAGTAACTTTTCTTACCGAATGGAGATATATCTCCAAGTGCGACCGTTCCTACCTTCCTCTGAAGAAATTTGCAGATCTTGAAATAATTTTCCGTACCTCCTGTAGATTGAGCAAGAAGCCACATTGGTGGTTTTGGCTTTCTTTGGGATGGCATATCTACCTCTTATATCTTTATCAACCCAGTCTGCTGGTCTGTAGACATCCAGATCTTTAGGTGCCCTATCACACAGAGCACCCTTAATACTCATATTACCTACTTTAATATTAACGATGTTACAGCTTGCATTAAATGCTTCCTCATGACAATTAAATGATAACCAAAAATCCCAATTATCATCTGGAAGTTTCATTCTAATTTCCTTTATTAATCCGTAGCACTCAAATATTTTATGTAGCACATCATAATTAGCTTCTAATGGGATTTGGGTAACGTGCAGGACATTCAATTTTCCTGTGTTGCCCAAAATTACCCTTTTTTGAATGTTTAAAGAATAGTCCTTTTTAGTTCTTACATCGTCAACGGAATTTTCGTTAAATGAATTGCCAGAGGTCGTCAACAGTGCCGGGGGCGAGTCAGCATATCCAGGGGAGGTGGGGTCGTTGTCACAAGAATCCATTAGAATAAAGAAAAGAAAAGTGATATTTTGAATAGTTTGATTTACCTGCTTGAAAACATGTTGGGAAGGAAATTTGCACTCTCCACTACCGGCACAGTGAGAGTATACTTCCCAGATGGTCCACTCCATACCCTACCCGAAGGATAGCATCATAACAGATATAGAGGCACAGGTGTAAGCTGAACCCACCTGTTAGGACTGAGACCAAGAAACTATGGAATCATCCTCCCCATATCTGTAATGACGGGCTTCCGGCCAAAAGCCGAGAGTCTTACCCCAAGCATTGGATCCCCCTGCATTCCGAAGACCCAACACTTGAGAATAGTTCTGCCAAAAAGGTCCAAACCATCTTTGGGATGGCTGAGATCATCTAATACTCTCACATATAGCTTTGAGCACAAACACCTCACAACCGTGACACCTTTCCCATTCATCAAAGCAGGCAGCAGTAGAAACATCCACCCAAGCGGCAATAAAAGATGTAGAAACATCCATGCCATAAAAAAAAACAATAATAAACATACATATATATGTAAATATATACACATACACATATGGGAAATTTTACTCATAGGGTTGGGACAGCAACATGAAAGTAAGTTTACAATATTAGGAGAAGGTTGAAGCAATATAAAGAGGAGGAAAAAGATAAGAAAAAGAGAAGTTTAGATTCAAACTGGGGGAGCAATTTTCCCAAGTTCGAGAGCCCTCTTGCCCGTCACCAAGTTTCAGCACGGGAATAAAATGCCAAGCTGAAGCTCAATGACTTCATCAAGGCACTCTCTCATTAAGAGGGCTTTCTCTAAGGAATGGTGAAGAAGAAGGGCCAGGAGAGGCTCGTCAAGCACCTCGTAATACCTCCTCTACTGGACACTCAGAGGTGGGAGGAGTTTCGAAGAGCCTAATTGAAGAGAACTAGAGGAATCGGAGAGATGGGCAGAAACCTTCTGCTGGGCACTCTTCAGTCCCTGAGACCAGGGCAAAGCTGCGCTGGACTTTGGAAGCTTCTGGGTCCCAAAGACCCGGTCCAGGACAGTGTCCTTGCCCTCCTGAGGAGCCATCGCTGGGTCTGCTAGCCCATTGAGGGACCTCATGCAAGGTAGAACCTGCCAGAAGGCATGTTCTGACTCCTTCTGTTCAGCTTCCGAAGAAGGACTGGCAGCTGGTTCGTTGTCTTCCACCCCCGAGACATCATCCCGGGGTGTGTTGTGGTCGTTGTCAGAGCTGGATGTAGAATGTTTGAGTTACCTGCCGTAACGGCTTGGGTAACCGCCTTAACCAAGGCTGTGAACCATGGCTGCTGACCGATAGAGGGTCCCCACAAGGGAGTCTTATCTGCCGCCAAGGACGACTTTGAGGGAGGGTGAGATGCTGTCGTCTCCTTCCTAAGAATAGGAATCGGCCGTGAAAGTGGTCTCTTAGCAATCTTAAATTCCTGTAGCTTGCCAATTTCCGCTCTCCCCGCCGAACGCGATGTTTTGAGTTTGCGGATAGGGGAATGAGGCGATGGCGAACAATGAAGAGAAAACTTCCATCTCACAGGTGGGAGTTCCAGAGATCAAGAGGATCTAGCAGGCTTCTCTTCCCGTAATCAGCGTTGCTCAAAAGAGTGCTGGGGATCTGGCAAACGCTGGCGCCAATCAAGGACTGGATCTTGAAGTTGCTGCGCCATAGCAGCACGGCCACGCACATCCATCTGATGGCGTGATCTCCACGGGTGTTGTACGTCTGACTATGGTCTAGTGGGTTGGTGTGTCGGCAAGCGACGAGGAGACTGCGGCTGGTGACGTTTGCTTTCCTCTATGGGAGAGCAACGAGTCGGAGGATAACAGTGTGCAGCTTAAGACTGCTGATGAGCTGGCGAGGGCTGACGAACTGGCAAGGACTACTAGGCTGGCGAGGAACAGGCTCCTGGTGGACGACGAGTCGGCGATCGACGAGTCATCAATCGGCGACGCATTGGGGATCGACGAGCTGGAGATCGGTGCATCGGAGATCAAAGAGTTGGAGATTGGCAAGCAGGAAATCAACTCACTGCCGATCGGTGACTGAAAGAAGGGAAGTGCCCCTTGGAAGGTCGAACAGTTACAGGAGAGGATCTTAAGCGGATCCTAAACGGCGAACAAGCAAAAGTCAGGCCCAAAGGCGAGACACGTACCGAGGTTCGTTGACTATAGTCCATTTCTTTTAGCGATACATATTTGCACCGACTCGCGGTGGTGCCCATTTAGCTCGGAAAAGTTTCCGGATCGCTGATTGGTTGGACAAGATAATTCTAACCAATCAGCGATCAGGAAACTTTTCCGAGATAAAAAAGCACCGCTGCGAGTCGGTGCAAATATGCATCGCTAAAAGAAATGGACTATAGTAGGAGACGAGGCGAGATGGTCTGTTGAGCACCACAAGGCTGTCGAACAACAAGACCGCAAGGAGTCCAAAGATATGAGCGAAGGTCAGGAACCACGCGAACCAGGAGTAAGAAGATCCTCCAAAGAGGATAGCTGCGCAGATGGTGCTGAAGAGACGAACAAATATCTCTTCCCAGAAGGGAAAAGAGCACATCTGAGGCAAAGAGTTGGATAAGCATGATAAGGGTGACGAATCTGAGGACGAACCTACACAGGAGCAGGTTGATCAGCAAGCTGATCGTCAGCAGGCCTCCTAAGAGGAGTCTATAGGTGGTCTCTTTCGCAAACGAGAGAAGTGATCACCCACAAGAGAGACATGCCTTGGAATTTGCTCCGCCCCTAAGGATGGTCGGAGAGGGAGGGAGCACAGTCCTCGGCGGCGGTAGAAAGAGCAAAGGAAGAAGCAGGAACAGAGTCGGCCGACAGGGCAGCAGACGACTCATCAGACACCCCAAGGCCCACAAAGGCTAAAGGATCCACCTCCGAAGCAGACGAGTGTTGCCACTCCGCACCCCGCTGAAGGAGTTGCAGCAACACCTCCTTGGAGGGAAGACAAGGCAATCCCAGAGACGGCCAAATTTATAAAAATGGAGAAAGAGACATACCTCACTATGGGGGAGATGCGGGGCTGCTTCTCTAAGGGAAGTGACACCGTCTCTCAATGACCAAGGTTGACCAGGAGTTAAAGGGCTTGCGATACAGCTTGATGGTTCCCCGGAGGAAAGCGATCGAAAAGAAGCTTTGGAGGAAGGTCAGGGGTGGAAGAAGCAGCTTTGGGTTTCTTCTGCTTCGAGGGAATCTCCAAAGGAGAAGATTTCCTTTTAGACTTCTTCTTTCACTGTCGTACAAACCTTTCCCATTGGGAGGCAGACCACTCCCAACACTCATTACATGTGTGATCTATGTCACATCGTTGCCCCCTACAAGCCAGACACAAACGGTGGGATCTGTATCCTCAGCCGACATAAAAGTTCCGCAGGAGCGTCCCTCAGATCAAGGCAGGTACCCATGGCTGCGGTTAAAGCACGCACAACCACAAACTGAAAGAAAAAGCAAATACGTGAGTGGTGAGGAGGTAGAGCGGTAACAACTGCTCTCCATCGGAGCCAAGAGTAAAGTGAAGTACAGTCACAGGTGTGTGAGTGAGAGGGGTGGCTACTACCCCCTACACACCCCGCTAACTAGTGGCATGGGTGGTTAACCCTAGCTAAATTCTAATGGCTCGTCCTTTCAGCTTCGCCGAAAGTAATACCAATATAAATAGCATAACTTTGTATTCCAATTACAGAACAAATGTAATTTTTTATCTAAAGGTTATATGGTTCTCTGGATCATGAATGGATAAAACCCATGAATAGAGAGGGCTGACTGTATATAACAGGTCGGTGTAGTAAATGTTTCAATGGAAAAATAAAAACAGTCACAGTTAACTGTAATAAACAAAAAGAAAAAAAAAAGTCAGAGAACTTAGAAAAGGAATGCCTTCAATTTAAACAGGTTTTATCGTCTACATTAGGCATTTGGCTTTGAGGTTTCTCTATACTATTATATCAACTTCCATGTTGTATCTTTTTTTTCATGCTCATAATGTAGCATGACGGGCATATATACCTCAATTACTGTACAGTACAATTTGGCTACTAACTTTTAGTACTTTTCTGCTTTGTAAAGTATATTAAATAATCTTATGATAGTTTAGGCTAAATGTCAGAATACTTATTGGACACTACAAGACATCAAGCATGTAACTTAAAACCAACATTTCATACGTATATACGACTTATAGACAAATTATAATGAATAAATTATTGGACACTCAAAGAATAATGGGGAAAATTGTTTAATAAAAATTGCTGTCAGAAATTTGGGACTTCAGTTACCCAAACTTTCCATAGTAGGCTCAAGGTAAAGAAGTCTTAATCATCATATATACCTGGTCCTGGTCTGACTTACCTTTAAAATACGGAACTGCAACATTAGTACTGATAGTACTAAAAAAAAAAAAAAAAAAAAAAAAAACCGTCTCTCTCTTGAAATGATCATTTACTTAGGAAACTTGCATGTCCGCTCAACTCATTTTTATATTTCCTCTTAATTTTACAAGGATTATAAGTAGATACCCGGAATATAAATGAAACTGAAGGTCTAGAAATATTAATAAATTTAAATACTAAATTCAAATAATAAAGGTAAATAAAGAATAAGGATATAGAAAATATATAAGAAAATAGTAAATTGTTAAAAAACTGTATTTTCCCCATAAAAATCGTATTCTGCCCAATAAAACGCCCGTTTTTTTAAATCCACCCGGGTTTGGTTTTTCTTAAAAAGACACGGGTTTTTAACCAACCCTGTTTCTCTACCCCACATGACAGTGGAAGACCATGGTACAGAGACTATGGCACTACCCAAGACTACAGAACAATGGTTTGATTTTGGAGTGTCATCCTAGAAAACTGCTAACCATAGCTAAAGTCTCTCTTCTGTCCTTGCCAATAGGAGAGTAGCCACTGAACAACTGCAGAGCAGTAGTTAACCACTTTAATTACGAAGAATGTAGAACTGTCTGTCCAATCAAAGGACCCAAAAACTCTCTAGCGGTAGTATCTCAACGGATGGCTGATGCCCTGACCAACATGTTTCCAAGGGTCGGTGTCGCCTTGAAGGTAGCCCTATTCTGAAGATTAACGTCTCCACATATCGTTCTACATTCTTACTAAAATCTAATTAACATTAGATGTTGCTAGAGGGCGGTAGTGTTACCAATTTCCCTACAGCATTCCCTTTACGGAAGACCCACTGGTTTTAATTGAGTCCATATCGGTGACCATGCCTCATGGCCTTCCTCTCCTGCAATACCAAATTCATAAATCAAATTTCATTTTCATTTTGGTACATCCTATCTTAATTGAATACTGTTTGTTCCTCAGTTTTCTTGATAACGAGAAATTACGTTTACATATTCTTAATCCAGTCCGCAAATTAGGGATTATTATTTCGTTGATTGCTATTAGTTAATCTAATCCAGTTTATTAAAAGGGATAACTAAATTATCACGACCGTCTCTCACCCACAGCCCTGGATCCGAGCCCACATTGGAAGATGGGGAGAGGCAATGATTCTCTGTAAATTATAATACATTAAAAAAAAAAATATATATATATATATATATATATATATATATATATATATATATATATATATATATATATATTCAATGTGCGAGCGTGTATGTTTATATATGTATGTGTGCATCATTATAAAGTGTGTAGTGTATAAATGTGTGTATGATACATACAGAAATATATATATATATATATATATACAGTATATATATAAATATATATATATATATATATATATATATATATATATATATAGAAATATAAATGTGTGTATATATACATATATATATATACATATATATATATATATATATATGTGTGTGTGTGTATATATACATGTAATATATATACATATATATATATATATATATATATATATATATATATATATATATACATATATATATATATATATATATATATATATATATATATATTTATATATCATCTCAACATAAGCCTATTGACGCAAAGAGGCTCTGTTAAATTTCACAAGTCATATCTAGCTTGAGCTTTTAAATCAATACTTCTCCTTTCATCATCTTCTACTTCACACTTCATAGTCCTCAGCCGTGTAGGCCTAGGTGTTCCAACTCTTCTAGTGCCTTGTGGAGCACAGTTGAAAGTTTGGTGAACTAATATCTGTTGGGGAGTGCGAAGAGCCTGCCCAAACAATCGCCATCTACCCCTCATCATGACCTCATCCACATATGGCACTCGAGTAACCTTTCGTATATTTTCATTTCTAATCCTGTCCTGCCATTTAGCTCACAATATTCTTCTGTGGGGTTTGTTCTAAAATCTACAAAATCTGTTGGATATTGTCTCATTATCATACCACGACTCATGTCCATAAAGTAACACCGATCTTAATAAACTGATATATAGTCTGAATTTTATATGTAATTTAAGGCGACTTGATTTCCAAATTTTACATAAGCTAGCCATTGTCTGATTTTCTTTTTCTAATCTTTCACTTAACTCTAATTCTAAAGACCCTGTATTGGAGATCATAGTTCCTAATAACTTGAATGATTCTACCTTATTAATCCTTTCTCTTTCCAATGATATTTCATATTCCATTGCCTACTCTGTTCTCATCATCTTTCTTTCTTCTATTTGTCTTCAGCCCAACCTCGTGTGATAATTCATGCATTCTGTAAAGCAAACATTGCAAATCCTGTGTTGTTCTACTAACAAGGACAGCATCATCAGCATACTCTAGATCTGCTAAATTCCTATCACCAATCCAGTTCAATCCTTCTCCACCATTTCTGACTGTTCTACGCATTACAAAAACATTGGTGACAACACATTCCCTTTGAGTACTCCACTGTTCACTGGCAATTCATTTGATAAGACTCTATAAACATTAATTTTGCACTTGCTATGCTCATGAACAGACTTAATGAAATTTACATATTTAAGAGGAATTCCATAATAACGCAGGTCTCTCCACAAAATTGGCTGGTGCACACTATCGAAGGCTTTTTCAGAGTCCACAAATGCCATCAAGAGTGGATTTCTATATTCTACACATTGCTGTACTAAATGTCTTGAATTGAAAATTTTGTCAGTACAACTTCCTTTTCTAAATCTGGATTGTTCATCTCTCAGCTTTTCATCAATCTTTCTCTCTAGTCTTTTTAGAATCAGCATACTATATATTCCCATGACAACTGACGTAAGTGTGATGAATCTGTAATTATTGCAATAGGTCAGATCTCCTTTTTTTGCCCTTTTCCCCAACCCTCCTAACTCCCATCCATCAGAATTTGCTCTTCAAAGCACATTCTACAAAATAATCTTTGTAAGTATTCTGGGAGTCACTTCATTTTCAAGCAATATCATCTCATCCAGGGGCTTTCCATCTCTTGAGTATATTAATGATCGCTTTGACTTCATACACAATGAATTCATTCATTAAGGTCTTCCTCAGCTTCAGGTACATCAATTAAATTATTCACTCCAGGTCTCCTATTCATGACCTCACTAAAGTGTTCCATAGCCATTCCCTGAATACATGGCTATGTCAGCCTCATCTGCTTTCCTGTCTAAATATTCCCTCCAGTCATTCCAAGCTTTTCTTTTGACTTCACATTCAATACTGGAATACTTAGCATGCTCTACCTTGTAATTTTCATTACTTCCTAGAAAATATTTACCAATCAATTTCTGTCTTTGTCTACTTTTTATAGTATCCCAAGTATCATTTGATATCCATGGTTTTCCCCTTGTAACTGCATGTCCCAAAACTTCACTACCAACTGACATATATGCTCTTTATATCAAACCATTCTTTATTAATTGTTTGCTCTTCGTCTCTAAAAGTCTCTAAGACTGCAGATCGATTCCTACATTCAATTGCAAAGGTTTCTCTGTGCTCATCTTCTAGAAGCTTAGTTGTATCAAACCTAGGTATTCTATCTCCATTTCTGTTGGGTGCTTTCAGTTTTAATTTCGGTGTGGCAATGAGGAGCTGGTGATCACTACCAATGTCGGCACCTCTATAGCTTCTTACATTTCTCAGTCCTCCTTCTCTCTTTATTAATAGCTATGTGATCTATTTGATTTTTGTAATTACCACATGGTGGAGTCCATGTGTATTCATGGATGTCCTTGTGCTGGAACCTAGTACTGTACCTCCAATAACAAGATTGTTTGTTGAACAAAAACTTATAAAGTTTGACACATCTTCATTTGCAACTTTGCAAAGACCCTCACTACCCATCACATTCTCTATGCCTAGATTATTCCTTCCAATTTTAGCATTGAAGTAACCGATCACAATTTTCATATCTCTCCCTGGGATCTAACCAATATATTATACTCTGCAGTTCTTCATATTATTCATCTTTCCTTTCTTCAGTGGAATCATTTGTTGGTGCATAGCAAACTATAATACTCATATTGCACTACTTTGATTTAAACTTTGCAAGTAACGATGTACTATTTACAGCCCTCTATTCGGTTAATGTCTCTTCTGCTCTTGGTGAAATCATCATTCCTACCACTTCTCTTCCAACTCCATCTGTTCTTTCTGAGTAGATATATATATATATATATATATATATATATATATATATATATATATATATATATATATATATATATATTTCGTCTCAGATTTCTTTACCAATCCCCTTACAACGTGTTTCATTTAAGGATAAGATGTCCAAAATATATTTCATAAATTCATTCTCCACTTGCTGTTACTTCCCAATCTCATTCATGGTTCAAACATTCCAATTCCCAATTTGTAATTTTTTTAGCATTTATACACCGGGAGACTATTTAGCACCCCACTACACCTGGGACTGGTGTCCATTTCTGTCATTTTTGCTTCCTACAGACAGAGTAAATCCTTAGAGGATACATTGGCTAGATTCGTCAAAGGATAGCCAGTTCCTTGTGATGTGCTGTGCCTATCAAACTAAGCCGAGTGACCCCTGACAGTTCATATTAATTCCAGAATGATCATCTGCAAGGTATCAGGAGTTAAACCAGATGATATCTTGTCTAATGCCTTAAACCCAATCTGTCACCCTGCTGCCAGTAACTTCATTTTCTTCCACACCCAAAGTTCTCATTACCCCAGCAAGTTGCTCATCCATTTATATAACCGTTGGCAAACATGGATTGCAAAGATATACCGCCTATGATGGCATATATATATATATATATATATATATATATATATATATATATAAATCTATATATATATAGATATATAGATAGATAGATACAGACATTCAAATATGTACACATACATATATATATATATATATATATATATATATATATATATATATATATATATATATATATTAATATACATATATATGTGTGTACACTGTATATATATGTATATATATTTTTGGGCTCGGCCATGTCGTCCTGATGGAAGGTTCCTTTGAGTAACTGCTACAGTGATACTCCCAGAGAATTAACCATAGGTCTTCAGAATTCTAACTCCTGGCACGAGTATCCTTAATATATCTTTAAGGATATCGCATAATATCAGGGGACGTATTTTTAGATACGACACATAGCAATCTTCACCCCAAATAGATTTAACTCTTTGAGGGGGAAGAGTGGTGAACGAAAGGGGAGCCATTATCAAGGTACTCGGTGGACCCCCTCCCTGTACTGCTACGGCCCATCATTTCTTTGAACTGTAGCATTTAACCTAAGTGCTCTCCCACGTTTCTCTCGGTGTTGTTACTGTTTATTGGAATATTATCATGCAATCTCCAGCATCTTCATCCTCTGGAAAGTTGAGTATTTAATCTTTCCTGTGTATAATATATAGCTCACTTCTCACAGTTGAATTGGCGTAATTTAAGTGTGTTAAGTGGAGCACAGCCAACCCCGGAGGCGGCCATTTTGAGCCGCTGTAGCACGTCATATAAGCAATTATTTAGTTAGTAGTGTGACGCTCCCGGTACTTAGCTATAAAGAAACGTTTTAGCTAGTTAGGCAAAATTATACTAGTGAAGATTGCTTATATATAATATTTCCTCTTCTAATATATAACGTTACTTTCGTGTGCCTAACCTGTTTTGTATACGTTAGTATGTAAATCCCATTGTTTAGCCTCTTGTATCGTTCCTATTAATTCGGTTGGGGATATATATTCCCTAGAATTTATTGGTATAATTCAATACGTTTCTCTTTTAGAAAAAGGAGGATAAACCCTTCCTCCCCCCTCAGCGCCGCTATCGCAAGCGGCAACCCTATCTTTTGTCATCGCCACCAAGTAGTCAACTCCGGCTTGACTTAGATAGTTTTATCGTTGATCTTTTTTGCCGCTGAGTATCCCGGCTTCGAAGTATGACGGGAACTCAGGGTGTATTGTCTTGTAGCCGACAATGTCACCGACAGGGGAATCGTGATTCCTCTGCCGCCCACGACGTTGCCGGCATGGGAAGCTATGCTTCCTTAGTTTACAACCGAAAGTAGGCGGCATACCTGCTGCCGCCTTTCTCCCTTGTAAACTATAAGACATGTCTTATAGCCGACAATGTCGCCGACAGGGGAATATTTATTCCTCTGCCGACCACGACGGCGTCAGCACCGTAAGCCATGCTTCCTTAGTTTACAGCCAAAAGTAGGTGGCATGCCTGCCGCCGCCTTTCTTCCCTGCAAACTATAAGACCCTCCCCCCCCCCCCCCCCGGTATTCTAAAAATCATCCCGGCTTGCTGGGTTCACCAGTTGCCGGCCGGGACCCTACCAGCGGCAGTTAGGTTGCCGCCTCGGCCAACTCCCCCTTATGTCCTTCCTTCACCGGAAGTGAATGCCCCGGGAGGAAGACTGAGCCGGCCCTGACGGCTGCCGGTGGGAAACCCAATATACAGTTGAGAATTCTTCAGTCCTCTCTTGGACTGCCATCCACAGACCTCGCAGCTGGCAGTACAGCCGGCAGCAAAAGTTGTGGCTGGATAGAAGCTAGAATCAGATGCATTCCTCCGCTTCCATTAGAATTATCATTCTGGCAAGGAGGTAGTAGGTGGCAGTAGCCCTCCTCCACTTCCATTTATTGTGCTAAACCATAATAATAGGAAACCCTCCTTTCCATTCTTTCTCTCTCTCTATCACTTAGTGCCGCCAGGCACTAGCCTAACCCTGGTAGTGTACCGGTAAAACTACAGTAAACAACAATACAGTAGCCAGTAAAACTACAGTATATAACAATACAGTAGTTGGAAAACTACAGTATATAACAATACAGTTGTACAAGTATTACTAACATACTCTGTGTATCCTTTCGCAGTCTATTGTTGGGACCGCATAACATGCTGAGGTTGAAGCATTCCCTCAACACCCTGATGAATCCTTTGATTATTGGGACACTCATGAAACACCGTTCATTATTAATATTTTACAGGTGAAGGAGTTAGTATAAATATTTACTAGCTCCGGCTCTACGTATGAGAGTTATTCCACTCGGTATTTTCCCTTATAAGGAATTTAAATATTAATATTGACGGAGGTCTTAGCAACTGCCTGTGAGAGGAAATACAGATATGGGTCTCTTTCCTATTTCCTTTCTAGCTTACTATCCTAAGCTATTAAATAAAATAGTATGAATTACTATTTTTTTATATATGCATTATATCAATGATATAAACAACTGAGTACTCATTTCACCCTTTTTCTCCCTTACAGGAGGAGCCAATAGTGAAGTGTACAGTTGTGTTCTGCAACCACAAGAGTAAGAACCGTGTGGGCCTACGATGCACAGGTCTCATGCCCCCTAGTGCATCGTATCTGGATCCCTGATGTACTGGGACCCATATCTTAAGTATACATTATATCAATGATATAAACAACCTACTACTCATTCACCCTTTTCGCCCTTTCAGGAGTAGCCAATGGTGACAGTGTACAGTTGTGTTCTGCAACCACAAGAGTAAGAACTTTTGTGGCTATACGATGTACAGGTCTTATGCCCCTGCTGCATCGTATTTGGATCCCTGAGGTACTGAGACCTGAAGGGTTGCTCCAACTGCTTGACCTTGCTGACCGACGGCTTTGGAGAAGATATCCCTGACACTACGGAGTCAAGGGGTACAGCAAGGGAAACCCTTCGAAGGTGAGTATGAGGCTTCCAGAAGAACTCTCCGGGACCTTACCTACCTAACAAATCTCTGAAGTGCCTACTGTTTCCTAAGGCTCAATCTAGTACGTTTGTGCCTCAGGTACAGGTCCAGCCTCCCTTTATCCAACGGACAGTGGAAGCAGATATCAACAAGGCAGGGCAAGGCTTGGACATCCACCAAGAATGGATGTCGGACGTGTCCACTGACACTGGACAAGACCTACTGCAAGAAGGCCCTGAATAAGAAGTGGTTCAACCACCCACGGAGGAAGAAGGATCCGTTTCAACGGAGACTCAGGTCCCTCAGCTCACTGTGTCAGCATATCAACCTATGTCGTCAACCTCTTCAGCCCCAACTCCCCAACTGGCTAGACAGGTCGACAGGAGCGAAGCGCTCCTAGAGTCGATCCAGCATATGTTGACACTGTTACGGAAGGAACAAGAGGAGAATAAGCAAGATATCAAAGAGATGAATAGAGAGGTACAGGAAGGGAAACGCCCTGGCGCTTCCAGGGGCTCTGCTAAGCCCCTTAAAATATCTAACCTCCCTCAATGCTCCGAAACCAACCCCTGGAGGTAGGAGGAACACATGCCCATGTCAAATGGTAAGCTTTATATCTCCGAGAAGTTGTGGGCCAAACCCCTTGAAGAGCTTCAATTCTGGCCCAGCTTTCAGCGTACCCAGATTGCTATGTGAGACTGCGAGATGAACTTACATCCCGCGAGGAGACTATACAGAAGGAAGTCATTATCCTCGAACATGAAAAGGCACAAGCCATCCTTACCAAGACCCAGAAAGGAGTTGGATATACTAACTCCAAAGTCTCAGCATTGAGCAAGAAGCACCTAACCTTCATTGCTCCTTCCTCCAGAGCCTTCCCCCTTTCGGGAAAAGCCCTAGACTGTGTCATGACAGCAGTCGAAGAGGGCAAACCCTGCCCAATCCTAGAGAAATACAAACCATTATCTCTAGCTATGCCCACCTGCGAGGAGAAGTGGAAAGTGGTACATCTAACTTTCTCCGTCTCGAATTTGGATCCGGAGACAGCAGGCCAGCAGTTTAAAGAGAACCTTCCAAAGTTGCCAAACCATCTTTTGAGAAGGGAACAGGAGACGAAAGATAGTCTTGCCGCCTCCCTGTCTCATCAGAACTGCTTGGAAATGTGTGCAGGCCTTAAATAACACCCCACCCTTGTGATGGATTTGTATGCTTTTCTCAAGTCAAAAACATGTGTTTGCCGCAACAACGGTGAAACACGAACCCAGAAAACTGATTCCATCATGTATCTGGGGCGAAGACCCTTTCCCACAGGAAGCGGTCCAAGAAGTCATTGCCAAAGCCACCACGGAGAATAGGAACCTTCTCCAAAAGTGGGGCATGTCCTCAAAGAGGAAATCTTCATTAGAACTGCACAATTTCTGACCGTGACCATGACCATGGTGCCTCAAATGGTAGCCCAGCCACAAACCACCTTCCAGATGGTCCCTCAGCAGCTAGTAGCCAGTCACCTGTGTTTAATCCAGGCTTTGAAAGGCACTCGACCACCTTTCGGCCCTACAAAGGTAAGAGCCCAAAAGAGGATCCTCCGGAAACCCCCATTTGTGAAGGAGGATGCAATCACGGAAACAAGTCCTCAAGAACCTCTAAACAATGAGAGGTTCTAGGTAGGAGTCAGACTTTTTTCCACTTTCGGGATTGTTGGACCTTCGATCCCTGGGTCCACAGCCAAATTACGAATGGACTTGGTTGGAAAGGGAACAAATATTCACCCGAATTTTCCACTTCTTCCAACACTACACCCCCTTATTGGAAGAATATACCTCAGAACTCTTGAACAAGAAGGTAATGAGAAAAGCGAAGTCCATCAAAATTCCAGGGAAGGCTGTTTTGTGTTCCCAAGAAAGACTCGGACAAGCCCAGAGTCATTCTAGACTTGTCTCCACTCAACATGTTCATCGAGAACAACAAGTTCCGGATGCTTACATTGCAACACATAAGGACCCTTCTACCAACGATGCTTACTGGCACCTACCAGTCAGCTGTACCCTCTCCTCCTACCTAAGTTTCAGGCTACAGAAGACAAAATATGTCTTCACAGCCATGCCCTTTGGACTAAACATAGCCCCAAAGGTATTCACAAAGCTAGTGGACACAATCGTCCAGCAACTACGCTCCGAAGAAGTACAAGTAGTAGCATACCTGGACGATTGGCGGGTGCCGGCAGCATCCAAGACTACTTGTTTGCAAGTGGCCGGAAAGGTGATCCAGTTCCTGGAACACCTGGGCTTCAAGATCAATCGCTAGAAGTCTTGCCTTTCTCCAGCTCACAAGTTTCAATGGTTAGGAATCCATGGGAACTTGCAGTCACACCACCTCTCCCTTCTATTAAAGAAGAGGAGAGAAATAGCGGCATCTGTCAAGAGACTAATCCGTCACAAGAGGATTTCAAGACGCCAACAGGAAAGAGTACTGGGCTCTCTCCAGTTTGCAGTAGTGACAGACCCGGTGCTAGAAGCACAGCTAAAGGATGCGTCAGAAGTCTGGAGAAGATACGCATCAAACGCTCGAAGAGATCAACAAGGTTGACACCGACCCGATTGCGCACGCTATTAAGGACGTGGTCAACGAATAAGAGCCTATCACAAACAATTCTCTTGCAACCACCACAAACATCAGTGGTGATACACACGGATGCCTCCCTGAAAGAATGGGGAGGCCATTCGCATGAAATGAAAATGCAAGGAATTGATCACTCCAGTTCAAAACTTTCACATCAACATCTTGGAAGCTGTGGCAGTCTTCCTTACGTTGAAGAGACTATCCCCTCGCAGAGCAGTCCACATCAGGCTGGTCCTCGACAACGAAGTGATAGTAATATGTCTAAATCGACAAGGCTCGAGTTCACCTCACATCAATCACGTGATGTTAGCCATCTTCCGCCTGGCAAGGAGGAGAAGATGGCACTTATCAGCAGTTCACCTTCAAGGGTTCCGCGATGTAAAGGCGGATGCTCTATCCAGGCGAAAGCCGATAGAGACAGAATGGTCCCTAGACGCAGACTCATTCTCCTTTATTTTCGATAAAATTACCGGAACTGCAGATCGACCTCTTTGCAACAAGCGACAACAAGAGAGTACCTCGTTATGTAGCCCCTTACGAGAACCTTAAGCAGAAGCGATAAACGCCATGTTTCTCGACTGGAACGGATGGAATCGGATTTACCTGTTTCCAACAACCAATCTCCTGCTAAAAGTCCTCGACAAGCTAAGATCCTTCAGATTAACAGCTGCTGTAGTGGCCCCCACATGGCCCAAAAACAATTGGTTCCCTTCCAATTTTTAGAATTGAAACTGAAGCTGTTTCCTCTGCCGAATCCAGTTTTATCCAAACTGGTGCAGAAGTCGACTGTTCTACATTTCATCCTCGAGAACCAACAACCTACATCTCATGATTTTTTCACCCTAGCAGCGAACAAAAAGTTGGGATCTCGAAGAACAAGGTCGACTTCACTGTAGAGTACAAGTCAAGTTCAACCAGGAGGGAGACAATGTAAATTGTCTTGTCTCTCTTTCTTCATTTACCTACTTGAACAAGGCCTAACTTCCACTTCCACTACGATAACCGCGTGTAAGTTGGCCCTGACTAGACCTCTTTTATACGCCTTTGAGGTGGACGTCCCAAGCGAAACCTTCCATAAGGTACCAAAGCATGCACTATACAAAAGCCAGCAGCCCCTCCAAAGCCCATTACATGGTCGTTGGTCAAAGTCTTGCACTATGCTTCAAACCTAAACACTAAGGAGTGTACTCTAAAGGAAATAACACAGAAAGTCAGTTTTATGTTCGCAATAGCCTCAGGGGCTAGAGTTAGTGAAATATTGGCCCTATCAGGGATGTAGGCCATATTTAGTTCCTAGACACAGGAGAACTGTACCCCTTTTCCTGATCCTGCCTTTCTGGCCGAGAACGAGCTACCAACCAAGAGGTGGGGTCCTTGGAGAATCTGCCCACTGAAGGAAGATGTCTCTCTATACCCAGTAGAGTGTCTAAGGTCTATCTTCGTAGAACTTCAGACTTCAAGGAAGGACAGCTCTTCCGAGGCAAAACCTCAGGATCAAAATCTATCCCTAAGATATCTGAGACCAATGCTCACCTACTTATTCACAGAGCGGATCCTGACAGCTCACCCGCAGATCATGATCCAAAGAAAATTGCTTCTTCATGGAACTTCTTCCAACACAGGGGCTTTGGTAGACTCCGCTCATACACTGGGTGGAGATCAACCACATCTTTTACAGACACTATACAAAGCAAGTACATGAAATAAAACATGTTGTGGTGGCGGCGGGTAGTGTTATAAAACCCGTCGTCTGGCACTGCGATGAACAGTGAACTGCTTTGGGACTTTCCAGTGCATCGGGTGCATGGGTACATTTACTCTCAAGTGCAAATCACAACAATGATTAACACACTGTTCCTTATAGGTGCATATCTGTTCGATAACACCAGTGCCGAGTGAACGTTGCGTCACGTTGTTCATGCATTTCCAAAATCTGTACAAATCAGTCAGATTTGGTTTCACATCTCCATTGAGTGGCATCATTTCGATGAAATTACATATTTTTTCGACAAGAGAAAATATGGACCCTGATGTGTTTTCAATGCCGGATCAGATTCATACCTGATTGTAACTACATTTGATAATCTAGTTGCAAGGTAAAATACTAAACGTATTTGCGTCTTATTGCTGCTCTCTTAGTTACAGACGAATAAAGCATACTAGAGTTTTAATTAAACCCAAGAAGGGCCCCACTTGAAATCAGAGTACAGATTTCCAAGGTATGAGAAGGGTAATCTCTAAGAATTACCGTCCGTCCCTATGGAGATACAAACTTTGAATCTTTATAGTGAAGTCGACAGTTTCCCTGCAGGGGGCAGGAAGCCCTAAGCTAGTTCCAAGCTTAGTGGATATGACAGACAACGGTAATGTCATATATAAAGGTCTAGGAGACCATATAAGGAACTCATTCAAGGTAAAGGCACTTATACAAACCCACAGATATAGTACTTTCAAGTTAATTCTCTGGTAAGCTCCCATCAGGACGGCATGGCCGAGACCAAAAAATGGATTTTGAGCAAAGCGAAAAGTAAATTTTTGGGTGAGATAGCCATGTCGTCCTGATGGACCCACCCTTCTTTCTTAAAATGACCCAACCAGAAACTACTCTATCTGCGGCTATTCCTGCTTAAATGCAACAAGGAATGATAGGCCGTAGCAGTACAGGGAGGGGTCCACCGGGTACCTTGATAACGGCTCCCCTTTCGTTCACCACTCTTCCCCCTCAAAGAGTTAAATCTATTTGGGGTGAAGATTGCTATGTGTCGTATCAAAAAATACGTCCCCTGATATTATGCGATATCCTTAAAGATATATTAAGGATACTCGTGCCAGGAGTTAGAATTCTGGAGACCTATGGTTAATTCTCTGGGAGTATCACTGTAGCAAATATCCCTTAGAAAGCTACCCAAAGGAACCTTTCATCAGGACAATATGGCTATCTCACACAAAAATAGATATATGCATAAATACATATATATTATATTTTTTTCATGCCTTTTAATGCTTTCCTTACTTTTCCTACTGCTACATTTGGTACCAGCAGAGGTATTTCATTATCTCGACTGGTAAAGTTATTTTTATATCACTATAATGCAGTATTGTATAGAAATCCTCCGCAATTTTCACCACTCAATCTCTTTTTTTGATATTTCCATTTTCATCCTTTAAAGCAAATATCTGTTGGTGCCCTTTTCATCAATTTACAATTCACAAAAAGGGAAACACAAAAGATCTGAAAAATTACCGCCCAATAAGTTTATTCTCAGTAACATATGAAATATTTACAAAGATTATAACAGGCCGAATAAGAAGACTGCTAGACTTTAATAAACAAAGAGAGCAAGCACGCTTTAGTAGCAAGTACTTAATAACTGACCATATCCATGTAATGATCTAGCTAATGTAAAAATCATCAGAGTATGACAAACCACTATGTATGGCATTTATAGATGAGAAAGCTTTGGATTCTGTCAAAAATTCAGGAGTAATAAAAGCCCTACAAAGAAAAGGAGTAGATGAATCTTATGTTAGAACACTTGAAGATATCTATACAGGAAGCAAAGCAATGCTAAAATTACATTAAGATAGAGAAAATTTCGATTTAGATAGGGTTAGCCATGGAGACCCCATCTCTCCTAAATCCTTCACATCATGCCTAGAAGTTTTTAAAAATTTAGAGTGGGAAAATGTAGGAATTAACGTAAATGGGGAATATTTCAACTTAAAATTTGCGGATGACATAGTTCTATTTAGTGAATATTGGGAGGAATTGCAAAAGGTGATAGAAGATTAGAATGAAGAAAGCAGAAATGTAGGACTAAAAATGAATATAAATAAAAGTGAGATAATATTCAATGAAAATGCAGACACAGGTACTTGGGACAGACAGTAAGTGTTTCCCCAGGGCATAAGACCGAAATTGAAAGAAGTATAAGCATGGGATAGAGAGTTATTGGTAAACAAAAGATTATGAAACGTAAAATGCCACTTTCACTAAAAAGAAAAGTATTTAATTAAATGGTCCTCCCAGTATTAACTTATGCATCAGGAACTTGGAGCATTACTAAAGCCTTAGGACATAAGCTAGTTACAACGCAAAGATCCATGGAAAGAATAATAATGGTAATAACACTAAAGTTTAAAGGTTTCAAGGCTGCTCATGAATGGCAGGGGCAAGGGACAGTGACATTGCCCTATCGAGCAGGACAATGCTCAAAGACTGACCATATACACATATGATCAGCCACCCCGGCCCCCTATCCACCCAAGCTAGGACCAAGGAGAGCCAAGCAATGGCTGCTGATGACTTAGCAGATAGACCTATAGGCTCCCCCAAAACCCCGATCCTTAGCTAAAAAGAATGGTGATGTTACAGAGACCAAAGAAACTAACGAGTTTGAGCGGGACTCGAACCCCAGTCTGACGTCCCCCTGTCAGGGACGTTACCACATCGGCCACAAAAATCCTGTGAGACAGAAAAGGAGGAACTCGGATACGAGAGCAAACTATAGAAAAGGATATTCTAACATCATGTACGAAAAAGAAATAGACATGAGCAGGACATATAATAATGATAGATAATACTGTAGATGGATATTAAGAATAACAGAAAGGGTCCCTAGAGATTGCAAAATGAGCAGAGGATGGAAGAGAAAACTATGGATTACTGAAATACAAAAATTTGCGGGTATAAACTGGCATAGAAAGACCATAAACAGATGCGAATGGAAGGTCATGTCTGAGACCTTTGTCCTGCAGAGGACTAGTTATGGTTGATGATATACATATGTATATACATGTGTGTATGTATGTGTATATATATATATATATATATATACATGTATATATGTATATATATATATATATATATATATATATATATATATATATATGTGTGTGTGTGTGTGTGTGTGTGTGTGTAAGTTCTCGCTATATAGTTCACCTAATATATTTGAATCTAAACTACCCAGTATTTTAAAGATAAAATATTATCTAAGCAAAGAGTTCATATGCGACTGTTCGTCAATGTTAATATTAAAAAGAATGAGTTTAACACAGCGTGAAAGCTTGCATTCACTTATATGCCGTGGTTATAAAGACCAATTCAACACGAAATCGAAAGTTGGTATGTGCAAATTATTTTGAATTGGTTAATTGAATAAAGTTCAAAAGTTTAAAATTGACTGACATCAATTTGGAACCCTCGGTTGGGTCACAGTGAGTTTTCTCTCCTCACTTGAATCATATTTTTTCACCGTTATTCAACGCCAGTGAAAAGAATGTTTGCCAATGGCTCAGTAGTAAAATTTCACCTAGGATGCTGGGAACCTTCGCTGCCAACAATGAACAAAATTTCTAATGAAGTTGGATCAAATGGGCCTAATTTGGGGTTTGGGAGGCCATTCAGTATCGAATTGCAAAAGAATATGGACAGCAAGTTGGAAGACAGGAAGCGGGAATGGATTGATTGATTGATTGATTTGAAGTTCTCTGGCATCCTGACATTGAAGGTCATTGACGCCAATATCGTTTATCATAAATAAAGATTAAAAGAATATTCAATTAAAACCAGAGAAGTGAATATGTTATAAAAGTTAAATAGCATTAAGAAGACCCGCTTCAGATATCAATTTAAAAATGCCACTAGCATTGTAGGACACATCATGTTCAAGGATCAAGGATCTTGGTCAGGATGAACCTGCCATCCTCACCTCGAGCCTCAAACAGATATCTATTTCTCAATTTATTATAATTGGGGCATTCGGTCAACAAATGCCTCAATGTTAAAGGTACCAAACAGTCGTCGCAATACGGTTGATGTTGGCCATTCAGAAGAAACTCGTGTGTCAACCGTGTGTAACCAATGCGGAGACAACAAAGAGACGTCTCCCACTTTCAGGGCATCATGTTATATCTCCAAGGATATATGACATTTGTTACCTCTCTCATCTTATTGCCATCTAGACTATCCCAGTGCTGTTGCCAATTATTACAAAACAATTTCTTGATGTTAGGTAGGAAATCATTAAAGGGAATAGGATACCTTCTTGTTAGCAACTCGGATGCAGCATTCTTCACCAGTAAATCTGCCTTATCATTCCCAGACACTCCTACATGTGCTGGAACCCAACAAAATTGAACCATTATACCTCTCCAACCAATAGTAAAAAACCCTTCTAAAATCTTTAAAACTAGAGGGTAACTAGAATTAAAAACTTTTAAAGCTAGGACACTCCTTGCATCACTAAAAATGGTAAAATTACCCTCATTCTCCAACGCTATTTTCTCAATAGCGGTTAGTATACCATACAGTTTGGCAGTAAATATGGAAGCTGTTAGAGGAAGAGCACCTCTACAATTAAAACCATTACTATGTACTCCAAATCCAAAGCCAGCATCAGATTTGGAGCCATCAGTTTATATAAAAGTCGACCCCCTATGTTCTGCAACATGTTCCATAAAAAGAGACCTGGACTCTAAGTCAGACATATTCTTCTCAACTCCAATAAAATATTTACAAAAAGATACCTCTGGTAACTTCCATGGAGGCGTTGATGATACCTTAAATGGAAGCACCTTACTTCTAATTATATTCAGACTGTTTAATAATTGTTTAACCCGAAAGCCATTAGGTTGAGGAGATTTTGGGTGCAACTCAAAGTATAATGTGTGTCTTACAAGGCTTGTAGTCTGAAAGGCTAGAGTTAGGGAATCTTTGTAACCTAAACCAATACCGAAAATAGAAGACTTTCGGTAAAGGTCTAGAGGTAATTCTCCAGCATCAACAAGGAGACTAGTAATAGACGAAGTTCTAAATGCTCCTGTGGACAATCTAATACCAGCATGATGTATTGAATCGGCTTGGAGTGGCTGAAGAGTATATTTCACATCCATAACTAATTTTGGAAAAAAATAATCTGCCCCCATGATGAATGGGACAATACTTTTAAAAGATTCAGAGCCTCCAGACATTTAGCTTTTAACACTTTTAAGTGAGACACCCACGTAAGCCTACAATCAAATATCAAACCTAAATATTTAGCTTCACTTACACATTGGATACGTTGACCTTTAATGTATATATCCGGGTCTGGATGTACTCCGCGGATGCGACAGAAATGGACAATAGTAGTTTTACTTGTCGAGAACTTAAATCCATTCATATCGGCCAACTGGATAATTTTGTCAGTTGAGAGTTGTATTTTTCTCTCAACCATTGCCATTCTAGCTCCAGCAAATTATATTGAGAGATCATCCACAAATAATGTTGAGAGAACATCCCGGGGAATGATTGAGGATATCCCATTAATTGCTAGTGCAAAAAGGGTTACACTCAGCACACTCCCCTGAGGAACTCCTTCCTGACACTTACTCTCTGATAGAGCTACCCCACTCTCACTTGAAAAATCCTACATGAAAGAAATGACTGAATAAATAGTGGTAGGTCTCCTCTTATTCCTAATTCATGCATTGTTTTAAGTATACCGTATCTCCATGTGGTATCATATGCCTTTTCAAGGTCAAAAAAGAGTGTCACATAGTGCGGTTTGGAAGCAAAGGCTTCACAAATAGAAGACTCAAGTTGTATCAACACATCAGTCGTTGAGTGCATTTTTTCTGAATCCACACTGAATGGGTGATAAAATACCCTTGCATTGACCATCTCCTCCATGATTTTACATAAACAAGATGTCAATGCAATAGGACGATAGTTTGCTGCTAAAAACTTGTCCTTACCGGGTTTTAAAAAGGCTAAAATAATGGCTAGTTCCCAAACACTTGGGTAACTATGATCATGCCATATTCTATTAATAATGCTTAAAATAAATAACTTTGTATTAAAATGTACATGTTTAATCATTGCATATGGAATTCCATCGGGTCCAGGGCCTGTATCGTTGCAATGAGCAAGTGCGGAATCAAATTCTCTTTCAGTAGAAAGAGAATTATACGACTCTAACCTTCCTGTTGCAAAATCTAAAATTTTCTTTTCTTCAATACTCCTATACTGGTGACCAGGAGCTCCTTAACACTTGCTGGATACATTTGAAAAAATGGTCAGCCAGGGCATTGCTAACATCATTTGCTTCAGTTACATACTGACCATTCACCCTCAACACTGGTTGTGAGTTGGGGGTGAATTTGCCAGCTATCTTTTTTACTTTTCTCCAAACAGAAGATGGTGGTGTTCTACTAGCACGACGGAATTGTGCTCTATATTTCTTGTATATGAATAAATTCTCTTCTTGTGGCTCTGGGCAGGCCAGTTAGTTCTGAAGACCACCAGGGGACTGGTCGTCGTTTGAATAACCCAGTTGTTTTGGGAATTGAATGAACTCCTCCTGTATGGAGAGTTCCATTCAGTAAGTCTATAGCATCATCAATATTTTCAACCTGTCCTGCATCCCCCTCAATTTTGCATTGCTTTCGAAACCCCACAAAGGATGTCTACGATTCAAATCTCCATGTAAAAGAAAAGGTTGAGGGAGTTGTTGAATCACCTTTACTAAGTTATCATACAAAATGTTACCATTTGGAGGCAAGTACAGAAAACAAATTGTATATTTTCTCCCTACATTAATCTGTAGAACCACTGCCTACAGAGATACTTGGGGAACATCTCGACGAACGTATATGAGACTTCCGGCATGGCTCCCCACTTGGTGATCATATGGTGTCCTATAACTAATATATTCGTGAGGACGACGAGTATTAAGATCAAGTTTGCTCTCCTGTAGACAAATAATTATGGGGGAATGCTCATGAATCAGCTAAAGTTCTTCATATTTGGCCATTAAACCCTGACAATTCCATTGCAAAATAGATAAAAAACAATGATTTATAATTTGGTAGACCCCTTGGATGGAGTCTTCCCATTAGCAGTTTTTGATCAAACACTATTTCCAGGTGGTTTTATTAAAGAGGGTCTTGATATATTTGGTTTTGCATTTATGATTTTCTTTTAGTCATTTTTATCTGTTTGTTGAGGAGGATAGTGGACCTCTACTTGAATTTCCAATTTATATAATTTGACTTCCAGTTGATCAAAAACATCAACACACAAAGCATCATATTTATTTGACGTCATAATTTTGATATCTCTAATGGAAGGGGGCTAGACAGATGGAGGTCTCTCTCTCTTTTCCGATTAATAGGTGGCGAGCTGCCAGGTTTTTGTACCTTCCCCAAAACAGGGTGCACCTGGTAACTTGGTTTCAAGTGGAATCTCCATCAAATCAGACATGGCCTGAGAGAGGTTAGTACTATTATTGGTAATGGGGGACGAAGGCAGAGCTTCAGAAGGCAATAAGTTAACCTTGTCATGCAGTCCCTTATCATCCGAAGTTGTATTTCTTTTCTTAGTATTACTGGCAGTGGAAGGTGGGTTTGATGTCTCCTGTGGTAAATTTTCCTTTGATTTTAAGGCCTTTGCATAGCTAGTTGATTTATTCAACAGTCTTTTTGCATGTCCCACACTTTTGTGTTCTAAACTTGATTTGTTTAGGGTAGCTTCCTCCAACTTATACAGCTCTCATCTCCTATCAGTTGATTTATGATCCAAATTTCAGTTTAAACACCTGGCCTCAAGTGTACATGCTCCATGATAGGTTTTGGAGCAAATACCACATGTTTTTTAATTTTTGCAAACTTTGGATGGGTGTCCAAATTTAAAACAATTAAAGCATTGCAGGGGCCTTTGTTTGAAAGGGCGAACTTTAATCCTTTCATTTTCAATAACAATATGGAAAGGTACATCAGCATCCTGGAAAGTAATTATAATCATTGATGTTCCAGGAACTTTGTGCACTTTCCATACATTTAGTGGACACATGGAAAGTATCTCCTCCTCTGTAAATTCGTACAGGTCTTTATTAAAGACCACTCCCCTTCCATAACTAAAATTTAGATGTTTCATTTCTAAGGTAATTTCATCACTGCCTGTCTGTGAGTTAGATAGTATTGCAGACTGAGTCGAGGGTTTGGCATGGATGAGATAACTATTTTTCCCAAAACGAGATATATCACCAGGTGCAATGGTTCCTACCTTTTCTGAGTCAACTTACATATTTTAAAATAATTCCCTATTATCCCTTTAGGTTCAGCTACAAGCCACATTGGTGGTTTTGGCTTTCTCTGTGAAGACATGGGTACATTTGTGTCTTTTTCAACCAATCAGTAGGTTTGTACACATCCAATTCCTTTGGGACCTTATCACAAAGAGCTCCAATGATGTTCAATTTGTTCATTTTAATACTACTAATATTACAAATGGCATTAAACGCTTCATCAACTATCAAAAATATCCAAGAGTCCCATTTTTCATCTCCGAGTCTCATCCTTATTTCATTTATCAATCCATAGCAGTCAAATGCTCTATACATATCATCATCAATTTGTCACTAATGGAATTTGGGAAACATGAAGGATTCGCAGTTTCCTTGTTACCCAAATTGCTAGAGTGGTCCTTTTTAGTTCGAAGGTTGTCAACGGGATTTTCCTTAATTAAACTAGCAGAAGTCGTCAACACTGTTAGGGAAGAGTCAGCGTATCCAGGGGATGGGGGTTCGTTATTTGTAAAGTCCATAAAGCAGGGGTCGAGAAAGGGATTCATTAAGTGGGGTTTACCCGCTTGAGAATATTGAGGCATCATATGTCAGATAGTAAATTTGCGTTCTCCACTATCGGCACAATGTGACTATACTTCTCAGATGGTCCACTCCATACCCTACCCGAAGGATAGCACCAAAACAGATATAGAGGCACAGGTGTAAGATGAACCCCCCTGTTAAGACCGAGACCAAGAAAATATGGAATTATCCTCCCCATATCTGTAATGATGGGCCTCCGGCCAAAAGCCGAGAGTCCTACACCAAGCATTGGATCCCCCTGCATTCCGAAGACCTAACACTTGAGAATAGTTCAGCCAAAAAGGTCCAAACCATCTTCGGGATGGCTGAGATCATCCAATACTCCCACATATAGCTTTAAACGCAAATACCTCCCAACCGCGACACCTCCTCCAATTCATCTAAACAGGCAGCAATAACGGATGTATAAACATCCTCACCAGTGGCTACAACAGATGTAGAAACATCCAAGCCAAAAGAAAAAAGAAAAATAAATAAATATATATATATACATAATATATACACATATATAATAAGGGAAATTTTAACATAGAGTTGGGAAAGCAACACGAAAGAAAGTTTATAAAATTAGGAGAAGGTCCAAGTAATATTGAGAGAAAGAAAAAGATGAAAGAGAGAAATTTAAATTCGAACTGGGGGAGCAATTTCCCCAAGTTCGAGAGCCCTCTTACCCGTCACCAAGTTTCAGCACAGAAATGATATGCAATGCTGAAGCTCAATGACTTCATCTAGGCATTCTCTCATTAAGAGGGAAGCGGTAATGGAGGTAGGGATATAGTAGATGACTAAAAGGTGAGCACAGGTAAGGGCTGCAGACACTGCAAAAACCCAAGAGACGAATAAATTTCTCACCACTCCTCTGCCTTGAAGAACATTATATCTGTACCCCATATCACTGATAATTGCCAAGAAATCACTATTCACGTCGTGTGTGTGTGTGTGTGTGTGTGTGTGTGTGTGTGGTTCTACTGTCACTAGGATCACGTAATTAAATAAACTGCTAGATCCGTTAGGAAAAAATGAAAGACAAACAAGATAAATAGTAAACGTTAATAACAATAAAAGCATGTAGAGAAAACCTTATCAGCAAACTAGCAATAGCAAAGTCAAATAAGTAAACAGTCCACAACAAAGATATGCACTTAAAAGTTCACAATTATGTAGCGCATCGATTAAAAAATTAAGCAAATCATCGACCGGAACTTTAGTAAAATATGGTATTATTGTACGTCAACACTGATCATTCTCGTGAATCTCAAAATTAATATTGGAACTCCCTAGGCGATACATTTGTTCTTTAAAAAAAAAAAAGAACGAAATATTCCTTTAAAAAGGGGACAATTCTTTAACCAACGACTTCGACAGTTTATACACAGACGACCCCACAGAACTAATTATCGGGCAATTTGGATTATTAGGCTTATGGGTTTTAATTATCCCGTACAAATTATTTGTTTGATGACTTCCTTGACTTTTTAACCAATAAGCTACGCAATTATGAATTATCTCCATAATCTAAGACTATTTCTAAACTAAGCTAATTATGCATTAAAGACTGTAAACAGTAACGCACGTGTTTCATACACAATTGTGAAAATTGCCTACTCAATCTTGAAATGCTACCCATAGATATATTTTTCTCTGGTTTAATATTAATTTCTATGTTAAAGTGGTTTTTGGGAAATATGTTTAATGATTTTAATTGTGATATATGGTGAGGAACTATTATAAATCCTGTAATTTTATGGACTACATGGAGTATAGAAAATGTAAGTAGCCTGATATATATAATAGATTCATAACATGTTGTTATTTTTATTTTATTTTTTATAGAATTTGTGGTGAATAAAGATCTATCTATCTATCTATGTATCTATACTGTAATATCATTGCTTTCTTTTATCTCTCGCTCTTCCCCACACTGATAACAGCACCTGTTCAAGCTGGCCTTCGCATGTAATTAGTTTGTTTGAATTTTTGTGACATTCTTGCTCGGGACTTTGTTTCAAATTCCGAGCAATAATGTCACAAAAAAAATCGAACAACCTAATGCATCCGAAGGCCAGCTTAAATAGGTTCTGTTATCAGTGCGGAGAAGAGCGAGAGATAAAAAAAGGCAATACGTTAGTGTACATAGTATATGAAACAGTGTGCAGTAAAAAACTTCATTTAAATGGGAATCTTTCTAAGCATTTTCACCTCTTGATATGTATGGAATTCTTTTAGGAGTAGTTTTTGGTGACTATTTTGCCTAAAAACATATGTGGCTTCAGTACGTTGATGATATTTTTAGATGACTTTTGAATGAAGATGTATGTGTGTTTCTATGCAAGCCGAATTCTTTGGTTCCTTCTATCAAGTTTACTATTGAAAAAGAAAGAGATTTAGGTCTACCATTTCAACGTAATTGTTCACAGACAAGATAATATGTTCAAGGTTGATGGTTCTAGAAACCTCAAAAGGGCACCTCCTTACATTAATTCTTATTCTAGTCACCATATTAAAGTAAGGTTCTTTGTTTTGAAAAGAACGAAGAATTTGCTGCGGGGAATTTTTAAATGATGTTTAAGACTATCTGGGATTGCTTTTAATTTGAAGTATCCAAAATTCTTAGTTGGCTAGCAATAAAAAAAAATCAATAAGAACTTTTTATGCAAATGAAAAAGTAAATGTTTTTATTCATAAAAATTCCTCAATTTTGCCTTATAATGAAAATTTCTTTGAACCAAAAATTCTAAAATATTTTAAACGTTAATATCGCTTTCAAAACTTCATTAAATGTAAAATGTATTTTGATAAAGAACTTTCCTTTTGCTAGCGTAGGTTGCATCTATGAATTTCGTGCAATGATTGTAATAAGAAATACATTGGTTAAAATGGTAAATAAACATAAAATATGGCGTCCGTGTGAAGAAGAGTCACACAGGATTAAGTTTAGTATGCCTTCTTTCTTATGAATCAACGTAATCATTCGATTAGCAAAAGAAATTCTATATTATTACTATTATTCCGAATTGGAAAACAAGATGCCCGAAGCCCAAGGGCACTAATATGAAAAAAAAAAAATAACCATGTGAATAAAGGAAATGAGGAATCAAATAAACTGCATGTAAAGTAATAAACACAAAATTTAAATTATCTTGAGATCAGTAACAACGTTAAAATACATATGGCATATGTAAACTATGAAGAGACTCGTCTCAGCTTGTTCACCATGAACACATTCGCTGCAAGTTTGAACTTCTGAAGTTCCACTGATTCGATTGCCTGATCAATCTACGATTTGATCACACCTGGGATGAATGAATGAATGATTTGAAGTTTACTGGCACCCTGACATCAAAGGTCATTGACAGCGATTTATTACAAATGAAGAGTAAAAGAATATTCATTTAAAACCATAACAGCAAATATGTTATAAAGTTAAATAGCATTCAGAGGACCTGCTTCTGAAATAGATTTTAAAATGCCGCTAGCATTGTACGACACATCATGTCCAAGGATCTTGGTAAGGATGAACCTGCCACCCTCACCTCAAAAATGGTAAAATTGCCCTTCTCTTTTAACGCTATTTTCTTAATAGCGGTTAGTATGCTGCATAGTTTGGCAGTAAATATGGAAGATATTAGAGGAAGTGCACCTCTACAATTGAAAGAACTACTAAATACTCCAAATCCAATGCCAGCATCAGATTTGTAGCTATCAGCATATATAAAAGTTGATTCCTTGTGTTCTTCCAAATGTTCCATAAAAAGGAGTTGGTGATATCCTAAATGAAAGAACTCTATTTATTACTATATCAAGACTGTTTATTGAATGTTTTACCTCAAAACCATAAGTTTGAGGAGATTTTGGGTGTAATTCAAAATATCTACAATGCCTTTCAATGTTTGCAGTCTGACAGGCTAAAGAAGTAGGAAGTCTTTGCAACCTAAACCAGTACCGAACAATAGAAGACTTTCTGTAAAGGTCTAAAGGTAATTCTCCAGAGTTAACAAGGAGACTTATGATAGGCAAAGTTCTAAATGCTCCTGTGTATAATCTAACACCAGCATGATGTACAGAATCTAATATCTTTAATCGGCTTGGGCTGACTGTGGACTATATTTCACATCCATAACTAATTATTTAAAAAATTAAGGCCTTGCATACTTTTAAAATAATTTTGCCAGTGGATCACCCCTGGAAGGAGGAGAATTATTTGAGAAATGATCAGCCAGGGCATTGCTAACCTCAGTTGCTCTTGTCACATACTGGCCATTCACCTTCAAAACTGGTGGTGGGTTGTGGGTAAATTTGCCTGCTATCTTTTTTACTTTCCTCCATACAGACTATGGTGGTGTTCTACTGTTGAAAGAGGAGAGGAAAACTCTCCTTCCTCTCTGTTTCATTCGGCCTTGTACCTTCAGAAGGAGAGGGGAGGGGGGGCTGGAACTTCCAACAATGGGGCAGCATATGCCTGTTGATCCAGATCTTTAGGCAAGAGCTAAAAGTTATCCGTAAAGGCGACCTCCCGGGAAGATCTCGAACTTCTACTATTCCTGGGAGGTAAAGAATTCCCCCAGTGACTGCTGACCCAGCTGCCTCTTTTGAATCTTGACGAGGAAAATGTCTAGCCTTTCCCACTCAGGGACCTAACCGGTGTTGGAGGGGTTCTTGGTACTTGGGTAATGCTGTTACCTGGATGACCATTGAGGGGAATGAAGGTGAGGCATTGCAGGAAAAGGAGCTTGTCTAGCAGAACTCCTATGCCTCGGGTCAACCAGAAAACTACTCCCAAAGGAACTCGAAAACTCCACTGGGATGGATGGATACCCTGGGGGTTGGGGATACAACTGGAAGGTTGAAAATCAATCATAGGACCACCTGCCAAACTGCTTACACCAGATCAGCAAATCATGATGCATCCCTCCAGGTGATGGCACTCAAAGGTGCAGTCCTGGAGTGTTTCCTAGGCTTAGGTGGAGTGGCTACGAAAGGTAGAGCACTGCCAGACAAATTGCCATGCCCTTCTCTATGCTCCACTTCCCTAGGGAAGCGAGCATGCTCAGCCTATCTACTTTGTTTGCACACACTCACCACCAAACGAAATAGAATGGGAAGAAGGAATAATATATGCTGCCAAAGGAGCTTTATCAAGATTGTGATCGCTGTCTCCCTTGATGACAAGGAGGGTAAGGAGAGTGCTGGTGGGGAGTGCTAGAGCATGTTCCTGTTGTCTCTGCACCTGTGGGTAGCGCACTGGGAAGCGTGCAGCAAGGTAGTGCTCACCTGTGGATCGTGGGAGATGTAAACCCTATGTGCAGCGAGCCTGCCACCTGTGCATAGGGGGCTGGGGAGTGAGCTACCACTCACCTATGGAGCTAGCAAAGACAAAACGCTGTGCGCTAGCGAGTGAGGGATGGCTAACTCGCTAAGGTGAGAATAGCAAGCGGTTGGCAGAGTGAGCAGACCTTTGTTACGCAGAGGAGCTCGCCCACCCACTTCGCTAGGTGGATGGGTGTGCAACCATGTACAAGATTTGTTTACTAAAGTAAGATCTGCGTCTCTCCGAACTAGCTCGCTCTGCAGAAAAGCCCTCATGCTCGTCCTTTCTCCCAACGGTGAAAGGCGAGCAGCTTTCCCCTCCCTTATGCGGACAGATATTCGCACACCAAGGGGCAAGGCAAGATGGGCTGTTGTTGCATGTTGGTGCACAGACAGAATAGGAGGTTCTCCCTCGTGTGGTCGAAACCCCGGTTGTAAGCTTCATAAAACTTGACCCTGCAAAGTGCCGAGTACTTTGCTGTGTCCTACAAACACGATGGCGAGAAGCAAGAACTGCAAAAAGACGTCCAACGCCATCGTTGTCTAGCTCTGAGAAGCTACGCTCCGAAGAGCTAGAGCAGGGTACGGTCCAGCACACACTTACAGAAGCCCCGAGGGGCAACCACTCGGGCGAAGGGCATCTTTCCCACGAACAGGAAGGTCGTCCAACAACTGATGCTATTAAAGGGAGTCCCTCCCAATTTCGGAAGGGCTGCCCAACTACAGCTGGCAAAGGGCGACCCTCCCGCAAACGGGAAGGTTGGCAAACACCTAGAGGAGGACCTGTGGGCAGCCCACTCTGCTTTCCTTGGGTGTCCTGGGCGAGGGGTACTCATATATATCTGCTCAAGTTCATCAACCGAAGCAGGCCGAACGTAGGGTGGGCGAGCAGAGGCGGAAGTTGTTACAACCAGATACAAGAGACTTTCGGTACAAGACCTCATGAGTCTCATGGGAGAGAATCGAAATCAACCCCCGGGGAGCCATCTATGCACTCCTACTGTGTCCCTAGACACAGGACCTCGAGAATCCATTCCTTGCATGAGAAACCCATGAGCACCAAGAAAGACCGGTGCATCAGCAGAGAGAGACTTCACTACTGACGAAGTCGGTGCTGCTTCTCTAGGGGGAGTAATGGAGACTTCAGAACATCAAGGTTGTCCCGGAGTCAAAGGGCCCCACTCTTACTCAACCAGCCTCCAGCGGAGCCCCATCGACCTGAGTCAGAATGGCAGCAATGAGCCCTCGAAGTCAGACAGTGAGGTTAACCCCAAAGGAGAATCTCCTATCATCTTCCGTCTACCATATCGCTGCCACTGGGAGGGATACCACTCCCTACAATCAGCACAAGGAGACGCCTATGAACAGGTGTGATCCATGCTCGTGGGACAAAGGCTGTGAGGATTGGTCTCCGCCGCTAGCATAAAGGTGCTGCAATGGCAAACCTGCGAAATCCATACTCACGTCAAGCACACATGAAAAGAAAAAGGGAAAGTTTTAAGTTTTAGGTCAGATGTTTATTACGTCTGTTCTCTTCTCCCAACCAATAACTAGCGGTGGGTAGTGACACTTCATTTAAAGTCTTATGGCTGGTTTCAGCTGTCGCTGAAATATATCTTCACTGTAAATAGCGAAAGGGTTTGCATATAGTTCCATAACAATTATAATACAATGTACTTTTGAAAAATTAGTAAAGGTGTCAAAACACTAGGTATTTCTCTGCTACTAGTCTCAAGGGGTAACAATGAGACTGGTGTGACAGTGGGTGGCTTCAAAGGGAGGAGCCAGAGAAGGGGGAAATCTCTCTTCTCTATCCTCAAAGGGGACAAGCCAAAAGTATCCTACGCAGGAGCAGAAATACTCTCCTGTGCTTACTTCAAAGCCAGCACCATCATTAACAACTGCTTAGAAAGGGGACCTCGCAGTCCCAAGGATGTCCATAAAAACTTGCAAGGCATCATCAACCTGCAAATCCGACGCCTCCTTCCGCTGGGAAACCCTCCTGTTCTTCTAGGGAAAACAGAAAGGTTTTCCAGCCTTGACACTTAGCCTAAAGTTGAAGGCTACCACTCTTCTTGGTTCAGCTTCTGGAGGAAACCGATGGGGAAGGGTTGGATGGAAGCATACCGGGGTTCAGAGGAAGAGGTTGGGATTTCTTCATCTTCAAAGATTACCTCAAAGGGGACGAATCCCTTTTGAAACTCTTCTTCCTTTTTCTGCAATAGGCAACCCACTGGGAGGGTGACTACTCTCGACACATATCACATGGAGCTTTCTGACTGCAGGCAGGCCAAAAGAGGTGGGGATCCTTCTCCCCAGAACTCATGAAGGTCCCGCAATGTCCCAACACCCCCAGGTATGTCTGCATATCTGCAAGCATCCCCTCAGCAGACATTAGTAAAATGCTGGAAAGAGAAAAAGAAAAGATTAAGTTTGTCCAAATTTCTCCAGCTAGTGGAAGAACATCTGTTCTCACTGACATCTGCTATCAAAGTGAGTGCTCAGTGAGCAAGGAGGAGGTTGGGGCTTATCCGATCCTGGCCAATAACTATCAGTCACCTGTTTACACCTTGTTACAAAGATTTTAACTACTGTAGTCTCCAGCTTTACTGTTATTCTGTCCTAAGGAAAGAACAAGGGCTTTTATTAGTACCGGAACAACTAAAAACTTAATGCTTTTCTCTGTAGTCTAGAAACAGAAATTTGACAAATTTGGAAGTAATTTCTATTTTTTCCTAATGATACAAACCTGTAGTTATTTATAGGGATTATACTTTCGGTGAAGCTGGAAGATAGCCATGCGACATTTAGCGAGATGTAAACTACTCTACAGCTATACCCATTCCAATTGAAGTTGACCGTCAAGTCATGACTTTTCTCAAAATACTTAGTGGAGCATTCCTCTTCTTTTAATCACTTTCCTTTACAAGTCTTAGAACAAGCACACTTATGGTTAAGCTGGATTAAAAACCTGAGGGTAGGTTTGCTTTTAAGACCTTGGGATTAGCAGGAAAAGATTGGCTTGTTATAAGTAGCCTACTACGGTTTACTTACTTTCATTCCCTATTTTATTTATTCCTTCCAATACAGTATATGTATTATTTGAAATGGATTTTGAGCAAAGTGAAAAATCTATTTTTGGGCGAGATAGCCATGTCGTCCTGATGGAAGGTTCCTTTAGGTAGCTTTCTAAGGGATATTTGCTACAGTGATACTCCCAGAGAATTAACCAAAGGTCTCCAGAATTCTAACTCCTGGCGCGAGTATCCTTAATATAACAACTTTATGGATATCGCATAATATCAGGGGACGTATTTTTAGATACGGCATATAGCAATCTTCACCCCAAATAGATTTAACTCTTTGAGGGGGAAGAGTGGCGAACAAAAAGGGGAGCCGTTATCTAGGTACCCGGTGAACCTCCTATCCGTACTACTACGGGCCGCCATTCCTTACTTGCATTTAAGCTGGAATAGCCGCAGATAGAGTAGGTTCGGGTGGGGTCTTTAAGAAGGAAGGGTGGGTCCATCAGGAAGACATGGCTATCTCACCCAAAAATAGATTTTTCACTTTGCTCAAAATCCGTTTTTGGGGGTCGGCCATGTCGTCCTGATGGAAGCTTACCAGAGAATTAACTTGAAGTACTATATCTGTGGGTTTTTGTAGGTGCCTTTACTTTGAATGAGTTCCTTATATGGTCTGATAGACCTGTATATGACATTACCATTATCTGTCATATCCACTAAGCTTGGAACTGGCTTAGGGGCTTCCTGGCCCCTGCAGGGAAAGTGTCGATTTCGACTATAAGGATTCAAAGTTTGTATATCCGTAAGAACGAAAGGGAAACTTTCTAGAGGTTACCTTTTCATGCTTTGGACATCTGTACTTATCAAGGTTCTATTTAAAGGAATAGAATAAAACTCTGGGTTTCTTTTATATCTATCAACTGAGGATAATAGAAGAGTCAGCTACATTTTCTATATTAACTTTTATAAGCCAATAAATTATAAAATGTAGATATAACAAAGTAGAAATTTAACCTTGCATAGATAAACATCATGGTTATATATATTTCTGACCTTAAAAGGAAGAATATACATATATGAATTCATTATTAATTTAATGCCAATCAAAATGAATGTGAAACCAAATATGTCTAGTTTCACTCAGATGCTGGACATGCATCAACACTGTGTTCAAATGTTCAACCGGCACTGGTGTTATTGGTTAGATTCTGTACCTGTATAGAATAGTCTATTAATCATCGTAATGATTTGTACTAGAAGGTATTAACACCTATTCACCTGATGCACTGTTGAGTCCCAAAACAGTCCACTGTTCATCGCAGCACTGAACGACGGGTTTTATGACACTACCCGCCGCCACCACAAAGTGTTTTATCTCATGTACTTGTTTCGCATAATGTTTACAGAAGACTCTGGATGATTTCCACCCCGTATATGACCGGAGCCTCTCAAAGTCCATGTGTTGAAAGAAATTCAATGAAGAAGCAACTTTCCTTGGATCGTGACCTGTGGGTGAGCTGTCAGGATCCGCTCTGCGAAAAAAGTAGGTGAGCTTCGCTCTCAGTTGTCTTAGGGATAGATTCAATCCTGAGGTTTCGCCTCAGAAGAGCTATCCTTCCTTGAAGTCTGAAGTTCTTCGAAGATAGACCTTGAGACACTCTACTGGGCATAGAGAGACATCTTCCTTCAGAGGGCAGATTCTCCAAGGACCCCACCTCTTGGTGGGTAACTCGTTCTTGGCAAGAAAAGCAGGATCGGGGAAAAGGTTCAGTTCTCCTGTGTCTAGGAACTGAATATAGCCTTCGTTTCTGGATAAGGCCACTATTTCACTAACTCTAGCCCCTGAGGCTATTGCAAACAGAAAGATGACTTTCGGTGTTTCATCCTTTAGGGTGCAATCCTCATTGTTTAGATTCGAAGCACAGTGCAAGACTTTGTCCAACGACCATGTGATGGGCTTTGGAGGGGTTGCCGGGTTGAGTCTAGCGCATGCCTTAGGTATCTTAATGAAGATTTCGCTTGTGAGGTCCACCTCAAAGGCGTATAGAAGAGGTCTGGTCAAAGGCGACTTACACGCGGTTATCGTAGTGGAAGCCAGGCCTTGTTCATGTAGGTAAATGAAGAAAGAAAGACAAATCTATCGATATTTCTGTTAGTTTCCTTGTTTTCACAAAGGACACCCATTTCTTTCAAGATGATTCATAATGTCTCCTAGTTGAACTTGACTTGTACTCTTCAATGAAGTTGACTTTATCCTTCGAGATCCCAAACTTTATATTCGCTGCAAGGGTGAGAAAATCATGAGATGTAGGTTGTTGGTTCTCGAGGATGAAGCGTAAACAGTCGACTTCTGAACCAGTTGGGATAAAACTGGGTTTGGCAGAGGACACAGCTTCAGTTTCAATTCTAGAACTAGAGGGAACCAATTGCTTTCGGGCCATTTGGGAGCCACTACTGCAGCTGTCCCTCTAAAGGATCTTTGCTTTTCAAGAACTTTTAGCAGGAGATTGGTTGGTGGAAACAGGTAAATCTGATTCCATCTGTTCCAGTCGAGACATGGCGTCTATCGCTTCTGCTTGAGGGTCCATGTAAGGGGCTACGTAACGAGGTAGTTTATTGTTGTCGCTCGTCGCGAAGAGGTATATCTGCAGTTCCGGGACTTTTTACGAGATGAAAGAGAATGAGTCTTCGTCTAGGGACCATTCTGTCTCTATCGGCTTTCGCCTGGATACAGCGTTCGCCGTCACGTTGCGGAACCCTTGAAAGTGAACTGCTGATGAGTGTCATCCTCTTTTCCTTGCCAGGTAGAAGATGGTTAACATCACATGATTGATGTGAGGTGATCTCGAGCCTTGTCGATTTAGACATTTTACTATCACTTTGTTGTCCAGGACCAATCTGATGTGGATTGCTCTGTGAGGGGATAGTTTTTTCAACATTAGGAAGACTGCCATGGCCTCCCAGATGTTGATGTGAAAGGATTTGAACTGGTGCGACCAATTCCCTTGTACTTTTCTTTCGTGCGAATTACCTCCCCATCCTTCCAGGGAGGCATCCGTATATATCACCACCGATGGTTGTGGTGGTTACAGGAGAATCGTCCGCACTAGGCTCTTGGCTGTTGACCACGGCCTTAATAGTGTGCCCAATCGGGTCGGGATCAAGCTTAGTTGATCTCTTTGAGCATTTGATGTGTATCTTCTCCAGACTCCTGACGCATCCTTTAGTCGTGCTTTTAGCACCGGGTCTATCACTACCGCAAACTGGAGAGAGAGCCCAATACTCTTTCCTGTTGGCGTCTTGATATCCTCTTGTATCGTAATAGTCTCTTGACAGATCCCGCTATCTCTCTCCTCTTCTTGAATGGAATGGAGAGGTGGTGTGACTGTAAGTTCCATTGAAGTCCTAACCATTGGAACTTCTGAGCTGGAGAAAGGCGAGACTTCTTGCGATTGATCTTGAAGCCTAGGTGCTCCAGAAACTGGATCACCTTTCCGGCCGCTTGCAGACAAGTAGTCTTGGATGCTGCCCACACCAGCCAATCGTCTAGATATCCTACTACTTGAACTCCCTCGGAGCGTAGTTGCTGGACGATTGTATCTGCTAGCTTTGTGAATATCCTTGAGGCTATGTTTAGTCCAAAGGGCATGGCTTTGAAGACAAATTTTGGCATCTGTAGCTTGAATCTTAGGTAGGAGGAGAGGGGGCGACTGACTGGTAGGTGCCAGTAAGCATCTGCCAGGTCTATTGAGACTGTGTACGCCCCTTTGGGTAGAAGGGTCCTTATGTGTTGCAAGGTAAGCATCCGGAACTTCTTTTTCTCGATGAACTTGTTGAGTAGAGACAAGTCTAGAATGACTCTGAGTTTGTCTGAGTCTTTCTTAGGAACACAAAACAGCCTTCCCTGGAACTTGAGGGACTTTGCTTTCCTTATTACCTTCTTGTTCAAGTATTCTGAGGTATATTCTTCCAACAAGGGGGTGGAGTGTTGGAAGAATTCTGGAAAGGGGGTGGAATTTCATTCCATTTCCACCCGAGTCCATTCGTGATTAGGCTGTGGGCCCAGGGATCGAAGGTCCAACGATCCCGAAAGCGAAACGGTCTGCCTCCTACCTGGAACCCCTCATTGCTTAGGGGTTCCTGAAGACTTGTTTCCATGACCGCGTCCTACTCTGCCCCTTGGGGGGTTTCCGGAGGAACCTCTTTTTGGGCCTTTACCTTTGTAGGGCCGAAAGGTGGTTGAGTGCCTCTCAAAGCCTGGGTTAAAGACAGGTGACTGGGCTACCAGCTGTTGGGGAACCATCTGGAAGGTGCTTTGAGGCTGGGCTACAATTTGAGGCACCGTGACCATGGTCACGGCCGGAAGTTGTGCAGGTCTACGTGGTCTTCTTCCCTTCTTGTTCTTAGGCTGGGGACCTCCGTCTGAGGAAGACTTCCTCTTTGAAGACATGCCCCACTTTTGGAGAAGGTTCCTATTCTCCGTGGCAGCTTTGGCAATGACTTCTTGGACCACTTCCTGCGAGAAACAGTCTTTGCCCCAGATAAAAGATGAAATCAGTTTTCTGGGTTCGTGTTTCACCGTTGCTGCGGCGAACACGTGCTCTCTACAGGTCCTCCTTGACCTGACAAAAGCATACAAGTCCTTCACAAGGGTACCCATGTGAGACTTTGAGACTTGGCTAAGACCATGTACATGTCTGGGGCGTTATGTAGGCCTGCACACATTTCCAAACAGTTCTGATGAGACAAGTAGGCGGCAAATCTTTCTTTCGTCTCCTGTTCCCTTCTCTAGAGATGATCTAGCAACTTTGGAAGGTTCTCATTGAACTGTTGGCCTGCTATCTCCGGATCCAACTTCAAGACGGAAAAGGTTTGATGTACCTCTTTCACTTCTCCACGCAGGTAGGCATAGCTAGAGATAATGGCTTACATTCCTCTAGGATTGGGCAGGGTTTGCCCTCTCCGACTGCTTTAATGACACAGTCGAGGGCTTTCTCTGAAAAGGGGAAAGCTCTGGAGGAAGCAGCAATAAAGGTTCGATGCCTTTTGCTCAGTGCCGAGACTTTGGAGTTGGTGTATCCTGCTCCTTTCAGAGTCTTGGTAAGGATGGCCTGTGCCTTGTCATGTTCAAAGACAATGACTTCCTTTGGTACCGTCTCCTCGCGGGATGCAGGTTCATCTCGCAGTTTCACGTAACAATCCGGGTAGGCTGAAAAGCCGGGCCAGAATTCAAGATCTTCAAGTGACTTGCCCCCAACTTCTAGGAGATGAATAGTTTCCCATTCATCATGGGCATGTGCTCTGTATACCTCCAGGGGTTGGTTTCAGAGCAGTGAGGGAGGTCTGATACTTTAATGGGTTTAGCATAGCCCCTGGAAGTTCAAGGGCGTTTCCCTTCTCGTACCTCCCTCTTCGTCTGTTTGATATCCTGTTTCATCTCTTCCTGTTCCATCCGGAACACTTCCAACATCTGCTGGATAGATGATAGGAGGGCCTCGCTCTTGTCGACCTGTGTAGTCGGTTGGGGAGTTGGGGCTGAAGATGTCGACGGCATAGGTTGATATGCCGTCACGGTGAACTGGGGATCCTCAGTTACCGTCGAAATGGATCCTTCTTCTTCAGGACCTTCTTGCAGTAGGTCCTGTTCAGTGTCATAGGACACTTCCAACATCCGTTCTTGGTGGATGACCATGCCTTCAAGTGCCTTGTGGATGTCCGCGTCTATCTTCAGTTGGATGAAGGGAGGCTGGACCTGTTCCTGGGCACTACCGCACTAGGGTGAGCCTTAGGGAACAGAAGGCACCTAAGAGATTCATTGGGCAGGTAAGGTCCCGGGGAGTTCTTTTGGATCCCTCTTACCCACTTACAAAGAGTTTCCCATGCTATATCCCTAGCCTCTAAGGAAACAAGGATAGTTTCTCCAAAGCCATTGGACAGCAAGGTCGAGAGTTGGAGCAACCCTTCGGGTCACAGTACCTCAGGGATCCAGATACGATGCAGCAGGGGCATGAGACCTGCACATCGTATGCCCACAAAAGTCCTTACTCTTGTGGTTGCAGAACACAACTGCACACGTCACCATTGGCTCCTCCTGTAAAGGAAAAGGATTTGATGAGTATTCAGTTGTTTATATCATTGATATAAATGCATACATTTAATAGTAATACTTACTATTATAATTAATAGCTTAGGATAGTAAGCTAGAAAGGAAATAGGAAAGACACATATCTGTGATTCCTCTCCCAGGCAATCGCTGAGACCTCCGTCAGTATTAATATTTAGATTCCCTATAAGGGAGAATACAGGGTGGAACGACTCTAGTACTTAGAGAATGGGTTGGTATATATTTATACTAACTTCTGCACCTGTAATATATTATTATTGATCAGTGTTTTATATGGGTCCCGATGATCAAAGGATTCATCTGGGTGTTGAGGGATTATTCAACCTCAACATGTTATGTGGTCCCAACAATAGACTGTGATAGGATACACAGAGTATGTTAGAAATTACTTGTACTACTGTATTGTTGTATACTGTAGTTTAACCGGTACACTACCGGGGTTAAGCTAGTGCCATGGAAAGGATGGTTTCCTATTATTATGGTTTAGCACAATAACTGGAAGTGTAGGACTACTACCACCTACTGTCTCCTTGCCAGAATGAGAGTTCTAATGGAAGAGGAGGAATCCATCCGATTCTAGTTTCCATCCATCCACAAAAGTCTGCCGCCGGCTATACTGCCGGTTGCAAGGTTTGAGGACTGAAGAATTCTCAACAGTATGTTGGGTTTCCCACCAGCAGCTGTCAGGGCCGGCTCAGTCTTTCCCCAGGAGCATTCACTTCCGGTGAAGGAAGGACATAAGGAGGAAGTGACCGAGGCGGCTACCTAACTGCCACTGGTAGGGTCCCGACCAGCAACGCAGTCAACCAGGCATGCCGGGATGACTGTCTGAGTACCGGTGAGAGAATGTTGTGACGGCTAGGCCGACACTAAAGGACAGAGGGGGGAAGGGAAAGGGTCTCATAGTTCACAGGGGGAGAAAGGCGGTGGCAGATATGTCGCCTACTTTCGGCCATGAACTAAGGAAGCATGGCTTCCTGTGCCGATGACGTCGTGGGCGGCAGATGAATAAAGATTCCCCTGTCGGCGACATTGTCAGCTGCAAGACAGGACACCCTGAGTTACCATCTTACTTTAAAGCCGGGATACTCGGCGGCAAAGAAGGTAGACGGCGTTATAACTATCTAGGTCAAGCCGGAGTTCTACTCAACGGCAATGACGAAAAATAGAGGTTGCCGCCTGTAATGGCGGCGGCTCAGGGAGGGAGGAAGGGTTTAGCCTCTTTTCTCTAAAAGAGAATATATATCGAACTATATCCATAAATTCTAGGGGATGTATGTCCCTATCCGAATTAATAGGGAACGATAGGGTGGGGCTAAACATAGGGATTTACTTTACTAACGTATACATATACGAGTTAGGCTAGCCTAACTCCGGTGGGGACCACGGCCAAGGTTGTTACCACCGGGGCCCCCGGCGTATATGAAAAGTAACGTCACATTTAGGAAGAGGAATAAAATAATATCGTATGCATAATCTTCACTAGTATAATTTGCCTAACTAGCTCAATTTATAGCTAAATACCAGGAATGTAACTCTACTGACTAAATAAAATGCAATCATAATGTGCGACAACGGTCCTAAAATGGCTACTCTCAACCGAACACACTTAAATTATATGAATTTAACGGTGAGAAGGGAGCCTAAAATTATACACAGGAAAGAATAAATACTCAACTTTCCAGATGATGAAGATGCTGGAAATTGCATGATTATTATTCCAAAAATCCGTAACAAACACCGGGAAAAGTTTGGGAGCACACTTAGCTTAAATGCTACAGAACAAGGAATGGTGGCCTGTAGTAGTACGGATAGGAGGTCCACCGGGTACCTAGATAACGGCTCCCCTTTTCGTTCGCCACTCTTCCCCCTCAAAGAGTTAAATCTATTCGGGGTGAAGATTGCTATGTGTTCTATCTAAAATTACGTCCCGATATTATGCGATACCCTTGAAGTTATATTAAGGATACTCGCGCCAGGAGTTAGAATTCTGGAGACCTTCAGTTAATTCTCTGGGAGTGTCACTGTAGCAAATATCCCTTAGAAAGCTACCTAAAGGAACCTTCCATCAGGATGACATGGCAAAGCCCAGAAATATATTCTATATCATTCTTCATATTAATGGATAAGTAAATACTGCTGTAAAAATATTGGCATTATATATAGCATCTTTTAATATACTTCTAAACTTTTGAAGGAAAAAAAAACAGTTTTTCACAGTATTCATTTATCTATTTACTGTACATAAATAAATTCTTGGAGAAAAAAATATTGGCTTCATGGCAAATCGTCATCGTCGTCAGAGGAGTCAAGATCAATGACAAATGAGTCAAGGAATTTATCTATGGCAATATCCTTCTTTGCATCTGTATGTTGCAAAGTCTCTGCATGTCTTACAGCTTTGCTCCAATATTCTTTTGTTATTCTATCCAGTGATTCTGGCAGTAATACACCATCAAGTCTCTCATAATGATATCATTTTTTTTCTTGTTAATGTATATAATTTTTCACTTGGCCCCACAAAACAATAAGGAATCAGTTGCGTACGAAACCACTTTTCAAACACGCTGCCGTTCAGCTGGAGATGATAATCTCCATTGTTTTTAGCAAGGAATATCAATTGTGCATTTGGCACAAAACCGTCTTTAGAGCCTGTGTGCAAAACAATAAAACGTTCCCCTTTCCCTATGGGCTCTTTACGGCCAGTTGGTTTTGAGGAGGTTGTATCTATCTAGCATTTATCAACACTGTAGTTTTGGTTTACTCAGGTTTCATCTGAGTATATAGTTGAACGTTCTTTATTTTTGCATCTCTTATTTTTCCTAAAAATTGTCCGCAAAGACAGAACATCATTTTTCTTCATTAAGAACTGTTGACCGTTTACTTCTGAATACCAAAAACCTATACAGTATTTCTAATCATCTTTTGAAGAGATTCTCTACTGTACTTCCACGAAAACTGATATTTTCTATCATTGCTACCAGCATGTTGTTGAGAGTATGAATTTCCGTCCGATCATAGAAAGCAAGAATTTTTTTTAGCAGAACATTTTCATCAAAATTATCAAAGTCAGCCTTTGGTCTCACGGTCTATCTTTTCTTTTTTTGAAACACCAGAGAATCCAATAGATGTTCCTTCTCACTTGCTTCCTTGCTTAAATTACGATTAGTTTTTTCTGACACTTATTGCTTCACATGCTCTTGTGATAGCCTTCGAATAATCAGTTACAGGACCCCTTTGCTGTTTTTCTAAAATGAAATATTTCAGAAAATTAGAGACTATTTCCTTGGCCTAGGGTGGCAAGTGAAGACATTTTCAAGAGTCATTTGGGCGTTAACACAGTTGGTGATTGAGAGTAAGTGGCCTCTAATGATACTGACAGTGACCTTTTAAACTCCATACAGAAGTTACACTCAGCACTAGCAGATCAGGGCAAAAATAATCTTTATATAACCAATTTGAAAGTAATTTGCATTTTTCCTAATCATACAAACCTTAGCTATTTACAATATAGGGGTATTACTGACAGCGAAGCTGAAAGGATGAGCCATTAGAACTCAGCGAGGGTAACTACCCATTCCCCGCTAGTTAGAAGGGGGGGTATGGGGGTTGCTAGCTACCCCTCCTACTCACACACCTGTGATTTTGATTCACATTGCTTGGAGGGAGGATTTTGACAGGGGACAAGGTTGGCAGCCAAGTACAGTATGTATGAATAGCTAAGATTTGTATCTTTAGGAAAAATACAAACTACTTCCAAATATGTCATATGTTCCTTATTTGGAATGCAAACCAACGCTATTTTATAGGACATCCCTGCTAATCTGGCTTTTGGCCTTACCCGGGGTACTCCTGATTGTGCAGGATAGTGCACAAATAAGGAGACCCTAACACCTCGCCAAACCTTGCTAAGCATGGTCTACCAACTACGCAATCTGTTTGTGATGAGATACTAGCAATGTGACAGTCAAGATAAATGTTATTCCAAGTCTTGTAGGAAATAACCGAGGAGACCGAGACATTCCAAACACCACCTCGCCAGGGTATGGGGACACAACAGTATTGGGACAATACTAGGTTACACAAGGGAGCAATGGTTTACCTGCAGAGGTTTGAGATCAGCCTGTGCAGAGGACCCAAGATGCTAATTTTCCCAAGGGAGGAGAGGATGAAGAAAAGAAAAGAGTCAGGCATTCCTTTTCATTCACTCAGACTAAGACCCAGGTAACCAATGCCCTCAACCTCATGCTACTTGTCCAATAAGGAGGTTGAGGTACTAAACCAGCTGTTTTGCGGCCACCACAAGACCGATAGAGAATGTCTTGCAGGTAGAGGCCGGTGATAGTAGTTTGGCATTTCCACACACCCACTTGCAATACCTGCGTCACAGAGTAGTTCTTTTTGAAGGTCAGGGACAAAGCTACGCCTCTGACATCTTGGGCTTGGGACGACGTGATGGAGGAAGATCGGGATTCAGAGCAAGGTCAATGAGACCCTTACGAATCCATGCAAAGATTGTGTTTTTCGTGATCCTCTTCTTGTTTCTGCCCGTGCTGACAAAAAGTGAGGTCACTCCGGACCAGGCTGCTGCTGTTCTCTTGAGGTAGCGCCTCAAACACCTTACTGGGCATAGTAAGAGAAGATCTGGGTCGTCAGTCACAGAGCGGAGATTCGTTATCCAGAAGAAGTCTAATCTAGGATCCGAAACCCCCGGATTCTGAGTTTTGGCAGTAAACGCAGGGACGATATTGAAGCTTACCTCTCCCCATTCCCTTAAATGGGTGATGTCATACGAGAGACCATGAAGTTTGCTAACTCGTTTGGCCGAGGCCAAGGCGAGCAGGAACACCATCTTCCAAGTCAGGTGGCGATCTGTTACCTGGCGTAATGGTTTATACGGAGGTCCTTTTAGGGACCGAAGAGCTCGAACCACGTTGCATTAGGGAGGTCTCACTTCTGACAGAGGAAAGGTAAATTCATAACTCTGTATGGCCATTCCTTTCAGTTTGAAGGCGTGACTCAAGACTGAGCGATAACCTTTAACCGCTGAAACTGAGAGACGCATTTCTTCCCGCACATACACGAGGAACTCCGCTATTGCTCAAATAGTGGCATCGAGTGGATTGAGACCCCTTCTGCAACACCAACCACAAAAGACGTTCCACTTCGCCTGGTAGACAGAAACTGATGACTTTCGCAGATATCCAGACAACCTCTTCGCAACTTGTGAAAATCCTCTCTGAATAAGGAGATCCTGGATAATCTCCAGGCGTGAAGACGTAGCGAAGCTACTGTCTTGGGGTAAATGTTGACATGTGGTTGCCTGAGTAGATTGCGTCGTGGAGGAAGTTCTCTTGGCAACTCTGTCAAAAGCAGCAGAACGTCCGGGAACCATTCTGCATGATGCCATAACTGAGCTATGAGGGTCCTCAAAAGATTGACTGATGTTCTGGTCTTGTTGAGTACTCTTCTCATTAGACAGAACGGTGGGAATGCTTAAACGTCGATGTTGTCCCAACGTTGTTGGAAAGCATCTTGCCAGAGACCCTTGGGGTCTGGGACTGGGGAGCAGTACAATGGGAGCCTGAAGTTCAGGGCCATTGCAAACAGATCCACAGTCAGCAAAACACACAAAATCAGGAGTTTGTTGGCTACTAGATGATTCCAAGACCATTCGGAACCCACTATTTACTCTGCTCTGCTCAACTTGTCGACAAGCACATTCCTCTTGCCGGGAATGAAGCAAGCTGATAATGAGACCAAGTGGACTTCCACCCATCTCAGTATCTCTACCACTAGATGGAGTAGGGGCTGCGAAAAAGTACCTGGTTGATTTTTTATGTAAGTCACTACCGTGGTGTTGTCACTCATCACCACCACCGAGTGACCTGCCAGGAGCTGGTGGAACTCTTGAAGGGCCGTATATACGGCCTTCATCTCTAGATGAATCATGTGAAGGTACTTTTCGGACTCTGACCAAAGGCCTGAGGCCGTGTGATGCAGCACATGCACCCCCCCCCCCCACCACCACCACTTCTTTTGATGCGTCCGAAAACAGTAACATATCAGGAGTTTGAGGACGAGAAGATCGACACCCTTCAGCAAATTCTCGTCTCCCAGCCACCATCCAAGATTCGTCCTTTCCTCTGGTCCCACGAGGATCAGAATGTCTGGGGAATTGAAGGCCTGATTCCAACTAGACTTCGGGCGCCACTGGAGAGATCGAATACTGAGGCACCCATTGGGAACTATACGGGGCAAGCATGATAGGTGTCCGAGGAGACATAGCCACTTCTGGACTGGAAGTTTTTCCGTCTGATAAAGGGTCTTGCAACCTTTCTCAGCCTCGCTATCCTGTCATCTGATGGAAAGGCTTTGTGTAGTTTGGTGTCTAATATCATGCCCAGGTATACCAGTCTTTGAGTGGAAAGCAGGGATGACTTCTCAAGGTTTACCATGATCCCCAGATCTCGGCAAAGCTTCAGAAGCTTATCTCGATGCTGAAGAAGGGTTGCCGCTAAGTTTTCTAGGATCAGCTAGTCATCCAGGTAATGAAGGAGACAAATGCCGAGCCTGAGTGCTCAGGATGACACTAAGGCCAACACTCTTGTGAAGACCTGAGGTGCTGTGGAAAGGTCGAAGCACAGCACCTTGAACTAGTATATCTTGATGTCAATGTTTGAATCTTAGATAATTCCTTGAAGACCGTCTAATAATGATAAGGGGTTTGTGTGAAAAAAACAATTTTTTTTAATGTTGGGAAAAATACAAATTACTTTCATATTTATCATTTCAATGTTGTATCTAATTAGCCTCAAGCCCATAATAATGTTTTATTCTGTTTTTGCTTCATTTAACAGGTGGCTGGCAGTGCGCCCTACTCCCTAAAGGGCTCGGAGATGGTAATGAGGCTTACTATCGCTCAGCTTACCTACTGTAAACATCACTACTCAGGTACCTGGTATGAGTGCAATGATTCAAGAGTGCCCAGTATTGCTACAGGGAGTGTGTGTAGTCCTGAAGTATATCTGCTTTGCTATGTAATGTCATCTACATCTTCCAAATTATAATTTTAAGAGTGAAAGAATATTTTTTATTGTTCATACTGTGTAAATATGTTTGTAGAATTCAGGAAAGATGCAAGTTCTCTGTTCAAATATAAGATTGAGAGGATGAAACTGAACATTCGTGTTGCTGCACCTCTCTTGTAAAGTGTTTCTTGATATGTACAGGTTAACTTAGAGTAAGTAGGTGATACAACTGACAATTTGCAAAGGTTGTACTACCTCAGAAGAGGTAAACTAAAGTGCAAAATTTAGAGCGAGTTAGATTCTGTACAACATTTTGAACTGACATTTATCATATTGGTGACGAAAATTGTTCTGCTTCAAGATTGCTTTCACTGAAAATTCAAACGTTCATGTTGAGAGAAATTTAGGAAAACCTTCTATTTTTGACTGTGCAGAGTGTAGGCCTGGACAGATCCTGAAAAAATTATCTAACACTCAACTTGGGTTATTTGTTAACCGTAGTTTTCGTCTGTACCTGTAAAATGATGTTTGTGAAGAATTTTATTTTTCTTCCAGTAAGTTTGTATGAGGAATGTTTGTAAGGATTGATTTCTAAGAGGTTTTGTACGGAGATATTTATGCCTCTCCTTTGGTTTTGCATACCTGCATTTTCATATTGTACTTTTTTTTAAATTTTGTAATAAATGTATGTTGTTAATCCTCTTTCAATATGCTCCTCACATGAGAGGTAATTCATTCGAGCCTGAAGTTTTTCTATCACCCCTTGTAATATCTTAGACCATATCCTCTCCCAATGTTTGTAGTTTAAATAACTTGAAATATAGCTGCCACTATTTTTATTGGACTCCATGCATGCCAGTAATAAGTGAGACGGCTTACCTCTAGAATAATATTAAGCAACTACAGTTCTAGCTGGGTCCCCTTGCCCAGTAAAAATTCAAAGGGTGGTGCCCAGTGTCCAGTTCTCTCGACTGTTTACCTGTTGCCCAGATTTTTGGGTATTCCATCGTTTTATCTTTTTGTGTAGTGAACATTGGAGTGTGGTCGGCATTCGGACACTAGGCAGTGTACGTGCTACATCTGGCCACAGTCTGAAAACCCCCACAACAGGTGGACTGGGATATGAAAGCATGAGTCCTTTAGATCCAGTGTACAAATGAGGCCTTACCACTTGTCTGACCATGTCTGACATCTCCATGCTGAACGAAGTTTGTTCAACAAATTTGTTCAGAGCCGGAAGGTCAATGACTGGTCTCCAGCCTCCAGACGCCTTTTTCATAAGAAAGAGTCAACTGAAGAAGCCTGGGAACCCGTCGAGGACCTCCTGAAGAGCGCCCTTCTCCAACATGGTCTGGACTTCAGCCCAGTTCCACTACATAAAAAGAAATGGTAGAATATCCAGAAATCTGGTTAAAAGGAAAACAATCAAGGATGAACTGGGCAATGGGCACCACCCCTTGATTTTATACTGGGCAAAGGGACCCAGCTAGAACTGTAGTTGCTTAATATTATTCAGAGATAAGCCATTTCCAGGTTATTTAAGTACTAAACTTTAGTAGAGGAAACAAAAAGAAAAAGGAAAAAACAATGACACTAAGGAAAAAAAGACTAAATTAGTGGCTGAGAAGAGGACATCTACAGGGTAAGGAAACACTTCCAGTTTATAAGATAAAGGGAAAAAACGTTTATTTCGTTCCTGAGTAAAAAAAAAAATACAATACTGTAATATGCTAATTCAGGTTATGTTTAAGCTATTTCGAGTGAAATTAATAGACAAACATATTCAAAATACAAAGCTGAATGAACAACTATGGCACAATTAATTTTACAGTTCTTTAAGGCGTCTATTATCTTATTCTTCATATTTTGTCAAAGGGGTTTCAAAGTTAGTTTTGAAATTATTGTAACAGCCTAGCGAGAGCAAATGAAAAGGTACCCTTCTCTACCATGAAGGCTAAACTTCAAGTACGTAAATGCCATACCAGTTGTATGGGTAAAAAAACTTAGGATTTTAGATAGATAGCAGTAAAGCCACTTCTTTAGCATCAAGGATGCTATTCACAATTTATACTGCAAACTAGGCCAACTTGATGAATACTAGTTTAATAAATATAATTAAGAAATGTCTAAATTGTTTCACTGCATCATTGATGAGAATCTATTCAGTGCTGGATCTCTATACCATGTTCACAGTAGTTTATAAGGTAGAGGAATGTTCACGTCACTCCAACAATTCTCTGGGTTAACAGGATACACAAAGTATGTCTGATAAAGATTCGTACCCGCTGTCCACTGTCTAGGATAATTCACTTTTTTTTTTTTTTTTCCCTCATGGCGGTCAGAACCTGCCAAAAGGCACGTTCTGACTCCCTCTAGTCAGTGTCTGATGCTGGACTGGCAGCCTTATCATCATCTTGGGGTGGGTAACGGTAAAAAATAAGAAGGCTGACTTAGCTTCTGACCCCCTCTGCGGGTCTCTCAGTCCTGGAAGAGGACTTTGGCAAAGCCGAAATGTCTGGATGTGACGACTTTCTTGGCAGAGAAAGAACTCTGAAACTCTAAAGTATCCAAGGGCGACACGGAGTCCTCTCCACGGGCTTTTTCCGTTGGCGATGGGAGGAGAGAGTCGGAAACTGATTCTTCCATATGAGAGCCTTTCAAGTCGGCAAGTGAGGCATCGGCGGGTAGAGGCAACGATGGGGAGACCTCTAACCTTGGAGCTCTGACTGGAATCAGCTTGATCCTGGATGATGGCAGTTCATCAGGTACCCCTCTCTTCCTCTTCAGGGGGAGAAGCAGTCGTGGTCCGTTGTTCTAGGTCCGTCAAAATGGAGGAAATCCCTATAGTAACCCTGAGTGCTTAAGCAGGTCGCGAAGGGAACATGGCTACAAAGGCCTAAGTCATGGCCCTGACCAAGGCACTAAACCACAGCTGCTTACTCATGGATGCGCTATCCGACAGTTCCCCTGAAAGGATAAAGGTCGACGGGTCCTTCCGAGGAGTCTTCATTCCACATGATAAGGACTTAGGCATCAATGATGACGGCTTCTTCTTAGACGCTGGAAGTTTCGGGAGCTTAAACCCTTGAAACTTGCCCACTTCCTCCTTCGCCGGTGGTCGCGCTGTTATGCATTTGTGGGGAGGGAAATGGGGCAACGATGAACAGTCGGTGACCACAATACCTTTCTTTGAAGCCACAACCATCGCCTTTGGTAGCTGCAGCTAGCAATCCTTGCTTGGATGAGGATGGACACTCGCCTTTGCGGTGGTATGCTGAGCGAGTGACGGCAGCCGACTCATTGGTGACCGTTGAGGAATCTCCCGGTGTGAACGCGTTGGCAATCGCTGAAATGAAGCCTGAAGTTGGTGAATCGATGATGATTGTCTAGCAGGAGAGCATTTAAGCATCGATGAGTGCTGTTGCAAGATCCCGGGGTCAATCGCTGTCGCTGGACAAAAGGACGGGCAGTGTATCGACAATTCACGATGGGACGATTCATGAATTGCTGAATGAGAAGGCCGATGGTGGACCGACGACTCATGCCGAGGTGATTCCCACACCGTTAGACGTTTACACTCTGATGGTGATCAACGCGTTTGTTGCCGAGGCGAACGAGGCTTTCGTTTGGTGGAAGAAACTCTCCGGTCAACAGCCGAAATTTGGATTGTTGTATGGCGAGTCAGCCATTGATGAGAAGGCAACGGTTTACGAGAGGCGTGCGAACGCTGAGGAGGCGCTTCACGCTTGGGAGAACACTGTCGGGTAGGAGATCGATCTACAGTAGAGGCAGGTCCCGATGCTGACGAATAGGCGATTCCTGAAATGACGTCTGAGCAGGCGATTCTCAAGCTACAAGCGGTTCATGAGTAAACGGCAATTTACGAGTTGTCGAACGAGTGGGCGGTTCACGAGCCATAGGACCTGACGAGCAGATGAACGTCGAGCAGGTGCCTTACGAGACGGAGAACACTGCTGCTAGAAGCTCGGGAGGAGAAATTTGATCCTTGTGAGGAGACACTTTCCCTGGAGGAGATCATGAACGTTCGCTTGCAGGAGACAAACGTAGCGAGGGTTAACTACCCACACCGCTAGTTAGCGGGGGATAGGGGGGGTAGCTTGCTACCACTCCCGCTCACACATCTGTGATTTAGTTCACTTTGCTTGGAGGTAGGACTTCAAGGGGGATAGGGCTGGCAGCCAAGTTTGTATAAATAGCTGCTAAGGTTTGTATCGTTAGGAAAAATAGAAATTATCTATGAATTTGTCATTTGTTCCGTAACTGGAATACAAACCTACGCTATTTATTTAGGGGTGACTCACCCGTTAGGAAGGGTGGACGTCCCTGTCAATCTGGCTTTTGGCTTTACCCGGGGGTTCCTTATCTGAGTATATTAGTACGCGAAATAAGGAGTCCCCGCGCCTCACAAAACCTTGCTACGCAAGGTCAGCGGCCTTCGCAAGCTGTGTGTTGAGATATTTAGAAGTGTGACTGTCTAGGTAAAGTTATTCAGAGTCTTTTTGTAGGAAAAATTATTGTAACCAAGGCTTTCCCAATACCACCTCGCAAGGGTATGGGGACGCAACAGTACAGTAATCCCTCACCCATCGCGGTTAATGGGGACCAGAACTGACCACGATAGGTGAAAAACCGCGAAGTAGGTTCCCTCCCTATTTTTGGAATACGTACATTTTTTGTGTACATGTACATGTACATATAATAACAATAAGTGTATATTAGAACATTAAAGAATCATGTAAATAAATATCAATAATATAAATTATATACTGTACATAAACTAAAGTACTGTACTGTATAAATATTCTAATATAAATACAGTATTTAATACATTACGTATACTGTACTGTATGTACATTTACATTTATACATAAATAATATAAATAGAGTGTAAGGTTACATGTACATACATATGTAGATATAAATAGTGTACGTGTAGGCCTATGTACTGTAGATATGTTTTTAGAACTCTCTTATTCTTATAACCAGATACATAACTCACCTCTAACAATGACGATGATCTTGATAAATGACGATCTTGATAAATGACGATGAAACACCTGTGCAGTATGATGGAGGTGACGAAGATGAAGATGATTTACTGCACAGGTTAATGAGAGCTTTACTGCTCCTCAGGTGACGCCTCATCGTCAGTTGATAGAGGCAGTGGATCGTCAATGACGGCTTCCGATAGAGCTGGAGAAACTGCAGGAGGTGACGTAGTGGCTCGGTGGGAAGCCGGAGAGGCAGCAGGAGGAGTATCTGATGCTTCTGCAGAAGGTTTTCGGCGCACTAGGAACATCGTGATGGGGAGTTCTTGACGTTGTTTTTTCATCTGAGCAAAGAAGCTCTCGTATAATGCCATTACACCGTCAATACTGTTACCAAATTCGATGGCTCTGAACGTATTATCATCGATTTCCTGCTCCCTTTATTGCAGAGCCCGTGCCATGTTGCAGAGCTCTTGCAGGTTGTCCAAGGTAAGGGCACGTTCTCCAGCTTCATTGTCGTCGGCTGCCTCTTCTTCTTCCTCACTCTCTGAGCTTTTCATTTCGACAAGGTCCTCGTCGGTTAGGGGCTCCGAGGGGCACTCGATCAGTGAGTTGACATCATCCGTCATCATGTCAGAGAAACCTTCGTTGGCTACTATCGGTGCCAGCCTCACAGCCTTATCTACGGTGGAGTGGTGAACTTCGTCTGGCATAAATCCATCATAGTCATGAACAATGTCTGGCCACAATTTTCTCCAACTTGCATTCAATGTTTGCTGTTTCATCAAATTAAGAGCTTTCTGAATGTTGGCCAGGCACTTTGCAATGTTGTATTCTCGCCAATATCTCTTGAGGCTGAAGTCCTCGTCTCCTTCGTCGATGGAGGAGATGAGGCCCTCCATTGTGGACCTTGTGTAGAGGCCCTTGAAGGCCCGAATGACCCACTGATCCATTGGTTGTATGAGGGAAGTGGTGTTGGAGGTCAGGAACTCCACTTAGACCCCGTCATAATGCAGATCCGTTGCATGTCCGCCTGCACAGGCCATCAAGAGGAAGACCTTAAAGTGCAGCCCATTCTCCGTGAGGTACAGCTTCACCTGTGGGATAAAGCCGTTCACGAACCAGTCGAGTGTGAGGGCTTTGGTTGATCATCCCTTTTTATTACTCATCCAGTAGACGGGCAGCAAGGCTTTGTTTTTGTTTTTCAAAGCCCGAGGATTCATGGACTTGTAAATTAAGTCGGGCTTGAGTATGAAGCCCGCAGCATTCCCGCACATGAGGAGAGTGACACGATCTTTGTGGGCCTTGAACCCTGGCTTCTTCACTTCGTTCTTGTAAAGGAACATCCGGGGCGGTATCCTCTTCCAGAAGAGGCCAGATTCATCCATATTGAACACCTGCTCCGGGAGATAGCCACCTTCTTTAATTAATTTAGGGAACTCGTTCTCGACGAAACGAAGAGCTGCCTCTTGGTCTGCCGAGGCTGACTCCCTATACAAAGGAATGCTGCAAAGGCCAAAGCTCCTCTTGAATTTCTCGAACCAGCCCTTGCTGGCAACAAAAATGACAAATTCGTAGGTAATTTGTATTTTTCTTAACTATACAAACCTTAGCTATTTAATATGGGTATTTACTTTTGGCGTAGCTGAAATGACGAGCCATTAGAATTTTAACGAGGGTTTACTACCCCACCGCTAGTTAGCGGGGGGTAGGGAGGGTAGCTTGCTAACCCCACTCCCTCACACACACCTGTGCTTGAGCTCACTTTGCTTAGAGGTAGGACTTCACGGGGGATAGGGCTGGCGTGCAAGATTGATTGAATAGCTAAGGTTTGTATGGTTAGGAAAAATACAAATTACCAACAAATTTGTCATTTGTTCCATAACTGATATACAAACCACGCTATTTAATATGGTTGACTCACCCCTTAGGAAGGGTGGAAAGTCCCAGCCAGTACTGGCTTTTGGCTTTGCCCGAGAACTCAGTGAGTGTGTCAGCACTCAACGATAAGGAGTCCCTGCACCTCGCTAGCACCTTGCTATGCAAGGGCTGCGGCCTACATAAGCTGTGTGTGGAGGAATGAAGTGTGACTCGTCCTAGGAGGTTGACCTGAAGTTCTTTAGATGGAAACTTGAGGCTAGGACTCTCCCAATACCACCTCGTCAGGGTATGGGGACGTGACAGTATTAGCTTAATACTAGGAACACAAGGAAACATGGTTTACCTGCAGTGGTTTCAGGCCAGCTGTGCAGAGAACCCAGGATGCTGCTTTCCTCAAGAGAGGGGAGGATGAAGAAAAGAATAAGGGCCAGACATACCTTTTCATTCATGCAGACTAAAACCGGGTAACAATGCCCTCAACCATCTGCTACTTGTCCATTAAGGAGCCTGAGGTTTAAACCAGCTGTTGTGCAGCCACCACAGGGCAAATAGAGAATTTATCGAGCCTCCTGTGAGTCACGACTTGTAGGTAGTGGGCAGTGAAGGTCGTCTGACACTTCCAAACCCCTGCTTGTAGAACCTGCGTCACTGAGTAGTTTCTCTTGAATACCAGGGACGTAGCGATGCCTCTGACATCATGTGCTCTAGGGCGACGTGACGGAGGAGGGTCTGGATTCAGGGAATGGTGGATGACCCTGCGAATCTATGCTGAGATAGTGTTCTTAGTGACCCTCCTCTTCGTCCTTCCTGTGCTCACAAACAATGCTCGCACTCGAGGACGAATTGCAGCTGTTCTCTTAAGATAGAGCTTCAGACTCCTTGCTGGGCACAGTAGGAGATGGTCTGGGTCATCTGTTACAGAACGGAGATTCGAAAACTGGAAAGAGTCGAACCGGGGGTCCGGCACTCCTGGATTTCGAGTCTTAGCCACAAACTCAGGGACGAACCTGAACGTTACCTCTACCCATCCCCTTGAATGGCCGATGTCATACGAGAAACCATGAAGTTCGCTGACTCGCTTGGCCGAGGCTAGAGCAAGTAGGAACACCGTCTTCCAAGTCAGGTGGCGATCAGAAGCCTGGCGTAATGGTTCGATCGGAGGTCTCTTAAGAGACCTGAGAACTCGAACCATGCTCCCTGGAGGAGGTATCACTTCCGACTGAGGGCAGGTAAGTTCATAACTTCGTATGAGTAGAGAAAGTTCCAGCGAGGAGGAAATGTCCATTCCTTTTAGCCTGAAAGCAAGACTTAAGGCTGAACGATAGCCTTTCCCTGCCGAGACTGAAAGGCGCATCTCTTCCCGCAAATACACAAGAAACTCCGCTATTGCTGGAATAGTGGCATCAAGTGGAGAGATACCCCTTCCACGACACCAACCACAGAAGACTCTCCACTTCGCCTGGTAGACTCTTGCAGATGACTTTCACAGGTGTCGAGACATCCTTTCCACAACTTGTTGCGAAAAGCCTCTCTCTGTGAGGAGATGTTGGATAGTCTCCAGGCATGAAGCCGCAGCGATGCTACGGCTTTGTGGGAGATGTTGAGTGTGGTTGCTTGAGTAGCTCGTGTCGAGGAGGGAGTTCTATCGGGAGTTCCGTCAAGAGCTGCAGAAGGTCCGGGAACCACTCTGCGTGATGCCATAGCGGAGCTACTAAGGTCGTTGACAGGTCGACCAATATTCTGGTCTTGTTGAGCACCCTTCAGATCAGACAGAACAGGAAAAAGTTGTAAACGTCGATGTTGACCCACGGTTGTTGGAAGGCATCTTGCCAGAGTGCCTTGGGGTCCAGGACTGGGGAGCAGTACAGCGGAAGCTTGAAATTCAACGCTGTCGCGAACAGATCCACAATCGGGGAACCCCACAAAGTCAGGACTTTGTTGGCTACTAGAGGATCCAAAGATCACTTGGTACTCACTATCTGGGATGCCCTGCTCAGACTGTCGGCGAGCACATTCCTTTTGCCCGGAATGAAGCGAGCCAATAGTGGAAACGAGTGGACTTCGGTCCATCTCAGTATCTTTACTGCAAGATGGGATAGCTGTTGTGAAAAGGTACCTCCCTGCTTGTTGATGTGAGCCACTACTGTGGTGTTGTCGCTCCTCACCACCACGGAGTGACCCGCCAGGTACTGTTGGAACTGTTGAAGAGCCAGATATACGGCCTTCATCTCTAGCAGGTTTTATGTGGAGGCACTTTTCTGATTCTGACCATAGGCCTGAGGTCCTGTGGTTCAGAACATGGGCCCCCCCACCCTTCTTTTGAGGCGTCCGAAAACAGCATCAAATTCGGGGGAGGACGAGAAGATCCACTCCCTGGGGAATCGTGACCTTGATTCCACCGGGACTTGGGCCGCCATTGCAGGGATCTCATCCTGAGGCGCCCATTTGGAACTAGACAGGCCAGGGAGGGTAGGTGACCGAGAAGACGTAACCACGATTGGGCTGGGAGTTCTTCTCGTCCGAGGAAAGGATCTGCGACCCTCCTCAGCCTTGCTATCCTGTCGTCTGATGGAAAGGCTTTGTGGAGCTTGGTGTCCAAGATCATGCCTAGATATACCAGTCGTTGAGATGGAAGCAGAGAAGACTTCTCAAGAATTACCATTATCCCTAGATCTTGGCAAAGTCCCAGAAGTTTGTCCCAGTGTCGAAGAAGAGTCGACTCTGAGTCTGCCAGGATTAGCCAGTCGTCCAGATAGCGGAGGAGACGGATGCCGATCCTGTGTGCCCACGAAGAGATCAGGTTTAACACTGGTGAATACCTGAGGTGCTGTGGAGAGACCAAAACACAGCACCTTGAACTGGTAAATCTTGTTGTCTAGGCTGAATCTTAAGTACTTCCTAGAAGACGGATGGATTGGGATTTGGAAGTACGCGTCCTTCAGATCCAGTGTACGCATGAAGTCTGACCGTGTCTGCTGTCTCCATGCTGAACGGAGTTTGTTTGACAAACTTGTTCAAAGCTGAGAGGTCGATGACTGGTCTCCAGCCTCCAGACGCCTTCTTTACAAGAAAGAGTCGACTGAAGAAGCCTGGGAAACCGTCGACGACCTCTTGGAGAGCATCCTTCTTTAGCATGGTCTCGACTTCTCCCCGTAGGGCTAGCCCCTTTGCCGATCCCATGGCATAGGAGCTCAATGACACTGGATTCGCTGTCAGGGGAGGTAGAGATGTTGTGAACGGGACGCGGTATCCCTGACAGATTACGGAAATCGTCCAGGAGTCGGCCCCGAGTTGCTGCCACCTGAATGCGCAACTTTGTAGGCATCGCCCCACTAGTGGACATGCAGGGGGGATTGCCAATCCTAGCGTTTGTGGCCTCGGCCACTTGCCTCTAGGATTCTTGCCTCCCCTGGAGAACTTTTTGCCCTTCTTGTCTTTGACAGGAAAGGGCTACTGTTTGGACACCGTCGTCTTTGCTGCCACTGCCGGTTTCGTCGTCTTGAACGGGTAAGGTTGTTGAGGTGCTGGAGGTTTGTAGGGCTTCATTGTGAGAGCCCTTTGGAGGAGAGAATCCTGATTGGATTTCCTCCACCTCTCAGCTGCCTGTTCCACATCTTTGGGCTCAAACAGACTCTTTCCCATAAGGGAAGAGTGTCTGAGCTTGCAGACTTCGAAGGCCAGGACCTTCAAAAGGAACCTTTCTGCCACCGCATCACGTCATTTCAAGATCGAATTGGCCCACAAGTTCGAGACTTGGTGGGCCAGAAACTCAATGGTGCGGGTGCCCGAAAGGAGGAAGGTCTCCAGTGCCTTCCTGGTGCTTTCTTTGGACAGATCCTCGGATCGCAACAGGATGCCAAGAGACCCCAACCAGACGTCCAGTCACGAAGTAGTCTGCATGGTACACTTCGCGACCTTCTCCTGGCTTAGGATCTCTGTCGCCGAGAAAGTCACTTGCCAGCTAGAGAGTCTCTCAAGAGGGACTCCCTTGGTAAGCTCTTCCACAGAGTGGTGCAACGTTAGAGCTAAGCCAGACTCCTCCATGATCTCAAAATACCTCCTCTGGTGGAGGTGGGAGGAGCTTGTTGCCAGCAGTGGAACGGCTGGAGGAGGCGAGTTAGGAGAGCTGGCCCTCAACCTTATCGCTGGAACTCTTTGCCCCTTGGGATCAGGGCAAAGCCGCACTGGCCTTAGCGGGTTTCTGAGTGCCAAAGACTCGGTCCAGGACAGTATCCTTGCCCTCACGAGGAGGAACCTCAGGGTCCTTGAACCCGTTGAGATGCCTCATCAGAGTCAAGACCTGCCGGAAGGCATGCTCTGACTCTTGCTGCTCTCCCCCTGGAGAACTGGCAGCAAAGTATCCCGTCCCCAAAGGCTCTACTTGGGGGTACTCTTAGTCCTTCGGTTCCCTCCTAGGAGGAATACAGGACTCCAACAACGAAGTCTGAGGGCTCTTCTCCGCCCCAACACGGGACGATTCTCCTGCTCGAGGTGGGGTTTCTCCCATTGGTGCGGTGGGAGAAGGCCTCACCTTGGTAGAGGGAGCGCGCTGGCGCCCGCGCAATTGGAAATACCCAGGGGTCGTGCGCGCGAGAGACCGTTGAAAACACTCGCGCGCGGGCGAGACTTCATAGGGGTGTGCAGAAATCAGATTGACGTGCATGAACAGAATGTTGGCGCGCGCACGAGATTGTTGGCGCTTGGAGATCGTAGGCGCTTGAGTGCGAAAGAAGATCGACAGCGCTTAAAGATCGACGGCGCTTAAAGATCGTCGGCGCTTGTGCACGCAAGAAGATCGTCGGCGCTTGAAGATCGTCGTGATTGCGCGCGTAAGAAGATCGTCGGCGCGGGGAACCATCGGAGCCTGCGCGCGGACAATCGTCAGAGCTTACGTGCGTAGGAAGATCGTCAGCACTAGTGCGCCAAAGAAGATTGTCTGGCAAGAAGATCGTCGGCGCTTGCGCGTGTAAGAAGATTGTCTGGCAAGAAGATCGTCGGCGCTTGCGCGTGTAAGAAGATCGACGGCGCTCGAAGATCGTCGGCGCTTGCGCGCGTAAGAAGATCGTCAGCGCTCGCTCACGAAAGAAGATCGTCGGCCAAGAAGATCGTCAGCGCTTGAGCGCGTAAGAAGATCGTCGGCGCTCGAAGATCGTCGGCGTTTGCGCGCGTAAGAAGATCGTCAGCGCTTGCGCGCGAAAGAAGATCGTCGGCGCTTGCGCGCGAAAGAAGATCTTCGGCGCTTGAGCACGTACGAAGATCGTTGGCGAGCACGTGCGCGCGCTTGCGCGCTAGTATGAAGGGACAGCTGACAGGATGATCAGGAACTGGGACGATCAACACCGGAAGTTCTGCTTGATACTCCGAGGAAGAGTCTCTATAAGAGAACTCTCCCGCGAACGGGAGAGGTGCCCTTCGTAGAAGAGACTAGGAGACACTCGCAGGCTGAAATACTGGTGAGCGCCTGTGCGCTAACTAAGGAATAGTCCCTGGAACAGGATTTCTCTGGATTGAAGTCTCAGGAACAGCAGGAACAGTAGGCGAGCGCTTGCGCGCAATTGCGCGCGAGCGCGCAGGATAAACGTTGGCGCGCAGGGGATACCTGGCGCTTAAGGGACTTACTCACAGAGTGAGAAAGCCCCTTTGCCTCGAAGGGACCTGTGCCTGTTGGATAACGGAGTGCGTGGGCGCCCACAGCATCAGCAGCCAGGAACAGAGACAGCAGGTCAGCAGGTCTAGGAGATGGCAAACAATTCTGCAGAGAGGTCCCGAACAGCAAGCTGGTCAAAACGGGAACAATCCTCCGAAGAGGAGTCTCCATGAGTGGCCTCTCTCACGAACGAGAGAGGTGAACACTTCGTAGAAGAGACTTGAAGACACTGGTGATGGCGCCCCTTAGGGCCGTTGGATCAGCAAGCTGACCTATAAGGAGCAATCCTCCGAAGAGGAGTCCTTATGAGTGGCCTCCCTCGCGAACGAGAGAGATCACAAGACTGATCCTGCGGCTGCTCAGCCCCTTGAGCATAGCTGCAGGTGCGACCGCTCAGCCCCAAGAGCATAGCCACCTGAAGATCCATGCGCCCGGCCTTGCAACCGCTTAGCTCCTTGAGCATGGTTACAAGTGTGGTCGCTCAGCGCCAAGAGCATAACCGCCTGAGGACCAGGAAAACCCATCCAGGAATTATTAAGGTATGAGAAGTTCCCCCTCTGCAGGGGAAAAATCTCACACCTGGGAAGGGAACCTCCCTCGGAAGGGAAGTTACCTACCCCTGGAGGCGAACCTCCTTAGCATTCCAAGATGAACTAAAGAGCTGACAGTTGTCACGGGAGAACTTCTAAGAAAAGGGATCACGCCCATGACGATGTCCTAAAGAGACGGCAGCAACAGCAGACTCCCCAGGCACAAACAGGACAGCTCTGCTTCGTTGGCACACTTTAGGCAACGAAGAAAAACTGCATCGTTAACTGGGAAAATAAAATAAATAATTAGTTAACAGAAATTCCCCCGGGAGGAACTCCGAAGAGAAACCCCGAGGGAATAGAAAATATAAGAATTACAAATTAAGTATGCACCCTCCTCCCCCACTGACACTCACGGGAGAAGGGGGAGGGCGGAGAACTGTAACAAAAACAGAATTATAACAGAATTATAATTATGTAATTCATCTAAGAATGTTCTGAAATAGTAAGAACCACTGACCCCTGAAGGGAAGTGTTCTCCATAGAATGCTGACAAGTTAAAAAAAAAAATTAGATTTCATTAAAAATAATTGAGACAAATAAACGGAATAGCAACCCAACCCGCACAGGAAAGCTTCCGTAATAGTACGTAGTAGTAGTAGTAGTAAATGGTGAACGACCTCGAGTAGAGAAAGAGACCGTAGTCAATCTGACTCCCACATTCCCTTCGCTGAGAATCCAAGTTCCCCGTAGGAAAGAAAGAACAGCGAAGAAAACAGATGAATGAAGAAAGTCCAGCGATGAAGATTCCCCACGGCGGCCGAATTATCGGGACGCCGAAGGAACGACCAAAGGACCAAAAGGAGAGGCCGCACCCCATGAAGTGAAACCGTGGTGGCCTAGTACTACGCCGGTGACGGGTGACGTTGTCGTACACTACACACACAGCACAAACACTGAAAAGGAAACTTACTATATTTCTATACACAAATATATACATTAACACAAAGAATGTTTATATATATATTAAGTATAAGAAAAAGTAAGTAAAAGACAAAAAGCATTAATGGCTCTCAAAAGCGAGGGTGGGAGCAGACACGTCTGCTCATCACCCAAGCCAAAAGTAAAGTGAACTAGTTCACCGGTGTGTGAGGGGGAAGGGGTAGCTAGCTACCCCTCCCCTACCACCTCGCTAACTAGCGAGGGGGTACTAAACCCTCGTTAAAATTCTAATGGCTCGTCATTTCAGCTACGCCGAAAGTAATACCCTATTTAAATAGCGTGGTTTGTATTCCGGTTACGGAACAAAGTAACATCGGCCAAAGATACAAATTCTGAATCGGATTGTATATTCTCTACACGAACGACATGATCTGAGCGTTTCGCAGGCGTACAAGCGTCGGGAGAACGGAAACGTTCAGGCGAATCCCACATACTACAGCCTGGACGCGCAGGCGATTCTGGACGCTGAACGACCGCATACGATCACTTAAGGTCTGGGCGCACGACGCCAGATTTCACTACCCGAACCTTCATCGGAGGACGGGGATAACGTACCAACCTCATCTTTCGTACGACGAGGGTGAACGACCTGTGCTACGGCAGCAGTAACGTTCGAGGGAACGTCTGCACGATTGATGAAGTTTCTCGTTCCCTTTGGCCGTCCGACTTTACTTCTCTCATGGGTTCGAGAGCTCAAAAGAGGTCGTAGGCTGGGCGAACGACAAGATCGTGCTGACCCACCCTCCGCAACACTGAATACATTCGAGACACTTTCCACATTTCCGAGAGAATCACGATTTTTCAGTACCTTTAATTCAGACACACTTTCCACATTTCCGATAGAATCACGATTTTTCTGTACCTTTAATTCAGAAAAAATCTTATTTCTATCTGCCGCTAATGACTCAACTTTCTCACCGAGAGCCAGAACAGCGGTAAACATGTCTTTAAGGGAAGGATCCTTCGGTTGTTGATCTACCACTACGGAGGAAGGATCACTAGTATTAGATAAGGCTACATCAACAGATCGTGACGAACTACGCCTAACCCTGTCCCTCTCTAGTCTTTTAACATAGCGTTCGTATGTTACCCATTCACATTCCGTCAATGAAAAACATTCATTACATCTATCATCAAAAGTACATGGTTTCCCCCTACATTTAACACAAATACTGTGTGGATCAATAGAACCCTTAGGGAGTCGAGCACGACACCCTTCATTAACACACTTACGAATAACAGGGGAGGGGTCGGCCATATTGAATGGTAAAGAGAAAGACCGACAATCAAAAAACAAAGGTTAAATTAATAAAAATAACCCCGAACCAAACGATTTCAAGATTAAATGAAAAGGAGAACAAATAAACGATAGCCCAAACTCAAAAAAGGTTGTACATCACCAAATACGACCAAACAGAGTAAAACAGCGAGAGCGAATTTTCTATATGCAGCCAGCAGAGCGGCAGTAGAAAATCTGAGGCTTGTGGGTGTAGTTCCACCTGTGGTACCACGAGGGGGCTGGTGTACACCTGGTTTATATACGATAGGGCGAGATTTAAAATTCTGCCAGGGCATCAGGAGACTTTAGCCATTATATAACCAGCGGGTAAGTATTATATTTAAAAAACCAAATATAATGTCTTGTGTTATATATATTCTGTTAAAATGTTTAAATATAATGACTAGTTCTTAATCCGTGTCACTTCATTCACGTTACGATAACGTTAGCACTGTTACAATAACATTAGCAACACTATATATAATGGTTCTTGTTCCGCCACTGGCTCGCTTACACTCGCAGGAAAATAAAACATCAAGCTCGTATGTACTGGCAAGCGGTAATGTTGAGCTAAGCACGCTAACATTAGCAATGTTACTCTAACATGCAATGTTACGCTAACATTAGCAACGTTAAATATAATGGTTCTTGTTCCGTCACTGGATCGCTTACGATCGCAGGAAAATAAAACATCAAGCTCGTATGCACTGGCAAGCGGTAATGTTGAGCTGTGCACATTGACAAAATATGTTATTTTCATTAGTAAAATAAATTTTTGAATATACTTACCCGGTGATCATGTAGCTGCAGCTCTGCTGCCCGACAGAAAAAAACCTACGGGCGGGATACGCCAGCGATCGCTATACAGGTGGGGGTGTACAACAACAGCGCCATCTGTCGAGTAGGTACTCAAGTACTTCTTGTCAACAAAGAACCAATTTTCTCCTCGGTCCACTGGGTCTCTATGGGGAGGAAGGGTGGGTCCTTTAATTCATGATCACCGGGTAAGTATATTCAAAAATTTATTTTACTAATGAAAATAACATTTTTCAATATTAATCTTACCCGGTGATCATGTAGCTGATTCACACCCAGGGGGGTGGGTGGAGACCAGCATACATGTTAACAATAGAAGCTAAGTATCCCGTATTTCATTTTAGCAGTTATTCAAAATAACAAACATAAAATTAATAAGTACCTGGTAAGGAAGTCGACTTGAACCATTACTCTGCCTTTTTAAGTACGTCTTCCTTACTGAGCCTCGCGATCCTCTTAGGATGCTGAGCGACTCCTAGGTGCTGAAGTATGAAGGGTTGCAACCCATACTAAAGGACCTCATCACAACCTCTAATCTAGGCGCTTCTCAAGAAAGAATTTGACCACCCGCCAAATCAACCAGGATGCGAAAGGCTTCTTAGCCTTCCGTACAACCCAAAAACAACAATAAAAAGCATTTCAAGAGAAAGATTAAAAAAGGTTATGGGATTATGGGAATGTAGTGGTTGAGCCCTCACCTACTACTGCACTCGCTGCTACGAATGGTCCCAGGGTGTAGCAGTTCTCGTAAAGAGACTGGACATCTTTAAGGTAAAATGATGCGAACACTGACTTGCTTCTCCAATAGGTTGCATCCATTACACTCTGCAGAGATCTGTTTTGTTTGAAGGCCACTGAAGTAGCGACAGCTCTAACTTCATGTGTCCTTACCTTCAGCAAAGCATGGTCCTCCTCATTCAGATGAGAATGGGCTTCTCTAATCAAAAGTCTGATGTAATAAGAAACTGCGTTCTTCGACATCGGTAAAGCAGGTTTCTTAATAGAACACCATAAAGCTTCTGATTGTCCTCGTAATGGCTTCGTACGTCTTAAATAGTACTTAAGAGCTCTTACTGGGCATAGTACTCTCTCTTGTTCGTTTCCAACCAAACTGGACAGACTTGGAATCTCAAACGATTTGGGCCAAGGACGAGAAGGGAGTTCGTTTTTAGCTAAAAAACCAAGCTGTAAGGAACATGTAGCCGTTTCAGATGTAAATCCTATGTTCCTGCTGAAGGAGTGTATCTCACTGACTCTTTTAGCTGTTGCTAAGCAAACGAGGAAAAGAGTCTTCAAAGTGAGATCTTTAAAAGAGGCTGATTGAAGCGGTTCGAACCTTGCTGACATCAGGAACCTTAAAACCACGTCTAAGTTCCAACCTGGTGTGGCTAACCGACGCTCCTTTGAGGTCTCAAAAGACTTAAGGAGGTCCTGTAGATCTTTGTTGTTGGAAAGATCTAAGCCTCTGTGGCGGAAGACTGCTGCCAACATGCTTCTGTAACCTTTGATCGTAGGAGCTGATAGGGATCTTACCTTCCTTAGGTGTAAAAGGAAGTCAGCTATCTGCGTTACAGAGGTACTGGTTGAGGATACTGAATTCGCCTTGCACCAGCTTCGGAAGACTTCCCATTTTGACTGGTAGACCTTGAGAGTGGATGTCCTCCTTGCTCTGGCAATCGCTCTGGCTGCCTCCTTCGAAAAGCCTCTAGCTCTTGAGAGTCTTTCGATAGTCTGAAGGCAGTCAGACGAAGAGCGTGGAGGCTTGGGTGTACCTTCTTTACGTGCGGCTGACGCAGAAGGTCCACTCTTAGAGGAAGAGTCCTGGGAACGTCTACTAGCCATTGCAGTACCTCGGTGAACCATTCTCTCGCGGGCCAGAGGGGAGCAACCAACGTCAACCTTGTCCCTTCGTGAGAGGCGAACTTCTGCAGTACCTTGTTGACAATCTTGAACGGGGGGAACGCATAAAGGTCTAGATGGGACCAATCCAGAAGAAAGGCATCTACGTGAACTGCTGCTGGGTCCGGAATCGGTGAGCAATAATTTGGGAGCCTCTTGGTCATCGAGGTAGCGAACAGATCTATGGTGGGCTGACCCCACAGGGTCCATAGTCTGTTGCAAACATTCTTGTGAAGGGTCCATTCTGTAGGGATGATCTGACCCTTCCGGCTGAGGCGGTCTGCCATGACATTCATGTCGCCTTGAATGAACCTCGTTACAAGCGAGATGTTTCGATCTCTTGACCAGGTGAGGAGGTCCCTTGCGATCTCGAACAACGTCATCGAATGAGTCCCTCCTTGCTTGGAGATGTACGCCAAGGCTGTAGTGTTGTCGGAGTTCACCTCCACCACCTTGCCTAGAAGGAGGGACTTGAAGCTTCTCAAGGCCAGATGAACTGCCAGTAGCTCCTTGCAGTTGATGTGTAGTGCTCTTTGATCCGGATTCCACGTGCCCGAGCATTCCCGACCGTCCAGTGTCGCACCCCAGCCCGTGTCCGATGCGTCCGAGAAGAGAAGGTGGTCAGGGGTCTGAACAGCCAATGGTAGACCTTCCCTGAGAAGAATGTTGTTCTTCCACCAAGTCAGTGCAGACTTCATCTTCTCGGAGATAGGAACTGAGACCGCTTCTAGCGTCATGTCCTTTCTCCAGTGAGCAGCTAGGTGATACTGAAGGGGTCGGAGGTGGAGTCTCCCTAACGCGATGAACTGGTCCAGCGATGAAAGCGTCCCTATTAGACTCATCCACTGTCTGACTGAACATCAGTTCCTTTTCAGCATGCTCTGGATGCATTCTTGGGCTTGACTGATTCTGGGGGCCGACGGAAAAGCCCGAAAAGCTTGACTCTGAATCTCCATACCTAGATAGACTATAGTTTGGGATGGGACGAGTTGGGACTTTTCTATATTGACCAGGAGACCCAATTCCTTGGTCAGATCCATAGTCCATTTGAGATTCTCCAGACAGCGACGACTTGACACAGCTCTTAAAAGCCAGTCGTCCAAATAGAGGGAGGCTCTGATGTCTGCTAAATGCAGGAATTTGGCAATATTCCTCATCAGTTTGGTAAACACTAGAGGTGCCGTGCTTAGGCCAAAGCACAGGGCTTGGAACTGGTAAACCACCTTCCCAAAGACGAACCTTAGGAAAGGTTGGGAATCTGGGTGGATGGGGACGTGAAAGTACGCGTCCTTTAGGTCTAACGAGACCATCCAGTCTTCCTTCCTGACCGATGCTAGCACCGACTTCGTCGTCTCCATGGTGAACGTCTGCTTGGTGACAAAGACATTTAGAGCACTGACGTCTAGCACCGGTCTCCACCCTCCTGTCTTCTTCGCTACTAAGAAGAGACGGTTGTAGAAGCCCGGGGATTGATGGTCCCGGACTATGACTACCGATCCCTTTTGTAGCAAGAGAGACACCTCTTGCTGTAAAGCTAGCCTCTTGTCCTCCTCTCTGTACCTGGGAGAGAGGTCGATGGGAGTTGTTGCTAGAGGGGGCTTGCGCAAGAATGAAATCCTGTACCCCTCTCTGAGTAACTTCACAGACTGTGCGTCTGCACCCCTGTTCTCCCAGGCCTGCCAGTAGTTCTTGAGCCTGGCTCCCACTGCTGTCTGGAGAAGATGGCAGTCAGACTCTGCCTTTTGAGGACTTGGAACCCTTCTTCTTTTTGCCACGTTGACTATCGGCACGGGTACCTCCTCTGCTGGAGGTTCTGCCACGAAAGGGCGGAATGAACCTAGACGCTGGTGTGTCCATCCTAGGTCTAGGCACGGAAGGTAAAGCTGTGACTTTACGTGCGGATGACGCCACCAGGTCATGGGTGTCTTTCTGGATCAACGAGGCGGCAATCCCCTTGATCAGCTCTTCAGGAAAGAGACACTTGGATAGCGGAGCAAACATCAGCTCTGACTTCTGACATGGTGTGACTCCCGCCGACAAGAAGGAGCAAAGGTGATCTCGCTTCTTAAGAACTCCAGACACGAAAGAAGCCGCAAGCTCGCCAGACCCATCCCGAATGGCTTTGTCCATGCAGGACATGATGAGCATGGCAGAGTCCTTATCCGAAGGGGAGGTCTTTCTGCTCAACGCTCCCAAACACCAGTCCAGGAAGTTGAAGATCTCAAACGCACGGAAAACTCCCTTCAAAAGATGGTCCATGTCCGAAGAAGTCCAGCAAATCTTGGACCGTCTCATAGCCAGTCTGCGGGGAGAGTCTACCAGACTTGAGAAGTCGCCCTGGGCAGAGGCAGGAACTCCCAAGCCTAGAACCTCTCCTGTGGCATACCAAACGCTAGATCTGGAAGCAAGCTTGGCCGGGGGAAACAAGAAGGTTGTCTTCCCAAGTTGCTTCTTGGCCTGCAGCCACTCTCCCAGTACCCTTAAAGCTCTCTTGGACGAGCGAGCGAGTACGAGCTTCGTAAAGGCAGGAGCTGCTGACTGCATGCCTAAAGCGAACTCAGAGGGAGGTGAGCGTGGAGCTGCAGACACAAACTGCTCCGGATACAACTCCTTAAACAGGGCAAGGACTTTCCTAAAGTCTATGGAGGGAGGCGTAGTCTTGGGTTCATCTATGTCGGAGTGTTGATGGTCCAAATGCGCAGCTTCGTCGTCATCAGAGATTCCTTCATCCAAATGCTGAGGAGGAAGCGGCAAAGGAGGAGAAGAAGGCTGAACGGCTGAATCCGGCAGCACGGGTGCATGCGTAGCTGCACTGGATCCAACATCATGCCGCTGCTGGTCAGTCTGAGAGCTGGCAACAACAAAAGCGGAGTGGTGGTGCGTGGTGGGGACTGCCGTGGGTTGCGGAGACTGCCGCATTGCGTCAAAACACGGCAGCTTGACTGCACCTTCCCACTGCTGATGCGGTAGCTCACGCATGTCAACGGAGGGTGCCGCACGTCGGCTAACGTCAACATGCGTCTGGCAGGGTCGACTGCGCATCGGTGGTGGAGCTCTCACAGCCGGAGTGTGGGAGTAGGCAGCCGCAGTGTCAGCTGAGCGCACAACCGTGGCAGGTTGTAGGTTAACGGGTGCAGCGTCAACCTTCTCAGCACGATACTCCTGCATGAAGGAAGCTAGCTGAGTCTGCATAGACTGCAGCAAAGACCACTTAGGGTCTACAGCGGTTGGTGCGGCAACAGACGGAGTGATTGCCTGCTGCGGAACCACTCTACCTCTCTTGGGAGGTGTGCAGTCTTCGGAAGACTGCGGCGAGTCCGAACTGACCCAGTGGCTACACCTGGGCCGTTGGACTCGCTCGGAAGGGACCTTGCGCTTGAGAGGTCGTGAGACCTTGGTCCAGCGTTTCTGACGAGAAACTTCTTCCGCAGACGAGGAATGAATGGGCTCACTCGTCTGTTTGTGGGTGGGACGATCTCTGCAAGATACGTCCTCAACCACTGAGGGTACGTCTGTACGCTGATCAAGGCCTGTCGAACCCTTTGGTCGTACGACATTGCTTCTCCCCTGGGCTTGGGAGCTTGCAAGAGGTCCCGGACTGGGAGGACGACAGGCACGAACAGACGCACCCTCATGCGTAACACTGACACTTTTCACTTCACTTGCACTCACTACACTTCCCACTGCACTTTTCTCCTTCAACTCTTTGACGTCAGCCAAGAGTTGATTGCGGTCATTCGCTAATGACTCAACTCTGTCACCAAGAGCCTGAATGGCCGCATCATATCCGCCATCGAGGGTTGATGAGAGCTAGTAGAAGGGTCGGGTGTAACCACTACAGGGGAAGGAATAGGTTGTGGGGCATGGGGAGAGGAAAAATCAAAAGAGCGAGACGAACTCCTCCTGATCCTATCCTTCTCTAGCCTACGTGCATTCTTAAGGAATTCTTGAAAATCGAATTCCGAAAGCCCAGCGCATTCCTCACATCGATCTTCCAATTGACAGGCTTTACCCCTACAATTGGAACAAACGGTGTGAGGATCTATAGAGGCCTTCGGAAGACGCCTAGAACAGTCCCTAGCGCTACACTGCCTGTACTTGGGGACTTGAGTAGGGTCAGACATCTTGAATTAGTCAAAGGGGGAAATCCAAAATCTATCCAAGTCGTCAACAAATACCTGTAATCCAAAATCTAATCAATGAAAGCTTGAAAAAGTATTGATGATAACTTCTGTACAGCGAAAGCTAATAACTAGAGAGAATACATCACCAAATAGCGTGAAAATCAACTCCAGAAACAACAGCGTATCAAGTAGGTCTTGCCGGTGGCACGACAGAGAGAAAATTGGTTCTTTGTTGACAAGAAGTACTTGAGTACCTACTCGACAGATGGCGCTGTTGTTGTACACCCCCACCTGTATAGCGATCGCTGGCGTATCCCGCCCGTAGGTTTTTTCTGTCGGGCAGCAGAGCTGCAGCTACATGATCACCGGGTAAGATTAATATTGAAAAAGTAAAACTAACACATTAAAATTAAAGAAATTAATGACTTACTTTTATGACCGCGACGATGAAACTTGTCTTAGTTTAGTACTGCACTTGGAACACTGTAAACGTCGGTCTATTACATTACTAGATTTAAGAAAATTATCAACATTGGAATTCACCAAAATACTTTTAAGTATGGATTACTGCAGTCGTTACAATTTTCTAAAACTTCCATCGTAAAATACGCAAAAAGACATCACTTGAACTAACAAAGACGTGACTTGGACAAAGGTTTCCACGGAAAAGGGTTTGTTGGAAGGTGGGGGTAGGTAAATATTAACCCCCCTGTGCAAACTTTCCATACATATGGATTCGTGATTGGTTAACGGAAAAGCAACGGAGTCTAGAGAGTAAACATGAATGAACCAGAATGGGAAACTTGTCCAGAGCAAGTATTTACTGTATGTGAAATCTGAGAGTGACAAGGTAAAAAACAAAATGTATAAAATGATATTTTCATTATAAAATAAATTTTTGAATATACTTACCCGGTGAATATATAAATAGCTGACGTCTCCGACGGCCCGACAGATTCCAAAAACTCGCGAGCAATCGCCATGAAGGTTGCGGGTGTGCCCACCAGCGCCGACTATCGGCCAGATACCGCATATACTTCTCAACCACTCCAGTTCTTCTCAGTCCGCTGGGTCTCTATCGGGGAGGAAGGGAGGGCCTTTAATATTATATATTCACCGGGTAAGTATATTCAAAAATTTATTTTATAATGAAAATATCATTTTTGAATATTAAACTTAGCCGGTGAATATATAAATAGCTGATTCACACCCATGGTGGTGGGTAGAGACCAGTATTAATACAATAAAGGCGTATATGCTCAAGAGTTTTTTGACAAATATTTCATAAAAAACCAACTTAAGTATAGGTACCTGGTAAGGAAGCTGACTCTGATGATTACTCTGCCTCATTAGTCCGCTTTCCTCACGAAGCCCAGCCATCCTCTCAGGATGCTGAAAGACTCCCAGGAGCTGTTATATCCAGGGCGAACATCCCTATAACAGGACCTCATCAATACCCTTAATCTGGGCGCTCTCAAGAAACAACATTTGACCAACCGCCAAACCAAAAAGATTGCGAAAGACTTCTTAGTCTTCCGTACAACCCAAGACAAGATTAAAAACCATTCCAAGAAAAGATTAAAAGGATATTGGGATTAAGGGAATGTAGTGGTAGAACCCTCACCCACTACTGCACTCGCTGCAACGAATGGACCCAGTGTGTAGCAGTCCTCATAAAGAGTCTGGACGTCTTTAAAGTAAAATGAAGCGAACACTGACTTGCTTCTCCAAAAGGTCGCGTCCATAATACTTCGAAGAGATCTGTTTTGCTTAAAAGCCACCGAAGTCGCTATTGCTCTCACTTCGTGAGTCTTGACCTTAAGCAAACTACGATCTTTCTCACTTAAATGAGCATGTGCCTCCCGGATTAAAAGTCTAACAAAGTACGATAATGCATTCTTAGACATGGGCAATGAGGGCTTCTTAACGGAGCACCATAAAGCCTCAGAACAACCTCGTAATGGTTTAGTTCTAGCCAAGTAAAACTTAAGAGCTCTAACGAGGCACAGCACTCTTTCAACTTCGTTACCTACGATCTCTGAAAGACTAGGTATTTCAAAAGATTAAGGCCAAGGACGAGACGGAAGTTCGTTCTTGGCCAAAAAACCAAGTTGAAGAGAACATATAGCTTTATTCGTCGAGAAGCCGATGTTCTTACTAAAAGCATGGATCTCACTGACCCTTTTAGCCGAAGCCAAGCTCACCAAAAAAAGTGTCTTGAGGGTAAGATCCTTCAGGGAGGCTGAATTTAACGGCTCAAACCTGTCTGACATTAGGAACTGTAGGACCACGTCTAAGTTCCAAGCAGGAGTTGAAATACGACGCTCCTTAGAGGTCTCGAAAGACTTAAGGAGGTCTTGGAGATCTTTGTTATTTGAAAGATCCAAGCCTCTATGTCTGAAGACAGAAGCCAACATGCTTCTGTAGCCTTTAATGGTGGGAGCAGAGAGGGAGCGAACATTTCTCAGATGCAGGAGAAAATCCGCAATCTGCGCTACGGAGGTACTGGATGAGGAAATAGAGGAGGACTTGCACCAATCTCTAAATACCTCCCACTTCGACTGGTAGACCTTGATAGTAGATGATCTCCTAGCCCTCGCGATCGCTCTGGCTGCCTCCTTCGAAAATCCTCAAGCTCTTGAGAGTCTTTCGATAGTCTGAAGGCAGTCAGACGAAGCGCGGGGAGGCTTTGATGAAGTCTCTTTACGTGAGGCTGCCGTAAGAGATCCATCCGTAAAGGCAGACTCCTTGGGACGTCTACCAGCCATAGAAGTACCTCTGTGAACCACTCTCTCGCGAGCCAGAGGGGAGGAACCAATGTCAACCTTCTCCCTTCGTGAGAGGCGAACTTCTGCAACACCTTGTTGAGGATCTTGAACGGCGGAAATGCGTAAGCGTCCAGGTGAGACCAGTCCAACAGAAAGGCATCTATGTGGGCCGCCTCTGGATCTGGGACTGGAGAGCAATAAGTCGGGAGCCTTTTGGTCAGCGAGGTCGCAAAGAGGTCGATGGTGGGCTGACCCCAAGTCATCCAAAGACTCTTGCACACATCCTTGTGGAGGGTCAACTCTGTAGGGATCACCTGACCTCTCCGACTGAGACAGTCCGCCAAGACGTTCAATTTCCCTTGAACGAACCTCGTCAACAATGAGATGCCTCGATCTTTTGACCAGATGAGGAGATCCCTTGCGATGACGAAAAGAGCGTGGGAGTGAGTGCCTCCTTGCTTGGAGATGTAAGCCAAGGCAGTGGTATTGTCCGCATTCACTTCTACCACCTTGTTTCGAAGCAGACTCTCGAAACTCGTCAGTGCTAAATGAACAGCCAACAGCTCCTTGCAGTTGATGTGAAGGCTCCTCTGGTCTGCCGTCCAAAGACCCGAACATTCCAGACTGTCCAGAGTCGCCCCCCAACCCAAATCCGACGCGTCTGAAAATAACACATGGTTTGGGTTCTTGACTGCCAGGGACAGACCTTCTCGAAGACGTATATTGCTGTCCCACCAGCTCAGGCAAGTCTTGACTGGCTCGGAGATCGGGATCGAGACCGCCTCCTAAGTTTTGTCCTTGTTCCAATGGGAGTCTAAATGGAACTGGAGAGGGCGTAGGTGAAGTCTCCCTAGAGAGATAAACTGTTCCAGGGATGAAAGCGTCCCTAGGAGGCTCATCCAGCTTCTCACAGAGCAACGGTCTTTCTCTAGCATGAGACGGACTTTGAGCAAGGCTTGCTCTATCCTGTTGGCAGACGGAAAAGCCCGAAAAGCTAGACTCTGTATCTCCATCCCCAAATAGAGAATCGTTTGGGAGGGAGTCAGCTGAGACTTCTCTATGTTCACCAATAGGCCCAACTCCTTTGCAAGATCCAACGTCCACTGTAGGTCCTGCAGACAGCGATGACGGGACGACGCTCTGAGTAACCAGTCGTCCAGGTACAGGGAGGCTCGAATCCCCGACAAATGTAGGAATTTTGCTACATTTCTCATGAGCCTCGTAAAAACAAGAGGAGCAGGGCTGAGGCCGAAGCACAGTGCTCGGAATTGGTAAACCACATTCCTGTATACAAACCTCAGATACGGCTGAGAATCTGGGTGTATAGGAATGTGGAAGTACGCATCCTGCAAGTCGAGAGAGACCATCCAGTCTCCCTCTCTGACTGCTGCCAGAACGGATTTGGTGGTCTCCATCGTAAATTTTGTTTTGACAACAAACACGTTGAGAGCACTGACATCCAGCACCGGCCTCCAACCTCCTGTATGCTTTGGAACTAGGAAGAGATGGTTTTAAAACCCCAGTGATTGAAGGTCCGAGACTTTCACCACCGCCCCCTTCTCTAGCAACTGAGACACCTGCAGATGTAATGCCTGTCTCTTTGACTCCTCTCGATACCTGGGAGAGAGGTCTATAGGGACTTTTACTAGAGGAGGTCTCCGTACAAAAGGTATTTTGTACCCCTCCTTTAGCAACAAAACAGACTCCCGGTCTGCACCCCTCTTCTCCCAGGCCTGCCAGAAGTTGGTTAATCTGGCCCCTACTGCTGTCTGAGGACGTGGGCAGTCAGACTCTGCCACGGGAGGACTTAGATCCTCTCCACTTACCTCTTTTACTATCGGCACGAGAGCCTCCCTTACTGGGAGCTCTGCCACGAAAGGGCGGGATAAATCTTGTCGCTGGAGTGTCGAACTTAGGTCTAACGACATAAGAGGACGAAGGAGCAGCCTTACGCGCAGACGTGGCCATCAAATCATGGGTATCCTTCTGCACTAGAGACGCTGCGATATCCTTAATCAACTGCTGTGGGAACAGGGCAGAAGACAACGGCGCAAAGAGTAGCTCTGACCTTTGACAAGGAGTTACACCTGCAGACAGGAATGAGCAAAGAGTCTCCCTCTTCTTAAGAACTCCTGCCGTAAAAGTAGCAGCGAGTTCATTAGAGCCATCACAGATAGCTTTGTCCATGCAGGACATAATTTGCACAGAGACATCACGGTCAGCCGAAGAGATCTTCCTGCTCAAGGCTCCCAGCGACCAATCCAAGAAGTTGAAAACTTCAAAGGCCCGATAAACTCCTTTGAGGAGATGATCTAGGTCTGAAGAGGACCAGCAAACTTTCGAGCGTCTCATGGCCAGACGACGAGGAGAGTCTACGAGGCTTGAGAAGTCTCCCTGGGCAGAGGCAGGTACTCCCAAGCCGAGAACTTCTCCCATGTCATACCAGATGCTCGCGCGAGAAGCCAGTTTAAAAGGGGGAAAAGCAAAAGCTGACTTCCCCAAACTCCTCCTGGTCATCAACCAGTCGCCTAGTAAACGCAAAGCTCTCTTAGAAGAGCGAGAGAGCACTAGCTTTGTGAACGACGGTGTCGAAGCAGCTAGGCCCAGCGTGAACTCTGATGGGGGCGAACGAGGAGCAGCAGACACAAAATGATCAGGAAAAAAGTTCCTTAAAAATAAGCATGATCTTTTTAAAATCAAGAGAGGGCTGAGCAACTTTAGGCTCCTCTCCATCCAAAAAAGTCCCCAAAGGCATATCAGTTGGAAGGGGATCAACGACTTCCTCATCCGACGGAACTTCGTCCGACAACTGCCGAGTCTCGCGATACGGAGAGACATGCCGAGGAGGCAACGCTTGACAGGCTATGTCAACATGCGACGGAGCAGCAGCAACAGCTGAGGAAACGACGTCACGCCACGGCTGCAAAGACTGAAAGTCTTGTGACTGACAAACAACAACAGTCTGAGTTGATTGCCGTTCGACATCACGTCGAGACTGCATTGACTGCAGGGTCTGAGCAGGAAAAACAACTTCTGACTGCGGTGACAGACGCTCAACGTCACGTCGAGGCAACGGAGTCGGTCGGCGAACGTCATTGTGAGGCTGCGGTGACAGCTGCTGAACGTCAGTGCGAGACTGCGGCAAAGGGGGTTCCACGTCACGTGACTGACGTGAATGACGAGGAACACGATCAGCATCGCGTTTCAAAGCACTAGAAACGTTAGCGCTAACATCATACGGACGAGATAACACTCGTTTAGGCAGTTGAAGGCCAGAGTCACGCTTATCGTACTGGCGAACCGCAAGCAAAGGATCATGGCGAACCTGTTCATGCTCGTAATCTTCCATAAGGGAGGAAAGTTTAGACTGCATGTCCCGCAGGACAACCCACTTCGGGTCAACGGGAGCCGGAACGGACCGTGACATCGGTAACGTCTGCGCAGGCAAAACATTGCCTCTACCGAAACCTTCAGACTCCGTGTTACGTTTTCGCTTAACAGGCGAACAGCCATCCGATGACTGCAAGTGGTCAGGGCTGCCCCAATGGCTACAGCCAGGACACTGGACCTGTCCTGAAGGGACTGACTTGCGCTTTAAGGGCCTAGAAACCTTGCGCCAAGGTTTCTTATGCGACAAGTCGTCGGAGGACGAGGAGAACTTAGTCTCACCCGTTTTATGGTAAGGACGTTCTTGATGAGAAACGTCTGATACCAAAGAGGGAACGTCTGTACGTCGGTTTACACCTCTCGCCCCCTTAAGTCCTACGACATTACTTCTCCCTGGTGCAGGGGAGCCTGAAAGAGGTCTCGGACTAGGGGAGCGACAAGCACGAACAGACGAACCCTCGGTCGCAACACTAAACACATTTTGCGCACTTTCCACTTTACCACTTAGATTTTCTGCTTTACCACTTTGACACTTCAACAACTTAACATCGGACATAAGCTGGTTCCTGTCCGAGGCTAAGGATTCAACCTTTTCACCTAATGCTTGAATCGCTAAAAACATATCCCGCATTGAAGGTTCATGAGTGCTAACAGAGGGTTCAGGAACTACCACTACAGGGGAAGGATTAGGTTCAGGAGCATGGGAGGAGGAAAATTCCAAAGATCTAGACGAGCTTCTCCTCACCCTATCTCTTTCGAGCTTACGAGTATACTTTTCATACTCTAGCCACTCGAATTCCGACAAGACCACGCACTCCTCACACCGATCTCCTAATTGGCAGGATTTACCCCGGCAATTAGAATAAACAGTATGAGGGTCGATAGAGGCCTTGGGAAGACGTTTGTTACAATCTCTCGCACACTTGCGATATACAGAAGGGTCAGCCATTATGAACAACCAGAGAAAATCCAAATTAAAGCCAAGTTCATCAACAAGAAACACAAGCCAAAAAAGGGTTTCAAGAGTTTTATTGAAGAAACACACCAACACAGCGAAAGCCAATAAAACAACCAAAACAAAGTACTTCACCAATTCGGTAGAAAACTCGAGGTCTAAAGCGAGCGGAACCAATGTTGTCGGTGACACCGACAGAGAAGAACTGAAGTGGTTGAGAAGGATATGCGGTATCTGGCCGATAGTCGGCGCTGGTGGGCACACCCGCAACCTTCATGGCGATCGCTCGCGAGTTTTTGGAATCTGTCGGGCCGTCGGAGACGTCAGCTATCTATATATTCACCGGCTAAGTTTAATATTTAAAAAGTAATATAGAAAGATAAAATGGAGTGTATGATAAATAATATTTGATGAGAATATAAAATGAGGTAATTTTATAAGGTATCGGATAATAAAATGAGTAATACTGGGGTCAAATGTGATATGTATACGAGGGTATTACATAAAAGAGATGGTAATAGTTGTACTGGTTCAAGTCATATACTTGAATAAAACGTGTGAAGTCGAATAGTTAAATTTGACGGCTAGAGAAGAACAAATCCTATTGGTGGAGGTGGAGTCTGCACAGTGGAGGGGGGGAGATTATGCGCAGAAGGTCGAAACCTGCTATGTACAAACAAACGAACGAACGAACGAACGAGAACGACTACAAGCGAACCGTAGAATGACAAAAAATAAATGAAAAACACTGCTAATGTTAGCATGTTACGCTAACATTGCCACAGCTCAATATTACCGAATTTTTTCATGAGACATAGCCTTTGCAACGGCGCCTCCAAAGTTTATCCTCTTATACTGTTTTGCCTTTTCCTCCATTTATTATAGGCTACATACATGAAGGTAATGTATAGAGAAGAAAAGGCTTGTTTTACCATTATATACCGTTTCCCCAGTATGTTTTCCCCACCTAACGAGGGTTAACTACACCCTCGCTAGTTAGCGGAGGGTAGGGGAGGGGTAGCTAGCTACCCCTCCCCCCTCACACACCGGTGAACTGATTCACTTCGCTTAGAGGTAGGACTTCACGGGGAACAGGGCTGTCGGGCAAGTATGATTAAATAGCTAAGGTTTGTATGGTTAGGAAAAATACAAATTATCTACGAATTTATCATTTGTTCCGTAACCGAAATACAAACCACGCTACTTAAATAGGGTGACTTAACCCTTGGGTAGGGTGGTAAGTCCCAGCCTTACTGGCTTTGGCTTTGCCCGGGGACTCAGAATCCGAGTGTGTAGCACTCGAGATAAGGAGTCCCTGCACCTCGCAAATCCTTTGCTCTGCAAGGAATGTGCGGCCTACGTAAGTTTGTGTGTGAAGGAATGAAGTGTGACTCGTCCTGGGAAGTTGACCTGGAATCCTTTAGATGGAATTATAGGATAGGACGTTCCCAATACCACCTCGTCAGGGTATGGGGGACGCGACAGTATTATCTTAATACTAGGAACACAAGGAAACATGGTTTACCTGCAGTGGTTTGAGGTCAGCTGTGCAGAGAACCCAGGATGCTGCTTTCCCCAAGAGCGGGGAGGATGAAGAAAAGAGTAAGGGCCAGGCATACTTTTTGATTCACGCAGACTAAAACCGTGTAACAATGCCCTCAACCTTCTGCTATTTGTCCATTAAGGAGCCTGAGGTTTAGACCAGCTGTTGTGCAGCCACCAAAGGGCCGATAGAGAACGTATCGAGCCTCCTGTGGGTCACGTCCTGCAGGTAGTGGGCTGAGAAGGTCGTTTGACGCTTCCAGACCCCAGCTTGTAGAACCTGCGTCACTGAGTAATTTCTCTTGAATACCAGGGACGTAGCGATGCCTCTGACATAGTGTGCTCTAGGGCGATGTGACGGAGGAGGGTCTGGATTCAGGGAATGGTGGATGACCCTGCGAATCCATGCTGAAATGGTGTTCTTAGTGACCCTCCTCTTCGTCCTTCCTGTGCTCACAAACAATGCTCGCACTCGAGGACGGGCTGCAGCTGTTCTCTTAAGATATAACCTCAGACACCTTACTGGGCACAGTAGGAGATGGTCTGGGTCATCTGTTACAGAACGGAGACTCGAAATCCAGAAGGAGTCGAACCGTGGGTCCGGAATCCCAGGATTTTGAGTCTTAGCCACAAACTCAGGGACGAACCTGAATGTTACCTCCCCCCATCCCCTTGAATGGGCGACGTCGTACGAGAGACCATGAAGTTCGCTGACTCGCTTGGCCGAGGCCAATGCGAGTAGGAACACCGTCTTCCAAGTCAGGTGACGATCAGAAGCCTGGCGTAATGGTTCGAACGGAGGTCTCTTAAGAGACCTGAGAACTCGAACAACGTTCCATGGAGGAGGTCTCACTTCCGACTGAGGGCAGGTAAGCTCGTAGCTTCGTATGAGTAGAGAAAGTTCCAGCTAGGAGGAAATGTCTATTCCTTTCAGCCTGAAGGCTAAGCTTAAGGCTAAGCGATAGCCTTTCACTGCGGAGACTGAAAGGCGCATTTCTTCCCGCAAATACACAAGAAACTCCGCTATTGCTGGAATAGTGGCATCGAGGGGAGAGATACCCCTTCCACGACACCAACCACAGAAGACTCTCCACTTCGCCTGGTAGACCCCTGCGGATGACTTTCGCAGGTGCCGAGACATCCTTTCCGCAACTTGTTGCGAAAAGCATCTCTCTGTGAGGAGATGCTGGATAGTCTCCAGGCGTGAAGCCGAAGCGATGCTACGGCTTTGTGGAAGATGTTGCAGTGTGGTTGCTTGAGTAGCACGTGTCGCGGAGGAAGTTCTCTCAGGAGTTCCGTCAGGAGCTGCAGAAGGTCCGGGAACCACTCTGCATGATGCCATAGCGGAGCTATTAGAGTCATTGACAGGTTGACCGATATTCTGGTCTTGTTGAGCACCCTTCAGATCAGACAGAACGGTGGGAAGGCGTAAACGTCGATGTTGCCCCACCATTGTTGGAAGGCATCTTGCCAGAGTGCCTTGGGGTCCGGGACTGGGGAACAGTACAGCGGAAGCTTGAAGTTCAAGGCTGTCGCGAACAGGTCCACCGTCGGGGAACCCCACAAAGTTCGGACTTTGTTGGCTACTAGAGGATCCAAAGACCACTCGGTACTCACTATCTGCGATGCCCTGCTCAAACTGTCGGCGAGCACATTCCTTTTGCCCGGAATGAAGCGAGCCGATAGTGGAATCGAGTGGACTTCGGTCCATCTCAGTATCTCTACTGCAAGATGGGATAGCTGTTGTGAAAAGGTACCTCCTTGCTTGTTGATGTAAGCCACTACCGTGGTGTTGTCGCTCATCACCACCACGGAGTGACCCGCCAGGGTTTGTTGGAACTGTTGAAGTGCCCGATATACGGCCTTCATCTCTGGCAGATTTATGTGGAGGCACTTTTCTGATTCTGACCATAGGCCTGAGGTCCTGTGGTTCAGAAAATGGGCCCCCCCCCCCACCCTTCTTTTGAAGCGTCCGAGAACAGCATCAAATCCGGGGAAGGACGAGAAGATCCCCTCCCTTTCGGAGGTTTTCGTTGGTCACCCATCACTGAAGGTCCGTCCGTTCCGCAGGACCCATAGGGACCAGAATGTCCGGGGAATCGTGGCCTTGATTCCACCGGGACTTGAGCCGTCATTGCAAGGATCTCATCCTGAGGTGGCCGTTTGGAACTAGACGGGCCAAGGAGGAAAGGTGACCTAGGAGACGTAACCACGATTGGGCTGGAAGCTCTTCTTGTCTGAGGAAAGGATCTGCGACCCTCCTCAGCCTTGCTATCCTGTCGTCTGATGGAAAGGCTTTGTGGAGATTGGTGTCCAATATCATGCCTAGATATACCAGTCGTTGAGATGGAAGCAGAGAAGACTTCTCGAGATTTACCATGATCCCTAGATCTTGGCAAATTCCCAGAAGCTTGTCTCGGTGTTGAAGAAGGGTCGATTCCGAATCTGCCAGGATTATCCAGTCGTCCAGATAACAGAGGAGACGGATGCCGATCCTGTGTGCCCATGAAGAGATCAGGGTGAACACTCTGGTGAATACCTGGGGTGCTGTGGAGAGACCGAAACACAGCACCTTGAACTGGTAAATCTTGTTGTCTAGGCTGAATCTTAAGTACTTCCTGGAAGACGGATGGATTGGGATCTGGAAGTACGCGTCCTTCAGATCCAGTGTACACATGAAGTCTTGCGGTCTCACTGCAAGTCTGACCGTGTCTGCTGTCTCCATGCTGAACGGAGTTTGTTTGACAAACTTGTTCAGAGCTGAGAGGTCGATGACTGGTCTCCAGCCTCCAGACGCCTTCTTTATAAGAAAGAGTCGACTGAAGAAGCCTGAGGAGCCATCGACGACCTCCTGGAGAGCATCCTTCTTCAGCATGGTCTCGACTTCTGCCCGTAGGGCTAGCCCCTTTGCCGATCCCATGGCATAGGAGTTCAACGACACTGGATTCGCTGTCAGGGGAGGAAGAGATGTTATGAACGGGACGCGATATCCCTGACTGATCACGGAGATCGTCCAGGAATCGGCCCCGAGTTGCTGCCACCTGAATGCGCAACTTTTTAGGCATCCCCCCCACTGGTGGACATGCAGGGGGATTGCCAATCCTAGCGTTTGCGGCCACTCCCTCTAGGATTCTTGCATCCCCTGGAGGACTTTTTGCCCTTCTTGTCTCTGACAGGAAAGGGCTGCTGCTTGGACACCGTCGTCTTTGCTGCCGCTGCTGGTTTCGTCGTCTTGGACTGGCGAGGTTGTTGAGGTGCTGGAGGTTTGTAGGGCTTTGTTGTAAAAGCCCTTAGGAGAAGAGAATCCTGGTTCGACTTTCTCCACCTCTCAGCTGCCTGTTCTGCATCCTTGGGCTCAAACAAACTCTTTCCCAGGAGGGAAGAGTGTCTGAGCTTGCAGACATCCACGGCTGGGACCTTCGAGTGGAACCTCTCGGTCACCACATCACGTCGCTTCAGGATCGAGTTTGCCCACAAGTTCCAGACTTGGTGGGCCAGAAACTCAATGGTGCGCGTGCCCGAAAGGAGGAAGGTCTCCAAAGGCTTCCTGATGCTCTCCTTGGACAGATCCTCGGATCGCAGGATGCCCAGAGACCCCAGCCGGACATCCAGCCATGAAGTGGCCTGCATGGCACACTTTGCGACCTTCTCCTGACTCAGGATCTCTGTTGCCGAAAATGACACTTGCCGGCTGGAGAGTCTCTTAAGAGAAACTCCCCTGGCAAGCTCTTCCACAGAGTGGTGGAGTGGAAGAGCTAAACAAGACCTCTCCATGATCTCAAAATACCTCCTCTGTTGGACACGAGGAGGTGGGAGGAGCTTGTTGCCAGCAGTGGAACGGCTGGATGAGGCGAGCTCGGAGAGCTGGCCCTCAACCTTATCCCTGGCACTCTTCACCCCTTGGGACCAAGGCAAAGCCGCACTGGCCTTAGTGGGTTTCTGAGTGCCAAAGACTCTGTCCAGGACCGTGTCCTTGCCCTCACGAGGGGCGATCTCCGGGTCCTTGAACCCGTTGAGATGCCTCATCAGAGTCAAGACTTGCCAGAAGGCATGTTCTGACTCTTGCTGCTCTCTTCCTGGTGAACTGGCAGCAAAGTCTCCTGTTCCCAGATGCTCTACTTGGGGGGACACGTGGACGTTCTCCTGGGGTCTCGCTGGCTCTGGTCGAATCCTGGAAGAAGACTTCGGGATAGTCTTCGAGTCCTTAGGTTCCCTTCTAGGAGGGATGCAGGACTCCAGCAACAAAGTCTGAGGGCTCTTCTCGCCCCAACACGGGACGATTCTCCTACTCGCGGTGGGGTCTCTCACATTGGTGCGGTGGGAGAAGGTCTCACCTCGGTAGATTCTCCTGAGGACGGAAAAGCTTCGTCCATAGGAGAAGGAGAGAACGTCGGTGGGGGGGAAGGAGCCTTCCTTACGGACTTCTTTGGAGCCAGTTTAACCCTGGGAGAAGTCACCACGATCTCTACTCCTCTCTTCCTCTTCAGTGGGGTCGGAGCTTCCGTTGGTTTGAGACCCAAATCAGCGAAGGCAGGCTTAACAGCCTCGACTACAGCTCTGATAAGGGACTCATACCATGGCTGCTTACTGACAGACGCAGTGTCAGGGACTCCCGCTGGAGGGAAGGGGATCGGGCGATCCTTCGGAGTAGATACCATAGGGCCTGCCTGAAATGAAAGGGAAGAAGATTGGTGCCTAGACCTCTTTGAAGACCTCCCCTCCTCCTGCGAGTGCGCTGCTCTGCGCTTGCGGGGGAGGGGGGGGGGACCGTGAAGAAGATGACCTGACTGCTCTCGCTCCAGAAGACTCGCTAGGAAGCTCGCGTTGTGAAACCCGGAGGTAATCACACTTGGGCTCGCGCGATGAAACATTCCCAAGTTCACGCGGGGGCGAACGTTCGCAGCGGGCGCGCAGAGATGGAGGCGCGGGCGCGCGGAGATAGAGGCGCGGGTGAGGGTGCGCATGGACGCGCGGGCGAATGCTGGCGACCAGGAGAATGACGGCGCGTAGGCGAACGACGGAACGCAGGCGAGCGATGGCGCACAGGAGAGCGATGGCGCACAGGAGAGCGATGGCGCGCAGGGTGAGCAGGTGAGCGACTGCGCACAGGTGAGGTTGCACGTGGGCGCGCAGGTGATCTTCTGAGAGTAGGCTCGTGGCCGCGTGGGCATGCTGGAGAGTGATGGCGCGCAGGCGATGGGGCACGCGGACGCGCCGGAGATCGCTGGCGTGCAGGTGCGCGATCTGGAGAAGACAGATGGGGCGCAGGATCAGCAGGCTTAGAAGCGCGTCAAGGAGACTGCTCGTGGGGATGTGGGCGCGTCGTATCCCATCCACCTCTGGAAGTGCGCACGGTAGGAGCTAGAACCTGTGGGCGCAAAGGTGACTGAGCGCGATGGCGCGTAGGCGAGGGTTGACGAGAGGGCAAGTTCCGAGGGCACGCAGGTGAACGCTGGCGAGAAGGAGAAGGATGAGGCTTCCTTCCTACGCCCAGATCCGAAGATCGTGGGCGAGCGGGCGAGCGATGGTGCGTAGTTACGAGCTAGCGCGCAGGGGAAGTTCGCTGGTGAGCTGGAGATCGTGGGCGCGCAGGAGATCGTGGACGCGTATCAAGATCAGGGGGCGCAGATGTGCGCTGGCGAGGAGGAGATCGCTGGCGTACAGGAGATCGCTGACGCGCAGGAGAGCGCTTGCGAGTAGGAGCGCGCTGGCGAGCAGGAGATCGATGGCGAGCAGGAGAGCACTGACATGTCGACTCTGCCATAGGAGATTGCTGGCGCGTTGTTTCCAGCACAGGATGACACTCAGCAACAGCAGGAACAGGAGAAGGCTTGCACATAGCTGCGCGCGAGCGCGCAGGAGAACGTGGGCGCCCAGGTAAAACCTGGCACTTAAGGGACTTGCTCACATTGTGAGACAAGTCCTTTTGCCCCGAAGGAACCGGTGCCCGTTGGATAACGGGGTGCGAGGGTGCCCACTGCGCATCAGCTGCCACGAACGGTGAGGAGTGTCAGCAGGTCTGGCAGGCGTAGGAGATCGCGAACGATCTGCAGAGGTCAAGAGATGCGGCTGCAACGGTCGACTCACGACAAGGAAGATCCTCAGCAGGGGACGGCGAGGGCGAGAAGCCGAAGAGGCGCCTCCTAACTCCCTTGTGGGGAGAAGGAAGACCTCTACGGCGAAGAAGATGGCGAGCCTTGCGACGGATACGTCCTCTGGGAGCAGGAACACCATCGTCGGTCCTCCGAAGAGGAGTTTCTGTCAGTGAAGTCCCCCGAGGGGGAGAATCACCTGCAGGAGAGACCGTTGGACTCAGCTCCTCCCTCGAAGGATGTTCGGAAGGGGGAACTGAGCCTTCAGCAACATCAGCACCCAAGGCAGGGGTTTGACCCGACCCGTCGGAAGCCTCTGCCACAACAACGTCGACGATAGACAGAGGGTCAACCTCTGCTATCACCGGCGACTGTTTGACAGCTGCGTGCAACTGGATCAAGTCAAACAGGGCTTCCCTGGAGGGAGAACCCTTAAGCCACAAGGAAGCCCAAAGCTGCAATAAATCATCATTATAAACAGAAGCAGAAATAGATAAATCCTCCCCCGGAGGAGGAGGAGGAGCTGCCTCGCTATGGGAGGCAACTCCCTCTCCCGAACCCCGAGGTCGGTCAACAAAAGAACGGCCTACGCTACCACTCGACGGCCTCTCACAAGAGACCGATCGAGCGGGAGCTTCGGAGGAGGTTCGGGCAACGGAAGAAGAGTCCTTGGAATTTTCCTTCTTCAAGGAAACCCTTGAAGGAGAAAGATCCCGCTTAGACTTCTTCCGTCGGCGGGAAAACCTCTCCCACTGGGAGGTAGACCACTCCCTGCACTCACTGCACACTTTATCCTTATCACACCGTTGACCTCTGTAGAATGGACACAAGGTGTGAGGGTCCGTCTCGACCGCCGACATATAAGTCCCACAAGGGCGGTCGGGTAAACCAGGGCATTTCCACATGATAAGGAGAGAGGCCAACTTCCAAACACACAAACTGAAAGAGAAAGCATAAAAGATTAAGGCTGTCAATGCGAGGGTGAGAGCAGACACGTCTGACCATCACCCGAGCCAAAAGTGAAGTAAATCAGTTCACCGGTGTGTGAGGGGGTAGGGGTAGCTAGCTATCCCTCCCCTACCCCCCACTAACTAGCGAGGGGGTAGTTAACCCTCGTTAAAAATCTAATGGCTCGTCATTTCAGCTACGCCGAAAGTAATACCCTATTTAAATAGCATGGTTTGTATTTCGGTTACGGAACAAAAGCCTTTTCTTCTCTATACATTAGGCTACCTTCTTGAATGTATTATTATCGGAGGAAAATACAAGACAGTATAACTGGATAAACTTTGGAGGCGCCGTTGCAAAGATTATTTTATGAAAAAATACAGTAACCAGTGCTGCCAACATCTGATGTAGATCAAATGTTAGCATTCCATGCTAACATTAGCAGCCATCCGTACGTTCGTTCGTGCATACCAGTTTTTGACCTGCGCAAAAATCCCTCCCCCTGCGCAGAAGCTTTTCCCCTTCCAATTACTCGTTTTATTATCGTATAATCATCTCATTTTATATTCCCATTCAATATTATTTATCATACATTCCATTTTATCTTCCTATATTGGGTTTATTTCTTTGGTTATTTCCTTTTCACTCCGTGGTTTTACATAAATTCTTGCTCTGGACTAGTTTCCCTATCCAGCTCATTCATGGTAAAATCATCTCATTTTATATTCCCATTCAATATTATTTATCATTCATTCCATTTTCTCTTCCTATATTGTTTTTATTTCTTTTCTTTTGCTATTTCCTTCTCACTCCCCTGTTTCACATAAATTCTTGCTCTGGACTAGTTTCCCTATTTAGTTCATTCATGTTTACCCTCTCGACTCCGTTGTTTTTCCCTTAACCAATCACGAACCGATACATATTCAAAGTTTACACAAGGGGGTTGTCTACTGATATTTCCCTACCCTCCCTTCCTTTATCTCTTTGAGTGGTCTGTTCATCCCCCTTCCTCCAAATCCTTTTCCCTTGAAACCTTTGTCTTAGTAAGGTGTGCGTCATTTCAAGTGAGATTTATTTTTTCGTATTTTGCAATGGAGGAAGTTATAGAAACTTGTAACGGCTGCAGTATTCCGTACCTAAAAGCAGTTGCTAAATTCCATGGTGATTTTTATGATTCTTCAACCAATGTTGATAATGTCCTGAAAGCACACAACGTAATTCCTCAACGCTTACAGTGCCCCAAGTGCCGTTCTCTTTTACCTTATAGGAAAGACATTCACGTGTTTTATTGTAATTCTGAATCCACCGTACCTAAAACTAAGAAGAAACGTCGTTGTGGTTATACCGTTACTTCCTATAAAGGTACATTTTTGGGAAAAAGTCATCCACCCCCATGGAAGATAATATTATTTGCAAACCACTTTTTGCATAAACATTCGGACCATGAGACCCTCATGGAGGGTATCGACATATCCTCGAAAACTAGCGTCGATTGGAGAAGTTTCTGTTCCGAGGTTACCGAATACTTCTTCGATAATCAAGAGGCGATTGGTGGTGATGGAGTAACAGTTGAAATAGACGAATCTCATTTTTGTAAAGCTAAATACAACCGTGGTAGACCGTTAAGTGCAATATGGGTCTTTGGTGGTATTGAACGTGAATCAAAGAAATTTTTCATTATCCCTTTAGTTTCCCCCTTTCTACTAAACGAGATGCTGTTACTCTAATTCCCCTCATTCAGAAATATATCAAACCTGGTAGTGTTATTATCAGTGACAAGTGGTCTGCATACAACTCTCTTTCGGAAATTGGTTACAAACATAAGTCTATTAATCATTCTGAACATTTCATTGACCCCCTAGACCCAACCATCCATACTCAAAATATAGAACGGCTCTGGAGAGAAGTGAAGGAGTGGGTTCAGAGACCTGGAATGAAGACTGAATATTTCAAGCAATATTTTTCCAGGTTCTTTTTTACCCACTACTACCCAGAACATACGTTACTGCACCACTTCTTCATTCCTACCAGTCGCCTCTACCCTCCTATACAACAACAGCCAATGGACCCCCTAGACCCACAAGACCCCGATGCCCCTCATCCATCCACATCCCAGTCATAGGAGTTAATCCGTCAGTCTCACCCTCCCGTGACCCACAAGTTTTGTCGCCGTCTTCATAAAGGTAAGTCATTCCTCAATAGTCATTATATGTGTTTTGTGACTGGGGAACTTCTAGGTTAGGTTAGGTGGGTTTGTTAGGTTCTGTGCCCTTTTTGTACTTTTTATATATTGTGTTAATTATATGGAAAAATTATTTAAAATACGTATGGAAATATCTAACATTGCTACCGTTAGTAATGTCACCGTACCGTTGGTAACTCTATGTATCATTCGTAATATGGAGAATTTTACCGTTCTCAGTAAATACCTGAGGGTTGCCTGTTATACTCCTAGGATAGGTTAGGTGGGTTTGTTAGGTTCTGTGCCCTTTTTGTACTTTTTATAAATTGAGTAAACTTATATGGAAAAATTATTTAAAATACGTATGGAAATACCTAGCATTGCTACCGTTAGTAATGTCATCGTGTCGATGGTAACTCTGTGTACCATTCGTCATCGTTGGTAGCACTGTGAATCATTGGTAACGTTGCTAATGTTACCGTTCGCAGTACATTCGTAAGAGAAGTGACAACGTTGAACAAGTGCTTATATTTGAATATTTTAACACAACATATATGTCAACAGTGATAATATTTAACCATTTTACCAGAAAATATATGTTTTCCTGTAGGAAATAACGTGATTTAACCGGTTTTCACCTTAATTTCATCCGTAATAACAGCAACCAATTCGTAAACTTACAGTTGGCCGAATTGGTTGATCTATTTGATTGTGATTGAAATGAAGGTCAAATTCGGTTAAATCACGTTATTTACTATACGAAAACATATAATTTCTGTTCGAAATCACACCCTGTAATACAATACAAATGTACCAAAAGTAGTTTTTTTGGTAATTGTGTAGGAGACCTCCGCGCTCGATTTAAAAGTTTCTAAAAGTAGAAAACGAAAGAAAACAGTAAATTAGAGCTACAGTTACCTTGAAACTGTGAGATAATCCTCCTACAACCACCTAACTCTTACACAGAAAATGTAAGCATAAACCTACTACTACAATTATGGGGGACCCCAGTGGGAAGCGGAGTTTTTGGTTGGGGGGAGGAGGAGAAAAGTGATTTTTCGGGGCACTACCGAACCTAATACAACTACCTACCCTACCCTGGGGGCCATGTACCCCTACCTAGGCCTACCGGGGGGGGCTCCGCGCCCCCCCCCCCTGCGACCCCCCCTTAAGGCCACAGTAATTTTCAGGGCACCACCGAACCTAAGACACCCACCTAACCTAGCCTATAGGGCCCTGTACCCCTACCTAGGCCTACCGGGGGGGGGCTCTGCCCCCCCTGCGACCCCCCCTTAAGGCCACAGTAATTTTCAGGGCACCACCGAACCTAAGACACCCACCTAACCTAGCCTATGGGGGCCTGTACCCCTACCTAGGCCTACCGGGGGGGGGGCGTCATAGTGCACTAGTTTGTCTGCGGATTATAGTGGTTATAGGGCTCATTTGAGCAAAAATAAGACACAGTCAACAATAACAACAGACTTAGAAAATTCAGGGAAGACAAGAGTAGCGTGTTTGATCGTCGATATTTCGACTATTAATGAGGTTACACAACGTTAACGTAAACTGCAAACTACCACATACCTTACTGTTATGGTGTAGGTGGACCTTTGAAACAAGACACAAAAAAATTGCACCTCCTCTTCCTTTTCCCACAAGTAACCACACTACGATCACACCGGAATGCTAATTTGTTGTAATCTATACGGCACACATTTTCACAATTAGGGCACTTTTTCTCTGCCAAAATCAAACCATGACGTTGAGCAAATGCAATTAGCAAATCAACTTTCCCTGAATAATGTACACAAAAATCCCCATAAGAAATAAAGCAATTGTCACAAGTGACACAGTCGGAACGGGATGAAGGTCCTGCTAATTGCTCCATACTTCACGGCAAAATGAGCTTTTCAGTTTGAAGGGAGATCCGAGACGTGCAAAAATATTCCTCCGCGGAACTTCACGTAAACTGTGGTAACTGGTGGAAAAATAGCAGGGATAAGTGAAGTAATAAGTGTCAGCATTGGCTAGATTTGTAAAAACCGCCATGATTGGTTTTCAAACAGTGTGACGTCAAGAAAACACCTGTTATTGGTTAGAATAGCATTGAGAACTAGTCTGCCATACGCAGTAAGGCGGTGAAACAGCTCAATTTAGCCAAGACATCACACAGTAAACAAAAACAAACACTTAGAAAAAATCCAAGTGAAACATAACTATACACACGAATATCTTCGTTAAATAGAAGCTGCTCATATATTGACTATTATATAAGCGTTCTATATGATATAATAGTGAATTGTAGGTGTTTAAATTCTTCAAAATCTTCCGCGGAGCTCTCCTACACATTTACCGTTTTTTTCCTAGGTTACATTGCCCTGTAATACAAAACAATAATACCAAAAAAAGTAAAAGCATCATAACCTAACCTAACGCACTCTGGTTGGGTCCCCGTAAAGAAATAGTATGTTACTGCCCACAAGGCATCAATCAAATACAGTTTAAAATCAGGAACTTACCGATGATGAGAGGAACATTAAGTGGACGCAGATAAATTGGGCAACCATGTTTCCTCAAGTGGAAATCAAAGACTAGGCCTACGGGCACATCTTTACATACTCCTCCATAGTCTATTTCTGCCACAGATTTCATGTTATATATTCCTTCAAAATAAGCATCCACTAAAAGCACGAGTAGCTAGAGCTGATGGATTTTTACTTACACCAGCCCTTTATAATTATTTTACTTTAATATTTCTACATATAAATACGGCACAAGGATGACACTAACTTTGGAAGGTCTACTAATCAGAATCTCAGTCCTCAGATCAGATCAGATTCAGGTTGAGGCTTTGCCTTTGCAACGGCGCCTCTGTGTCTTTTAGTTTTGTGTGTTTCTTATTTTCACTAGTTTTTCTCTTTTCATCCACATTTGTTGTAGTACTCTTTTCTTATTTTCAATATTTTCTTCACAAAAAAGGAATTTTCCAACTGTTTGTGCTCTATCTTCTTCGTATGGTTGTTGGAGCTCAATTGCTTTTATTCTTATATCACTAAACTGTGGACAATATAACATAAAGTGGTTAGCATTTTCTTCTACATCACAGAATACACAGTTTATATTTCCATCTTGGTGTCTGGTTTTTTATATTAAAGCCCAGTGAGTTTGTCCTTGCTCTGAATAATAAAATTGACGAAAATGTGTTGTCATACACTTCCTCCTCCTTGATTTCACTTTTCCAGTTTTTATACAAAATTAGACTCTCCTTGCACTCCATTTCACTCTTCCATTTGCTTGTGTCCCATTCTCTTGTTCTCTTCTTTATGTCCTCTTTCGTACATCTCTTGACTTCTCTCATCGCCATCCCACATTCCTCAGCATACTTCTGCACATGCATCCACCACTTCCTCTCTTTTTCTTCCATATCATTGACTATTGCTGTTAGTAAGTCCCTTTCTCCCTTATAAATGCTATTAGGTACCTCAGCTTTCCATCCATTACCCTTGTTTTCATAGCAGATGCTCCTACATCCCCTCTCAAGGCTACAATTGCTGTATTCTTTACACCCCCTAACATCCTTCTATACACTCCATTCTCTATTCTCTGCTACTTTTCTATTTCCGTTTCCGTTAAGTTAATTACGTTTGTTCCATATAATATAGAAGGTAGTGCTACACTTTTCCAGTATGTTTTCCCTATTAGTATCTTATTACAACTTTTTTCTATGATCGAATATGTAAGATTAGCCAGCTTTTGCGCCTTAACTATCATTTCACTTTTCTGTGTTTTGAACATATTCCTACTATCATCTACCTTGATACCTAGGTATTTAATATTGCTTACTACTATTATTTCCTCTATATTATCTGGTTTCTCCTTCATATTATATATAAGTACGCTACTTTTGTCTCTATTTATGTCTAAACCACACTGCTTTCCTATATCTATCACTTTCCTTATGTTCAATTCAGCATCCTCTATATTCTCAGCAAGCACTAGGACATCATCAGCAAAAAATAATACTACTAGCTTTATAATATCATTTTCAAAACCATTACCTTCCTTTTCTACTTGTTTCATAATCTGATAAGTAATTAATTTGAATAATTTTGTAGAGCCAGTACAGCCTTGCTTTATTCTACTACTTACGCTCAATTTTTGTTCTACTCTTTCCCCTATGTCTAACGTAGTCGAGTCTCCCACATATACTTCTGCTATAGAGCTAATTATACTAGTATGTACTTTATATTGCATTAATATTTCTATCAGCGCTTCCCTTTTTTATGGAATCGAAAGCTTTTTTGAAATCTAAAGAGGCAACTATGAGTTTTTTCTTATTTTTGAAAGTTTCTTCGACCATGTACTGTAAGATGAATATATTATCCTCAATCCTTCCTCCCTCTGTAAATCCCGTTTGACTATCCTCTATGGCATTATTACTTTTTAGATGTCCTTCTATTTCATCTTTGATAAAAGCCATGTATATTTTATATGATACATTTGTGAGCGCTATTGGTCTCAATTCCTTTACTGTTGGTTTGTTTTGCTTTTATAACATTTTTGTTCTGGATTCTTTCCAGCTTTTGGGTTTTTCTTTGCTGGCTAGTTCCTCTTTGTAGCAGTTCACTAGCGTATTCTTACATATATCACTTATCATCATTGCTTTGTAATAGTCTGGCTTTAGTCCATCTGGCCCAGCTGCTTTACCTTTCTTTAGGCGTTTTAGGCATTTTTCTAATTTACCTTTATTCATTTCAGCGCGGGCATGGGTTTTAATTTTTCCTTTAACATCTAGTACAGCATCGTAATGCTCCCTTAGATGTTCTGGTATACTATGTTCATTTACTATTATAATGTCGTTTTCTTTTCTCAAATTATTCAGGTATTCTCTCTCCTCCTCATTCCAGATCTCTGTTATTCTATTTTCATGTTTATTGTAGACTGTTTTCCAAAATTTTACTAGTTCTTCTTTAGCCTCTTCATCTGATAGTTTATTTCCTCTATCTCCGTATAATTGTATTGTCTCGCTTTTTATTTCTTTGCTATTTCTTAATTTGTTTATGTTTTCCCATAGTTTATTGTTTTTATCATCTCTTATCTCTCTGGTCTTCTTTTTCTCATATAACGTTATGCTATCTTTCACCAGTATTTTTTTTTCTTTCTTCTTATGATTGTATTTTTCTTCTAATTCTGTTTTTAACCTAATATCTTTTTCATTTCTCTTTTTTCTATTAAGTTCCTTTCTTTCCTTAATCTTTCTCCTTATTTCCTCAGTTACCCAAGGTTGTTCTTTGGTCTTCCCTTCATTTGTTACCCTTCTCCTATATGTTTTAGCCAAATGTTCTTGTTTCATTTCTGCCATTATTATGTTTAGCTCTTCAATGTTTTTTACATCCTTGCTAACAAGTTTTCTCTCTATAGATTTCACATATTCGTCTATATCTTTTGTGTCATTGCTATAATATGTAATTTCTTCCCACTTCCCTTTATTGTAGTTATTTTCTCTATTTGTTTTTACTTCCAATTCTACTGTTATTAAGTTGTGATCTGATATGTCTAATATTGTTTTATCTTCATCTATTTCCATACATTTAAATTGTTTATAAAGCATATTATTTGCAAGTACAAAATCAATAGCACTATGCTGATCTTGTCTATTCCACGTGTATAGTCCTGAGCACCTTTCATCTCCATTTAATAGTGTTAGGTTGTGGTTACCCATCCAATCTAGCACCATTTCTCCATTTCTGTTTACTTGTTGGTGCCCCAGAAATCCCACGTGGCCGTTAAAATCCCCCATAAATAGCAACGGAGTTGTTTCTCCTGCTTTCTGTACTAATTTTTCACATTCTGCTTTCAATTCTTGATCTCTTTTTCTATCTTCTGTATTTCCTCCTGCGAAATATACTAGTATTATCAGAAATACTAAGTTGTGGATTTTGCACTGTACCATTATTATATCGCTATGTTTTGTTTCTATTTCCTCTGCTTCAGTGATATCATTGTTTTTAAAAATTAACATTAACCCACCACCCTTTTTGTCTTTAAAATCCCTTCTTTTTTCTATCTTTAACAGACCTTTACTTAGCTGTATTTTATCTATTTTTTGGTGCGTTTCTGTCAAACAAAATATATGAATTTTATTTGTGTTCATCTCGTTTTCTACTTCTATTAATTTCTGTTTGGTTAGTGCTTGGGTATTTAACAGGCATATTTTTATACATTGGCTAATTTTTTTGTCTAAATTTATACCTTTTCTAATTCGCTCTGCTTGCGTTTGCTTCTTGACGAAAATTGTCATTTCTTACTAGTTCTCCTCTCTAATAATAAATAAAGTTTTTCTTCTTCTTCTTCTATTTTTAGTAGGAGATCTGGCCCAATTCATGGAGCCAATGTACTCCCTTGTAAATATTATATAAAATAAAATATTAGATCTAATAAATACAATTGATAAATTTTTGTGTAAGTCTGTTGGTAAATATTAACTCCTTCACCGAATGGAATGAATGATGTTAACTCCCCCACATGAGGCTTAATACCTTTTATTCAAACAATAGCCATGCTCCCCCTTCCATTGATATTGTTTTTGTAGTCCAAAATATATATTACACTTTTTAAAAATCTTTACATATGAATACATTTATGTTAGCTTATATTTAAAACAGCCTCCTGTGGTTTGTCTATTGCAAAATCGTTGCATTAAATGTATTCTCTTTATAAAAGAACATAAATGTGGGTTTAGAGACTAAATTTAATCCTTATTCTTCTGTTAGATAATTAATTTTAGAGATGATCATATGTGTTTAGTAAATTAGTTTTAGTTAAAAATGTTATAGAAGCAGTTTTCACCCTCTCCTGTATATTCTTTTCTTCGTGTTTTCCTAATAGATTATTCAAAGAGCAATTCAATTTGAGTCCTGTTAATTTTACTTCTAGATCCTTTCTTTGCAGATTATATTTCTTACAATTTACCATTACATGTGAAATGTCCTCTACTACATTGCATGTGCTACATAGAGGTGTATTTGCCATCTTGAATTTATGTAAATATGCATTTACTCTAACATGTCCCATTCTCAAATTTTCTATTAAAGTTTCTATTTTTCTATTTCCACAATAAGCCGTTTACCAATTTTCAATAATAGCTTTAGATGTACCGAGCAACTTACTTGATTTGAGAACATCCATTCCATTTGCAAGGTTTCTATCATTTTTTTTTCTTTAATATTATTTTCTTCTCTGTTGAGAGTACAGGGGTTGTTTAGCCCTTGTTTAGTGGTTGCGTCTGCCAATTCGTTTCCCATGATTCCTTTGTGGCTTGGAATCCACTGCAGTTTTACAAAATTGTAATTGCTATTCATTTCGATTAGCATCTCCTGCATATTGTGCACTAATGTTTTGAATCTTATTGTATCCTTATTATTCATCATTGAAATGGCGGTCAATGAATCTGTGAATATTGCCGTCTCTTTTGCATGTAATTTCAGCGCTTCGCATATAGAAAATAACTCGGCACCCAGAATAGACGTTGCTGGGTTTAATCTAAAACTATAATAAAAGTCAAGGCTGGGAATAACATAGGCAGCTGCACATGACCATTCCTCACTATTAATTTCTTTTTTGGACCTATCCCTATATATGTCTAAGTGGTTCGGATACTTTTCCTCTTTCATTCTACAGAACTCTTGAATAAATTTGGAAAAGGGAGTGGAGTCAGCGGGTGTGGACGTGTGTGCTAAAGCTCTGTATCGAAACTGGCTTAAAGCGGGAATCATTGTGCATCTCGTTGTTTATCCTATGAAAATCAAGGACAGATCCAGACTTTTCAGTGAGAGGGGGTTAAGGAAAAAAGGGGACCTGTAATCACTCAAAAAGGCACTTTACAAATTTGCTCTAAAATTAATGGAATAGACAATATTATTAGAGAAGAACCAAAAAACCACTGATTGCAATTTATACCATTATTTTATTCATCAAAATATAAATTGTTGTTATGAAAATGTAAATAGATCTCAGTTAAGAAACTGTAGACTTTTTTACAACACCGGTAAAAAAAAACTATAATTAAGAAACAATTTCTGGCACCTAATTGATATCTCAAACATCATAAAATTGAAAATACAGAATATTGTAAGTAACCTACTTTTCTTACGCAATGAATCACACAAGAAAACACCATTTTATACAATTCATGGATAAATCATTCAATGACAATGTTATAGTAATACAGAGTACAAATAGAATTGACCCAAGAAACTTAGATTTTGTTGAAAGAGACATACTGGTAAATAAATTGTAATAAAAAAAAAAAAAACACTTCCTGGCATTTAATTTGATAGTTTCATTTTTATAGACTAAAGGTACCCTGACACTTGCACGAATTTGTAGCACGCATTGTCACGACTCGAGTCGTGAACTGGCGTGAACTCGTCGTGAACTGGAGTGAACTCGTCGTGATTCTGTCGTGACATCGGGGCATGTCGTGACGAGAATTTTGAAATGTTCAAAATTTTGGTCACGACAAAATTTCGTGAACGTGGCGTGAACTATGCACGAACTGTTTGTGAACTCGTCGGGACGATGCGGGAAGTGGAAAAACTATGCTAAACCTATGCATGAACTCGTCGTGAACTCGTCATGCCAGTTCGTGTCAATGTGGACAGGTGAGCTGTGATTCTGAGGTAATTTTTTTATTTTTTTTTTATTTTCCAGTTCGTGCCACAAAATGTCACGACTTGCCACGACAAATTCGTGGCAAAAAGTCATGCAAGTGTCAGCCTGGCATAAGAGTGATGATGTGTGTGTGTGAGATAAGAGTTTTTCATATTTTGCGATATACTTGAACCAAAATAATCTAGTCCATCAAGATGTTCTTGGTAAACAGCCTTCTGCTGTTTTCATTGATAAACATCAACTTCTGCGTTGTGGTGTATATGCATCAGACATAGCCCGCGCCTGGGAACTTCACAGGTGTCCGACATAACGAGGTGGCTCGCGAAGTCTATCAGCTCATGTTTATAATCATTACCGTGATAACTGTGTCATGACAGTTGTCTACTTTTTAGAATATAGGCTACTACTTCGTTTTTTAATGGTTTCAAGAAGGCACCTTGAAAACTCGAAAGGGCACTTTCAAAATTTGAGGGGGGGGGTGTGTTAGGACGTCGTTAACCTCCCCTCTAGATCCGTCCTTGAGATTTAAATAACTTTTGTGGGTGTTTACTAGTGTTGATATTAGTGGAATCGAGTGTTAAAAGTCAGTGGTTTCTTTTGTATGTGAGGTCTGTGGCGAAAGGCCTGACCCAGTATTTTTGTGTTGGGGTTGGGCTACTTGAAAAGTCATTGAAAAATGATTCAATATGCCCATCCTTAGAAAACGAAAAGAAAAATTTAGCCCCGTAAAAGATCTTGATCTATTTATGACCGAAATTGACACTGTACTCCAAGGGTAGGAGGGACAGAAAATGGCAGCAACTAACATGCAAGTGAACGTCGCTGATGAAGAATATGATGACGGAGGCAATGGCGGCAGGTGTGGGCATTGTGAGGTCTATGTCGAATTTGGAATACAATGTGATGAATGCCGCCGAAGATGGTATCACAATGAAGTAGCTTGCTCAAATTTAAGAAATGGCACAAATGAGATTTTTCAAAGTAGGAACATCATTTATAAATGTCTAAGATGTGTTGAGACTGCAAATCCCAACGGTTCATGGGTCAGGTAATCGGGAATGAGACGTTTCGGCGTAGCCCATTTGGCGTCGCCGTTTCGGCGTGGCCAGTTAGGCGTAGCCGATTTGGCATCAGAATTTTTCGGCGGAGAGACTGTTGGCCGTCAACTATTACTTTGTAAAAAAAAAAGAATATATATATATATATATATATATATATATATATATATATCGCTAATCATAAATAACTTCTTTGTTAAAGTATAATTCCTGTATATACTCCATGTGTCAGTATGGACGGACAAATAAAACTAAGTCAAATCAAATTTCATTTATTGAATTTGGGTACGACTGTTCGTATAGCACTCGGACGTTGCTGAAACACGATGTCTTTACTTAAGGCATTTAGGCTCTTTATACATGATGTCGGGAATTTTCGAACTGATCAATCGAAATTCCCGCCATTTAACGCCACCTACGTTACGTCAAATTGGAGGGAGGGTTGAGAGAACTCGCGGGCGAATGAATGTGGTTTAAGACGAGACTGTTTTAGAACCTAGAGAGCAACCGCCTGGCAGGGAAGGCGCTGAGGTTAAAGAAATCGAGCATTTGTAATTTATGATTCAGAAATTTAATGTCATTTTATTGTAACATGACGAAAATATCCTATGTAGAAATTTAGGTTCAGAAAAACCGCGGGAACAAGGTGTCGTCAGGGGTGAAGAGCTCAGCTCTGCCTCTTTGGTCCGACGTCCTCAGCAGAAGTAAGTCCTTAATTGTACTCCCCCCCCCCTTATTGGACCCAGGTCTGTTTCCCTATAGGTTTTACAAGTGTTTTGTAAGATTTGTATCAATGTATATTTAGTCGATCCTTGTAATTGGGGATCAGTGCTGTCTTGTAAATTACGTGAAAAGGCCTTGGTATGCCGTTTATCGAGGCAACTTATTAACAGATTAATTAATTTTGCTTAATTTTGAGTCCGGTGCGGACTTAGTTTTTTTCAGCAACGCATGAGGTCATTTAGTCAAGTGTCTCTTTTGTATGCCAGAGTAAATGTTTAATTATGTATTTCCCTCGTATTAAATAATTATTTTTGTAATAAACTTGTTAAAATATAGCTGTATTTTAGTTAACTCCTGAAAGGTTTTGGGAATCTTGCCTCTTGAAGGCCTTGCGATCCGCCCAGTACATCGGGCAGATTTAATAAACTGGTGAAATTCACAACACATACACCATTACATTTAAACAATCATGATAACTACATTTTGCTGATCCAAACAAAAAGCTTAATAACATCAATTTAATTCCTTGTTTGTTTTATAAAAGCTTGTCCGTTCAGTCCAACGTCCGAAGCTGAATGACTTGTTCACCGCCTAAGACCAACCGAGCAAAACTTACTGACACGCCGCCTACTGGACATTCCATCCAATAAGGAAATTAATTTTCCTCTTATTCATAAATTCAAACGTGGAAAATTGCCTTTAGCTCTCACTCACTTTAACCATTCTAAGAAATTGAATTTGTTTACGTTTCCTTCTTCTGTTTACATAAAATAACTACTTCGATGTTATAATGTAATTAGTTCTCGCTCACTTTAACCAATTTAAGATTTTTTTTTGTTATTTCCTTCTTTTGTTAAGATTTACTTGTTTCAGTTGTCTAAGCCCTATTTCACGACATGGAAGGAGATATTTTAACAAAACGTGGAAGAAACGAAGTGATTCACGAAGGATACCTTTTTATTTTTGATGCAACGAGCAAAAGTGATTCTGAATTAAAATTCTGGCGATGTGAACAGAAAGATCGGTGTAAAGTAAGACTGCAGATGAAGGATGGAAAAGTGATTCGACAGTTGAATCAACATACCCATGAACCATCTGCTGCAAAAGTAGAAGTAGAAAAATTGAAAACAAATATATTAGCCGTAGCGCCTGGCCTGCCTGCAATACGAAAAGTTATCGCAAGGAAACGAAAATTACTAAACAAAGCGCCACCTAACCAAACCAATTTTGAGCAATTAGTTATACCCGAGTCCTATACATTATATGTTCCCCAACTGGGTGTAGAAGAGAAATTCTTATTGGGAGACAGAGTAGAAGGCAATAATAGAATTTTAATATTTGGAAGAATAAGCTGGCTTCAACATTTAGTATTATCAGAAATCTGGTTTGCCGACGGAACTTTCACCATTGCGCCAAGTCTTTTTTACCAAGTATATATTACATCGGCTAAGAAGCATGATGGAGTTATTCCTAAAGTTTATGCTGTTCTTCCTAACAAGCAAAGATTAGCTTATTCTCGTTTATTTGAGTTACTTAAAACTATCGAACCAAATTTGAGATCAGTTTCTATAATTTGTGATTTTGAGCAAGCTGCCATTCATGCCTTTCAAGATGCATTTCCTACAGTTCAAATTAAAGGATGCTTTTTCCATTTAGCCCAATTAAAGATTTTTATTTACATGATTCCGTGATTTTTTTTTCTTCTAAATTTTCATACATAAATAAATAAGTCATTGGGTGTTTTCAAAAACAAAGGCGCCGAAACAATCTGACGCCTAAACGGCTACGCCGAATAGTGCTGCCAGTTTTCTGATGGAGAATCGGCGACGCCAAATGGACTACGCCAAAACGTAGCAAACCCCAGGTAATCATGGGAAAACACGACGAAACTAAGCATCAACATGGAAGAGGTGAAGGTAAATGTACAACGACAGATGTCAGATATTATGGATCTGATAACTGCTCAATACACCAATATGAGTCATGAAATTGTTGAGCTGAAAGAGAAACTTACGGAATACGAGCAAGAGAATGTGACCAAGACCACATATGCAAGTAAGCTAAAATAAAAAAAAATACTTTGGTCATAAAATCTACGGAGGAAAATATGAAGGCTTCAGAGATCAAGAAAACAATCATGAAGAAGATAACCACCCACTTGGTAGTTAATTTTTTGGATAAAGTGGGTTAGAAAAGGCTAAAAATGACTTAGAAGAAGTCAAGAATGACAGTAAGGTAGAAGTGGTGGAAAAGGATCTACTTAAACAGAAGATCAAGATCTGCAATATTGATGAAAATTAAGATGATATAATTTCTAGTATAAAGGAGAAGAATGAATGGTTGAATGATGTATGTGAAAATGAAGAGGACCTTAAATTGATCAGGAAGTTTAAATCGAGACAAAGCGGTAAATCACATGTCATTATTAAGCGTAGTCCAACTATCAGGAAAGTTTTCCGTAAAAAGGACGATAGAGTATATTCCACGTATGGAGGATGCTGTAAAATTTATGATTCCTACAATGTATTTCAGAGTTATAAATGCCAGGAGTTTGGTCATACTGCCGATAGTTGTAGCAAGACTCAGGTATGTGCCAAGTGTAGCCAGGAACACCGAACCACGGATTGTAGTGTTAATACTTTAAAGTGTCATAACTGCTCAATGCGGAATTACAATGATACGAATCATAAGACATATGATGAAAACTGTAAAGTATACAAGGAGGAGCTTACCAGGATAAAAAATAGAACCGATCATGGAGTCTAGCCCATTGATAAAGTTTGGTTTGATAAATATTCAATCGGTGGGGAATAAAACCATAAAGATTAGAAAGCTTATTAATGAAATGAAATTAGATTTATGCTTATTAACTGAGACTTGGTTGCAGGGAAATATTAGTGATAACTCAAAGATCCAGGAGATGACGCCGTGTACTCATGATTTCTACCACATACCAAGAAAGGATAAAACTGGAGGAGGAGTGGGTGTCTTCGTGTCGAAAACTTTCTCTAGGGTTTCTATCATGAATGAAATAGTATTTGAAATGTTTGGATATATCTATTTAAAACTGACAAGAAACAGTAAGGTATTGAATATAATATCATTGTATAGACCACCTGGGAGTAATATGAAGAAATTCATTGAAGAATTTAGTGTTCTTGTGGGTGTGGTGGACGATATTAAAAATACATTAATTGGTGGAGACTTTAATTGTTGGGTAGATGATGAAAACGATTATAAGGCTAAAGAACTCAAGGAAGCATTTGAGATGTTTAATTTAATGAAAAGTGTTTTGGTATCAACGTCAGTAGGTGGTCATACACTCGACTTGGTCATAAGTGGGAAATATTCTGACCTAATAAGAAACCTTAAAGTTGAACCAGACTTTGAGATCTCAAAAAAACATAAACTCATCACTTTTGATGTCAATATAAATTGCATCAGAGTATTGAAGAAATGGATCACATATAGGGAACGGGAAAATTTCAATGCTGAGAATTTTATTGAAGTTAGTGTAGCGCAAATGTCTTGTGAGAACATACAATGTGAACATATGGTAGATAGAGAATGTGTTGGGTGTTATACCAAAAAATATAATGACAATTTTAGAAAAATTTATGATACCAAGTGTCCTATAAAGAACAGACAAATAGTTGTACACGAAAATGTTAGATGGTATAATAGTGAGCTATTAAAGGCAAAAAGACAATAGACGTAAGATGGAAGGTAGATGGAAAAGAGCCAAATCCTCACAAGCCAGAAATCTATATAATAAGGCCAGAAATGACTATAACAACTGTTAGAAAAAACAAAAAGAAAATTTTACAAAGGCGAAAGTAAAAAAACTAATAACATGAGGGAGTTTCACAAAAACCTAGACGATTTGATGGGATTAAAGAAAAAATATGTCTTGCCTGAAAATGTGTGTGCAGAGAAATTTGCTATATTCTTCAATGAAAAAATTGATAAAATTTATAGAGGTTTCCCCCAAAATCAGTTAGAAGGACAGTCCGTTATCCCAGTGAAGGAAGGTAAGAAGTTAATAAAATTTAAGGAAATAAATATGCGTGACTAGTGAAAGGTTATGAGAGAGATGAAGAATACATATTGTGGAAACGACCCTTTCCCAAATAGTTCAATAAGTGAAGCTCCAAACAAGCAAGTTGTATATATTATTTACCTAAATATAATTAACCTAAGTATATTACAATCCAGTTTTCCTAGCTGTGAAAAAACTGCGTTGATCAAACCAATATACAAAGGAAAAGGTGATGTAAACGAACTAAATTCATATAGGCCCATTTCAAATTTATCCTACATGTCGAAGGTTATTGAAAAAATCATAAGTGAGCAATTATGGGCGCATATTGATGAGTTAGAGGTATTCTCGGAAAATCAATCGGCCTACAGAGCTAATCACTCTACAGAAACTACCTTATGCTCAATAATGAATGATATGATAGGTCTTCTTGATGGGGGAAAGTGTGGAATTTTGATTATGTTAGATCTTAGTGCTGCTTTCGATACTGCTGTGGACGAGTACTTACTTGACGACTCCATTGGAGTGGCTGAGAAAACACTGGAATTTTTGCGAAGCTACTTAACGAACAGGAAGACTATTGTAGAAGTTTTTGGAAACCGATCTAGTGAGAGAATTCTTACGAAAGGTGTACCACAGGGTAGTGTTCTGGGACCTATCTTGTTCAACATATATACTATTGAGCTATCACATATCTTGAAAAAAAAAGTGGGCTTTAAACTATATGCAGATGATACTTAGTTCTACCACTCGATTTCAACAACACAAGATACAAAGAAGAAAATTGATGAGATAATGACTGAAATAAAAACATGGATGCAGAGGAAAAAGCTTAAATTAAATGATGATAAAACAGAATGTATGTTTTTTTGGCACAAAGGTGGCTTTGAAGAATTACCAGTTATTTCAAAGTATAAAAATTGGTGAGGCTGATGTTAGGACTGTGCCTGTTGTGAAAATTTGGGTGTACTGATAGATTGTAATTTGTCAATGAGGGATCAAATAGTGAACATATTGAAAGTGTGTAACTATCACCCGAGAAACCTAGCATTTATTAGAAAATATTTAACAGAGGGCAGTACAAAAATTTCAGTGATGAGTCTCGTAATATCAAGGCTTGATTATTGCAATTCTCTGTACTATAAATCGACTAATACACTACTAAGAAAGCTTCAAAATATGCAGAACCGGGCGGCTAGACTGATAAGAGGCATTAAATTTCTGGAGAGAATAACTCCGGCACTGATCGATCTGCATTGGTTACTTATTAAGGCTAGAATTGAATTTAAGATTTGTTTGTTGACTCACAAAGCACTTACAAGTGATAAGCCTAAATATCTCCGTGATTGCTTGGTCCGCTACCCTCAAGCTACTAGCGCTGCTGTAAGAGTTAGACATGCTGATGACCCATATAGACTATTCGAAATTAGTGTGAATCATGCAATGGGAGGAAGAAGTTTTTGTTATGCTGCTCAGAGACTCTTCAACGACCTTCCACTTGATGTCAAGAATAGCAAAAATGTGGCAGCTTTCAAGAAGGACCTGAAGGCCTATCCCTTTGGAAAGCGTTATAATAGTGATCTGAAAACTATTAAGCCTGAATACAAATGCTAGCGAATAACTGAAAAGATACAGAGCAAAACATAAACTGGAAAGAAATTATTTTCACACATCAAGGCCCACCTGAACAGACTCTTAGTGTCTGATGGAGGGTGAGAAATAAATCCCTAAAAGTAAAAGTAAAAGTAAGTATTAGGTTCCTCCTGGTCAATGTCATCCATTGGGTTAATACCAAGATACTTACCAATACACTGCTAAGGGGCTACAACTCGAAATGCCCTTTCTTCCCGTTGCATCCCTAACTTCACTTTTCACCTAATCATGATCTCTTGTACCCTCAGTATAAATAGCTTTTTAAGGTAACCAGAGTTCCATCCTCTACCGTCTAGTCTTTTATCGTTTAGAACTTCCTGACTAGTTGGGTGATTCTTATCTGTTTTAGTTTTACATAGTAAAGCAACATTTTGTTTTGTATTTTTTCTTACTGGTGCCACGTTAATTTCAACTTGTAGTGATACAATGGGTGATGTGCTTTTAGCTCCAAGTGCTATTCGTAAAGCGATATTTTTTATTTTTTCCAATTTTTCTATGTTTCTTCTAGTTGCTGACGGATATACTTCAATTCCATATTGAATTTTGCTTAAAATGTAAGCCTTGTAGAACATCAGCAAAGTTTTCCTATCTGCTCCCCAGGTGTTGGAGGAAACTGCCCTTAAAAATTCGGTCTCTGGTAGCATATTGCTCTCACCTGGTTGATGTGATGTGTCCAAGTGAGCCCTGGACTGTCCCATACCAATCCTAGATACTTGCGTTGAGGTACCCATTCAATTATATTGTTGTCAATTTTGATTTTGGGTAAGATATCTATTTTTTGTTTGTAAAATACATTATCTTCGTCTTTCTTATATTTATCCTTAGCCCCCATTTCTGGGTCCATTCGTAAAACCTTTCAACCGCATCCTGAATTTCCAGACAAGCTATCTCAATTGTGTCTGCCGTTACATAGAAGCAAGTATCATCTGCAAATTATAAACTTTAGACTGGTTCTACGTTTTGAATAGTGTATGACTTAGGACTGAGCCTTGAGGAATCCCTGGTCTAATTTTTCTAGGATTAGAATATTTATTGTCTACATTTACCACATATTCCCTATCTTTCAAAAAGCACTCATGCCATGCTAAGTTTCCCTGTGACCATTCGTGCGAGTTTATACATCAAAGCTGTATGGTTTATTGTATCGTAGGCACTCTGTAGATCGAAGAAAACAACTACTGTTACCTTACGATTTATTAATGAAACTCTTATCTCGTGCTCCATTCTAACTAACTGGTCTGTTGTGCTCCTAGTTTTTCTGAATCCACTCTGGTGTTTTTCCTAATTGTTCGTTATTTTCTAACACCCAGTATAGGCGTTTATGGACCATTCTTTCCATTAGTTTGCCGAAGCAAGATAACAATGCGATTGGTCAGTAGGATTCTGGTAGTTCCTCGGATTTTTCAGGTTTTAGTACCGGCCAGATCATACTCGGTTTCCACATCTTACGATAACTTGTAACTCTCCAGCTTTTATTAATAAAACTCAATACTTGATGGCGTTTCCGCTTTGACATATTCTTGATGAATTTGTTATGAATTTTGTCTAACCCTGTTGCACTTTCATTTGGCAACTCTTTGATGCACTCTTCTAGCTCAGCCATTGAGAATATTTTGTTGTGATCCTGAAATTCATTATTATGTTTTGCTATTTCAACCAATTCAATCATTGCCCTCTCTAACTCTAAGACAATTGACACAATTTTTCCCAAAGGCTTCTGCTAGCAATTCTGCCTTTCCTATAGGATTAAAAATCAGTTTGTTTTCCTTTTTAGTTAATGGATGGTGATCTCTAAATGCTATTCCCTTAATCCTATTGATAGTGTTCCAAACTTCTTTCGGAGGTGTATTCATATTCATCTTACCTGTGTAATTACCCCCAAGAAACTCTTTTTGTAACTTTATTACATTTCTTTACAACTGCTTCTTTATTGCGGAAGTCGATTTTATTTCAAGAGGTTGGGTGTTTGGTGAACAACTTTCTCGCTCGTCGCCTCCGCCACTGCCTTACTGCATTTCTCGTTCCACCATGGCTTGTTATATTTAATACTTACCTTCTCATTAGTTTGCCTGATATTCTTTTAACTGGATTTGATCATTCTATTGCTGAAATCTTGTATTTCACCATCCAGTGCCAATGTATTTGCCACTTCTATTGCGTCAATATCATTATTCCATGTTTGCCGGTTAACATCTTCTAATACCCACCTCTTTCTTTCCCATAACCCAGTTTGTTTAGTTCCCAATTCACTATATGTTAAAATTGGTGTGTGATCACTACCCCTGTCAGCTAGCTCTTTTATATTAAGACAATTCGCTATTGTGTATGAACTGAAACATAAATCTGTTGTTGAAAATTTTCCTGTAATAGGATTGAGTCTTGTAGGTAGTCCAGGTAATCCCAGTGGCGTAATTAGTACTAAATTGTCATTTTTATCAAATACCTCCACTATCCTTCTTCCGCTCTTGTTGATTTCATTTTCGGCAATATCAAGTTCCCACAAGGAGTGATGAGCATTAAAATCCCCTACAACTAAAAAATTTCTCACTGTTTTCTCTATGTAATAAGCAAATTCTTCTTTGGTTAACTTGTCACTAGGGTTATACGCAATTATTATATCTAAATTACCTCTTGAGTTTGACCTTGATGTGTTGAACTTCCATATTACCATTTGGATATTCTGTGGTGTTTCCCACTGCATAACAAACGTCACGTCTAATAAGGATCATTATACCCCCCATTCTTTGACCTACTCTGTCTTTCCTTAGAACTCTATGGTTTATAAACTTTACCTGTTGATTTCTTTCAAAAACGTTTCACATACACAGCAAACATGTGGTTTGACACTGTACAACATCAGTTTTAACTCCGATAGATTGTTACACACACCCCTCGCATTCCATTGAATTGTAGATGATTTTGACATATCAATATCCCTTTTTACTTGCTATTAGTTTTTCTCTTACGCTTAAATCCTTCCTAAGATTTTTTAATTCCCCATTGTCAACAGTTACACCAAATGTTACCAGCATTTCCCTTTTAACATTTTCATCCATTTATATTGAATGACTATCAGAAGTTTCCTTATTGTCCAAAACTCTTTGTACAACACAGATGAATCTGTATAATTTTATTATATCGTTCGAGTCTATTTTGATTTCAGTTTTGTAACTTTCTTTGTGTTCAGTTTCCCTCCCTTGAGTTTGACAGCTTTTATCATTCGTTTTTATTTTCTCCCTTTTCACAATTTCAGCATAATTTCTCTTGAAAGTTTCGTCTCTTATTTGTTCAGTACTAAGCTTTGAACTTAAAATATCACCCTTGGTCCCTGTTTATGTCGTTTTATTACTTACCTGATCACATTTTTCATTACCCTTTACATTTCTCTCTTCTACTGATTATATTTGACTTTAGCTTCGTCATAGGGTACATTTTCCAAGGTTTTTACTATCTGTATTCTTTGGGGTTCTCTAGCTACTTCACAACCCCTATAACTAACAATATGCTTCTCCGAGCAATTTGTGGACTTTAATTGGTCCTTGTTTACTGCACTCTTTTGCCATATGATCTCCTCTGCATTTTACACATTTATTTATTTTTGATTTACATTCGTCTTGTGGTAACCATACCTCTGACATTTGAAACCCTGAATGACCTTTTGTATAAATGGCCTAACTTCCAGTATTCTGTTTCCTAACTTTATTTTCTCTGGCATCTCATTCCTATCGAATGTAATCTTTACACATTTAGATTTTACTCCATCCTCTCTCTCTTACCTTTCCACATCCTTTCTATTTTGCTCGCCTTAATATCCTGATCTTCCAAATATTCCTTAATTTCCTCCTCTTCTATTTCCTCATAGATTGGTCCTAGTACTCCTACTTTCCTGGTGTCTCCTATGGGCTGTCGACATTTTACCTTATATGTGTTTTTTGAGGACCAAAAGTTGTTTGAGTAAGTAAATCATTTTACGTCTTCCTTTTCATTAAAAACTGATACTAGATTTTTTCTAGTATCATTGGTTTTATTGTTCACCACGTTTCTTTGTGCAAACGGCGACTGCCTTAAATATCTCTCCATCTTAATAGGGTTCCTAAGTAGTCTCACTGATTTTCCTTCTGTATCTAAAAATTGCATGATTATTACCTTACCTTCTACTTTATGTTCTTACCTATTATTTTTCCTGTCTTGATCTAACTGATTTATTACATGTTTATCTTTGCTACATTTTGCTCTTAATTTTGCAAGAGGAACATCCCTTGTAGTTGTCAGCCTTTTTATTTTGTCCACTCGACTACTCTACTTCCAATATGGTATTCAATTTCTCTCTCCGAACTATCACTTTCCTCTTGTTCCCTTTTCCTTCTTCTAGAATTTCTACTTTCTATTGTAGTCCGGTCGTCATCCATATCTCAGTTACACTCAATATCCGAGGCCAAAGTCAAAAGGTCGTTATCCTGGTCGATCAAATCCATCCTGGGTCGCCTTAACCTAGGCAGCCCTAAGGTAAGATTGCTAACCTATCTGCTATCTATTAACTCTTAGATTATTTGAAAATAATAGGATAGTCTTACTTTCTTCTTGTGGTCTGCAGAAGACGGCCTTGTCAGAGGTCCTGGGGCCTGTTCCAGGAATTTAACGAAAACACCAAGAGTTTAGAACACTTTACTCATGGAACACTTCATACATACATCCGCAATAGACCGCTGTCGACCACCACTCTCCTCAAACGAACTTCTAACACCCGGTACTGTAAAATTTGCTGCCTCTCTTCCGTTTCAGAAATTTTCTATTTTTAGTTGGAGATCTAGCCCAATCTTTGGAGCCAATGTATTAATCTAGTTTCAGAATTTCCAGGCCTTCAAAAGAATCGAGAGTCGAGACTTGGATTAGTTATCGTGCATCAGTTTAAACATTGTCTTTCCAGTACAATACAAAAAGTTCAAAATTAAATGATAGACAAATCTAACAGATTAAACAGAGAAAACTGAATAACACGATAATAAAACTAGGACAGACATGCAAAGACCCAGAGAAATTCTAGGAAGAACTACAAAGATTACAGGGGAAACCAAAAATAGAAATACCATACTTAATCAACAGTAATGGTGAAAAAAAGTAGAAGATATGGAAGGCCAAATTAAATTATTAACAGAAACATGGGTGAGCACATTCGAAATTACAGACCAAGAAAACGCAAATTTCGATAGGGACACAGAGACAAAAGTCCTCAACTTCCTAAAAAAAATAAGGAAAGAATAAACCCCTATCAAAATCCAGATCTGCAAAGACTGGATGAGAAAAATTACTTAATAGCAGACATTGAATTACATGAGCTAATGGAAGCAGTGAAAGCATTTAAACCCAAAGTCCCAGGTAAAAGCGGCATAAACAAGCTAATGCTATTAAAACTACCAATGGTGGCATGGAGAAGACCAACAAATATTAAACCTGACACTCTCAATTAGATATTACACAAAACCAAACAAAGAAGGAATACTCATACTTCCCCCCAAATCAGGGAAAGATCCAAAACGGTCAGCAAGCAGAAGACCACACTGCTGAAAGTGCCGGGAAAAGTGTTTGAAAAAATCATAAACACAAGACTAAGGAGATTCCTAGAAAGTCACAATAAACTGTACAAACACCAACATGGTTTTAGGACAGGGAAAAGCACTGAAACTGTCCTCATGGCAATTTACGAAACAATTGCCATGAACAAACTAAATTAAAAAAAAATGCAATATAATCTCCAGAGATATCTCTAAGGCATTTGATAAAGTATTGCATGACTGCCTCGAATATAAAATTCTCCAATTGGAACTACCAATAATAATGGAAAACTCCTCTCAAGCTACATTAAAGACAGAGACGTCAGAATACGTAGCAAAGATGGGAAACTGGGTGAAACAATAGATATAAAAAGTGGGATGCCACAGGTGGACATACTATCCCCAACTCTTTTTATCACCTACACAGTAGATATGCCAACCACCCCCGAATATGCAATAAACTATGCCTATGCCTATGCAGATGACATCACACAAGTAATAATGCACCCTTCAAATTTCAAAAGATTTTTTTATGATAAAACCGAAAGAAAGATCAAAAGAATAAATTATTACGAAAACAAGTGGCAAATAAAAACAAACAACAACAAATTCCAACTCTTATCAATATCAAAAAATAAACCAGCACTAATAACAGTAAACAACTTAAATATTCCATTTAATAACGAAGTTTAAATCCTTGGTTTCTCTATTAAAAGAACTGGCATAAGCTGCCATATCAAATAAAAACTCCAATTGGCAAAACACAGAAAAGGAACATTAAAACGTTCCAAATTATTGGATGGAAACAAGAATAAATCTTTACAAAAGCCTCATAAGACCTCTATTCAAATATCCAATAGCACCAACATGCACAATGGCTCAATCACAGATGAAAACCCTACAAAAATTCCTAAATGGAAACATAAGAAAACTTCATGGCCTAAACAACAACAACAACAACAACAACAACAATAATAATAATAATAATGATAATAATAATAATAATAATAATGAAAACCACGAAAACACTCCATAACATATACAATCTTGAACCAGTTAACGTCAGGTACCACAGAAGAACGACAAAAGCCTGGGGAAAGATTCAAAAACATTTACCCAGACCTTGCAACGACGAGTGAGGAAATAACAAACACACAAAACGAGAATTCCTGGTGGAAAAGGATAATTCCATTCATTGCTCAGGACGAACCAACTCTAGAGTATTGAAGTAAAAAAAAAAGTAAATAAACATAAATGAATAAAAATAAGCCACAAAAAAAGGAATAATCATGAAAACACGAGTCCCTTGTAGGCTGGCAAGAGAATCGCCTCCTGGTAATCCACAAGGATTACCAGGTACCCCCCTTAAAACGACAAAATGAGCTATTGGGTCTGCCCCAATCTTTTCACCTCCCACTGTAATTCATTTTAACACGTTTCCCTCCAAATCCTTCCAAAATCCTAATTCCCCCTTCCCCTCCCCTGCCTATCCTATCCCCCTATGCTGTAGCTGTAAAACTGCACAGTTCATTGTGACCGTTGTAATAGACTACAAATAGCGATAAATATAACTATTTGATCTCATGTCTATAATCCTATCAAGATTGATGATATACTAATCGTAAATCCAGTGCCAGTTTAAATATTACAGTTATAGTCTTAGAAGCACGCAAATACATAGCAGAGAGAGAGAGAGAGAGAGAGAGAGAGAGAGAGAGAGAGAGAGAGAGAGAGAGAGAGAGAGAGAGAGAGAGAGAGAGAGAGAGAGAGAGAGAGTTAAAAGTTTTCTGCTTTATACAGTTAATTGAGATGTTTTGTATTTTCCGAGTATACTATAAATGAGATCTCTTCACCGAAAAATGCAAAAAACGGGAAGGCTCAATATATAAAGAGTCACGAAGAGTTGTCTTGAATTAGCCCAAATATTAAAAGAAAAGAAAAAGAATAGAAAAAAAAAGTAATTTATCACCCCCACTCATAGAAGTTGGGGAGTACAAACCATATTATCTTAGAAAGAAACGAAATTGTAAAAAAAGAAAAAAAAAGCTATAAGAATACAACACTATAACCAACTGTAAAATTCGCACACCAGCATTATTGAAACCATGTCCTATTTTCTATTACAGCATTGGACTATACCTACAATTAATTGTTTGCAAGAATTCTATTCTGCATCATTAATAGCAACCGATTTACTATGACTTTAGTCACATGTATCCTATATGAAATTATATCGTTAACTAGTTTTGCATTGATCTGAAGATCCGAATTCTTTCGTAGGCTATTTTTTAGTCATTTGAATGTTAAAAAGTTGTGTTGGTCTTGTATTCAATTATACCGAATGTACATAAGAAATCAAATTCAGCTAAAAATCAAGTTTATGTGAGTTACAAACTAGACACAAAATTGCATGTAGGCTTACATAACATTCAACTATAACTGACAAATGCAATGTCACACTATGAAAATCATTAATATTTAATCAGTCTCGACATATTGCGAGATATCATTCCACTTGAAAAATATAAATATCACAGATTTCTAGCATACAACATATGCGCAGATAACAGAGAATTCTAATGTACATATACTTTAAAAAAAAAAGGAAAAAAAAATCGGGCCTACACTGCACAGCAAAGGATTAATAGAGTACTATTAATCCTATAAGTAGTCTCGTACCTGCTGACGTCGCGAATTTCTAGCGACATTTGGCAGCTCGAGTTTTAATCTGACTTAGTTAGCTGCACGTGGGACTGTCGTGGGTAGATCTTGAATTATCCTGTAGCAAATTAGCGTGGCTTAAGCGCGAGTCGCGACCACCAAGCTCTGACCAGCGGCAGCATAGGCACCTTGTTGTCGATCAAAATATGCTTGTGCTACATGATGCCTGTTTATCCGTCAAAGGTCCCTCCTACTCAATCATCAATCACACTCTCTGCGAGTTTGGATTATAGGCTGGCACAAAGCGTATCAAAAGTTTTCTCTCGAGGCTTAATTGGAGGGACTAGTTATCTCATTTATCTAATACTAGCCTCCTGGCTAGTACAGTGGTATAGTGTTTGCCTAGCATTTGCATGGCGACAGATCTATCCCAGCCCAGGACTGTGAGTTTAAGCTGTTTACTGTGGAGGCCACTGCTAAGCTTGGCACCTCAGGGGTGGGTTGGGCTTGCCCGCCTGACATTCCGGTGAGTCTCTATCCTGATGATACTGGAACTGAAACCAGACACCTTCACCTTTATATGACTTTTTAATGTAGGGTTTATGAAATGTTCACGAAATTACTTGGTTTAGTCACGCCGGGCATTCAAGAAATTTAGTAACTTAAGAGGTGCTGATATACCAGTGTCAATGACCCAAGTATGGAGAGGTTTTACAAAAACCAAATCTTCGAGTACAAAGATGTTTAAAGATAATGCTTACGTTAAAAATGCATTTTTATTGCAAATTACAATTTTATATTAATTTTATTCACTAGTCTGGAGCTGAAAGTAAAGCATTGTGCATCCATTATCTTTCTTATGAAATATATATTGTATATCTTATTCTATGATAAATACTCTTAATGTAACCTAGTATAATTAAGCCTCTAATAATTTTTCTTTAATTTAGAAATGGTAAACTTATTTTTTTTCTTAAGATAAAGGGAGTTTTCTCGATAGTTCATGTGTTATCATATAAAATATATCCATTTTCCTCTTTACGGTAGTACCAGAGGGGTAGGCCTATAATGTTCTACTGTAAAACCACATTCTACTCACATACGCGAACACACACACACACGTACATATATACTGTATACACACACACATATATATACATATACTATATATATATATATATATATATATATATGTATATATATATATATATATATATATATATATATACTGTATATAATATATATATATATATATATATATATATATATATATATATATATATATATATATTTCATACAAAGGCTTTCTCTAATTTCCTATATCTCTGATACTTTGTTATTCCATTTCATTTCTTCTGCCAACAGATGTTTCGGTCATAAACCAATGGCTATCCTCAGGCCTAACTCTACAATGAAACTTCAATTCATATATATATATATATATATATATATATATATATATATATATATATATATATATATATATATTCAAATAAGCCATATATATTTTTGATATATTAATGTCTGGATTCTCTTAACAACCTCGGGATCACAGACCCAGGCGAAATCTCACAAAGACAAGAGCTTGGCTCCGGCCGGGAATCGAACCCTGGTCGGCAAGCTTATATAGACAGTGACTTAACCCACTTGGCCAAGTGGGTTAAGTCACTGTCTATATAAGCTTGCCGACCAGGGTTCGATTCCCGGCCGGAGCCAAGCTCTTGTCTTTGTGAGATTTCGCCTGGGTCTGTGATCCCGAGGTTGTTAAGAGAATCCAGACATTAATATATCAAAAATATATATGGCTTATTTGGATATGAAAAACACGTAAAAATGTGCAAAATTTATCATATATATATATATATTCATATATATATATATATATATATATATATATATATATATATATATATATATATATATATTCATATATATATATATATATATATATATATATATATATATATCTGTAGATAGATAGATAGATAGATAAATAGATAGATAGGCCTGATAATAGAAATTAAAAATTCAAAGCATAGATCTGAATACAAAATTGAACTAACTAAGAAATATTTCGGCTCTGCATAGAAATTCCATTGCTCTAGATTCCAGACAGATCAAGGAGTCAGGATTTTCCCGACTCCAGCGAGTCTTGAAAGCCTGCCACATTTACTATATACTGTTACAGTAAGATGTTCATAGCTTTAGTAGCAACAATATGGTCCTATCTCAGCATTCTTTAAATGTGCATAATAAGAACCCAGCCCTCATCAACCTCAATAGATATACAAAAGTTGTTCTCTGGGAGGAAGATTAAGGGTCGATTCTTATTGCTGATGTGATCACCTATTCAAATTTCCCATTTACTGTTCCTTAACAAACACTTTATTCCCGTACACCCTCCATCTTTCTTTTAATATTTCGTTATACTTTCATAATTATAATCATACGACACACTGTTCTTGGAAATGTTATGCTTCCAATATAACATATTGATAGTTCCAAAGAAAATAAATGATCTTATCAATATTCTCTGTGGTCATGGCAACCAACGTTTATTAGACTCTACATGTGGTGATTGTCTTATAATTGTCTGTAAATAAGGCGAATAAACATAAGCATGATACCATATACCCATTGTTAGAAAGTCTATAAGAGTTAAGAATATATCTCTTTGGTTCGATGGGGAGAGTTTAGAGATAAAGGGGAAAAAGCTTAAAGAAAGAAAGTGAACTTTGTTAACTGACAATTGATGTTTGGAATGCAAAACTGTAAAGTGCCAATATAATTAATATTAAGGAAGAAAAATCTGAATAATATAAGAAAAAAAATCCAGGAAGCATCAACAGACATGAATATATGAGTTATATCGTATCCTAAATGGTACTGTAGGCTAATAGGAAACGTAAATAAAAAAAAAAAATTCCAAATGTAGAACTGGCTGGTAGATTTCTAGACTTCTTTAAAACCAAAAAGAATATATAACTGGGTCTTTTATAGATATTCCATATCAGATTGGTGCTCTATCAGATATACAGATCAGATTAACGAGATTTAATAGTATAAAACAATGATCAAGTCGTTAGAATTATTAAGGGGGACGACGAAAACAAATTGTGTGATTGATCCGATACCAATATCCGAAGTAATAGGAGTAGAAAATTTTTCCTGTCTTACCGACATAACTACAAGAATTATAGATACTAGTAGTGATGGGCGTAAGTTTCTCAATTCTGAGATATTGGCCATGGTTAAACCAGTTCTGAAAAGTGCTCTAGATTATGACGAATCAAGTTCAAACTATAGACGTATTTCGAATCTATCCTTTATTTCAAAATACCTATAGTATGTAATTTATGAATAACTAGTTAGTCACTTAGAAATAATCAGAGCATTACTGGGTAACCAGTCAGTATACAGACAATTAAATTTTACAGAGACAGCTATATGCTTTGATGTAAATGATCTGCTGGATGAGAAAAATTGTGGTATCACTCGATGTTAGTGCTGCTTTTGATACAGTTGGGCATAAACTGCTACTTAATGATTTACGGTCCATTGGTATTGAAGATCAAACTTTGGAGTATCTAAAAGATTAGGCCTACTTGCTTGACAATAACTACTGGGTAAGAATTGGAAACTGTCATTCATCATATGAACCATTAAACAGAGATTTATATAACACCAATGAGGAAATAAGATCCTTCCTGTCAGCCCAGATGGTAAGTGGAAGACAACCATCTGTCTTAAACACACAGAGAGCCAGATGGTAAATCCAGACATAAGAATACAAAGAGGAATATTACAGGGTGGCAGCCTCTCGTCACTTCTCTTCTGCTTGACCATAGAGCCGCTTAGTAAATTCTTGAATGACCTAAGCAAAAACAAGTAGAAAAGACAACAAAAGAGTGAACCACCTGCTCTTCATGGATGACCTTAAACTATATGCAGACACTGAAGAAAAATTGAAAGAACTAGTTACGACATCCCATAGATTTTGAAGTGACATCTGTATGGACCTTGGATTAGATAAATGTGCTACGGTTTCCATCAAGAAAGGGAAGAAAGTAACATCAGAAGGAATAGAAGTAGAGGAAGGCATGTTTGTAGGAGTCTGCATATAAGAAAATATTGTATAGAACACAAGAAAATGAGATAAATTATAAAGGAAGGGTACATTAACCGCCTGAAGAAGATCTGTTAACACCAAAGAATAAGATCACTGCCGTAGTAGGTTGGCCAGGGCACCAGCTACCGATGAGATACTACCGCAAGAGAGTTATTGGGTCCTTTGACTGGCCAGACAGTACTAAATTGGATCTTTCTCTCTGGCTACGGCTCATTTTCCTTTGCCTACACAAACTGTACACCGAATAGTCTGGCCTATTCTTTAAATATTCTCCTCTGTCCTCTTACACCTGACAACACAGAGATTACCAAACAATTTTTTTCCTAGCTCAAGGCGTTAACTACTGCAATGTAATTGTTCAATGGCTACTTTCCTCTTAGTAAGGGTAGAAGAGACTCTTTAGCTATGGTAAGCAGGTCTTCCAGGAAGACACTCCAAAATCAAACCATTGTTCTCTGGTCTTGGATAGTACCATAGCCTCTGTACCATGGTCTTTCACTGTCTTGGGGTAGAGTTCTCTTGCTTGAGGGTACACTCAGGCACGCAGTTCCATCTTATTTCTCTTCCTCTTGTTTTTTAAAGTTTTTATAGTTTATATATGAAATATTTATTTTAATGTTGTTACTGTTCTTGAAATATTTTGATTAATTACTTTTCTTGTAGTTTTCTTATTTTCTTTCCTCATTGAGCTACTTTCTTAGATCGTCAATCCATCGTCTTCTCTTCCTTCCGCTGCTTCCTTTGTAATCTTTCGGGACCCATGTTATTAATCTTAATGTCCATTTATTATCTGTAGATCTCATTAAATGTCTTGCCTACGTTCATTGTCGTAGAGCTTCTTACATGTTAGGATATGCTCTACTTTAGTTTGCTCTCGTATCTACGTTGCTCTTTTTCTGGCTCAGTGTTATTCCCATCATTATTCTTTCTATAGCTCTTTGAGGTGTAACTAGTATATGTTCTAAGGCTTTAGTGAGGCTCCAAGTTTCTGATGCATATGAGAGAGAGAGAGAGAGAGAGAGAGAGAGAGAGAGAGAGAGAGAGAGAGAGAGAGAGAGAGAGAGAGCTTATAAAACTTCTTGCAGTTAAGCTGAACTTGTATGATTATGATAATATTCCTGGAAGACCAGGAAGTTAGACGCCTTTGTTAATTTTCATTGATCATACAACAACTGGTATTTGCTTCTCTGAACAGTTTAAATTTTATTAATTGTTTTCCCCATTTCCCTTAAGGTTTTTTTTTTTTCAGTTGTTGTTGGTGTTATTTTGCATTAGTAAATATTTTAATTTTTCCTTAGAAACCGAATTATTGATGTTGCTATTGAGAAACTTATGGCATGAAGACGTGATATCTGAAACCATCTACATACCAGTCAGTCAGTA
>NC_090726.1:67422046-67454546 GCF_036898095.1 Palaemon carinicauda | reverse complement strand
ATTTCGAATCGTGAAGTCTGTTATGGAATTCTCCTCTTCTTCTTCTTCGTCTTCGTATTCTTATTATTCCTAGCGAAGCTTTTACTGTCTTTGCAGAGAGACGGAGGATCTTTCAGAGCCTTGTCAGGAATTCATTCAGCATTTCTACGGATGAGTTTCACCTTGGAGTCGAATCCGGATCTGAGAGTGCTTTGAAGCCTTTTTCAGATCATGAAGTCTGTTGTGGAATTCTGATGACAGAATTGAATTAATTCAAAATAAGGGTAACTGAATGCATTACTCTATACCATTAAGAATGGCGATTACAAGTTACAATGAAGAAGAGAAAGAAAATCGAAAGGCTTGAAAAAGAGCTTCTACATCATCATAATCAGAAAGAGAAGGAGAATGAAAGGGAGGAGAAGGAGAAGAAGGAGGAGGATGGAATGGAGAAGCAGGAGAAGGAAAGTGAAAAGGAGGAGAAGAAGAAGAAGAAGAAAAAGAAAATCGAAAGGCTTGAAAAAGAGCTTCTACATCATCATAATCAGAAAGAGAAGGAGAATGGAAGGGAGGAGAAGGAGAAGAAGGAGGGGGATGGAATGGAGAAGCAGGAGAAGGAAAGTGAAAAGGAGGAGAAGAAGAAGAAGAAGAAAAAGAAAATCTTAAGGCTTGAAAAAGAGCTTCTAAATCATCATGATCAGAAAGAGAAGGAGAACGGAAGGGAGGAGAAGGAGAAGAAGGAGGAGGATGGAATGGAGAAGCAGGAGAAGGAAAGTGAAAAGGAGGAGAAGAAGAAGAAGAAAAAGAAAATCGAAAGGCTTGAAAAAGAGCTTCTACATCATCATAATCAGAAAGAGAAGGAGAATGGAAGGGAGGAGAAGGAGAAGAAGGAGGAGGATGGAATGGAGAAGCAGGAGAAGGAAAGTGAAAAGGAGGAGAAGAAGAAGAAGAAAAAGAAAATCTTAAGGCTTGAAAAAGAGCTTCTACATCATCATAATCAGAAAGAGAAGGAGAATGGAAGGGAGGAGAAGGAAAAGAAGGAGGAGGATGGAATGGAGAAGCAGGAGAAGGAAAGTGAAAAGGAGGAGAAGAAGAAGAAGAAGAAAAAGAAAATCGAAAGGCTTGAAAAAGAGCTTCTACATCATCATAATCAGAAAGAGAAGGAGAATGGAAGGGAGGAGAAGGAAAAGAAGGAGGAGGATGGAATGGAGAAGCAGGAGAAGGAAAGTGAAAAGGAGGAGAAGAAGAAGAAGAAGAAAAAGAAAATAGAAAGGCTTGAAAAAGAGCTTCTACATCATCATAATCAGAAAGAGAAGGAGAATGGAAGGGAGGAGAAGGAGAAGAAGGAGGAGGATGGAATGGAGAAGCAGGAGAAGGAAAGTGAAAAGGAGGAGAAGAAGAAGAAGAAGAAAAAGAAAATCGAAAGGCTTGAAAAAGTGCTTCTACATCATCATAATCAGAAAGAGAAGGAGAATGGAAGGGAGGAGAAGGAGAAGAAGGAGGGGGATGGAATGGAGAAGCAGGAGAAGGAAAGTGAAAAGGAGGAGAAGAAGAAGAAGAAGAAAAAGAAAATCTTAAGGCTTGAAAAAGAGCTTCTACATCATCATGATCAGAAAGAGAAGGAGAATGGAAGGGAGGAGAAGGAGAAGAAGGAGGAGGATGGAATGGAGAAGCAGGAGAAGGAAAGTGAAAAGGAGGAGAAGAAGAAGAAGAAAAAGAAAATCGAAAGGCTTGAAAAAGAGCTTCTACATCATCATGATCAGAAAGAGAAGGAGAATGGAAGGGAGGAGAAGGAGAAGAAGGAGGAGGATGGAATGGAGAAGCAGGAGAAGGAAAGTGAAAAGGAGGAGAAGAAGAAGAAGAAGAAAAAGAAAATCTTAAGGCTTGAAAAAGAGCTTCTACATCATCATGATCAGAAAGAGAAGGAGAATGGAAGGGAGGAGAAGGAGAAGAAGAAGGAGGATGGAATGGAAAAGCAGGAGAAGGAAAGTGAAAAGGAGGAGAAGAAGAAGAAGAAGAAAAAGAAAATAGAAAGGCTTGAAAAAGAGCTTCTACATCATCATAATCAGAAAGAGAAGGAGAATGGAAGGGAGGAGAAGGAGAAGAAGGAGGGGGATGGAATGGAGAAGCAGGAGAAGGAAAGTGAAAAGGAGGAGAAGAAGAAGAAGAAGAAAAAGAAAATCTTAAGGCTTGAAAAAGAGCTTCTAAATCATCATGATCAGAAAGAGAAGGAGAACGGAAGGGAGGAGAAGGAGAAGAAGGAGGAGGATGGAATGGAGAAGCAGGAGAAGGAAAGTGAAAAGGAGGAGAAGAAGAAGAAGAAAAAGAAAATCGAAAGGCTTGAAAAAGAGCTTCTACATCATCATGATCAGAAAGAGAAGGAGAATGGAAGGGAGGAGAAGGAGAAGAAGGAGGAGGATGGAATGGAGAAGCAGGAGAAGGAAAGTGAAAAGGAGGAGAAGAAGAAGAAGAAGAAAAAGAAAATCTTAAGGCTTGAAAAAGAGCTTCTACATCATCATGATCAGAAAGAGAAGGAGAATGGAAGGGAGGAGAAGGAGAAGAAGAAGGAGGATGGAATGGAAAAGCAGGAGAAGGAAAGTGAAAAGGAGGAGAAGAAGAAGAAGAAGAAAAAGAAAATAGAAAGGCTTGAAAAAGAGCTTCTACATCATCATAATCAGAAAGAGAAGGAGAATGGAAGGGAGGAGAAGGAGAAGAAGGAGGTGGATGGAATGGAGAAGCAGGAGAAGGAAAGTGAAAAGGAGGAGAAGAAGAAGAAGAAGAAAAAGAAAATCTTAAGGCTTGTAAAAGAGCTTCTACATCATCATGATCAGAAAGAGAAGGAGAATGGAAGGGAGGAGAAGGAGAAGAAGAAGGAGGATGGAATGGAAAAGCAGGAGAAGGAAAGTGAAAAGAAGGATAAGAAGAAGAAAAAGAAAATCGAAAGGCTTGAAAAAGAGCTTCTATATCATCATAATCAGAAAGAGAAGGAGAATGGAAGGGAGGAGAAGGAGAAGAAGAAGGAGGATGGAATGGAAAAGCAGGAGAAGGAAAGTGAAAAGGAGGAGAAGAAGAAGAAGAAGAAAAAGAAAATAGAAAGGCTTGAAAAAGAGCTTCTACATCATCATAATCAGAAAGAGAAGGAGAATGGAAGGGAGGAGAAGGAGAAGAAGGAGGGGGATGGAATGGAGAAGCAGGAGAAGGAAAGTGAAAAGGAGGAGAAGAAGAAGAAGAAGAAAAAGAAAATCTTAAGGCTTGAAAAAGAGCTTCTACATCATCATGATCAGAAAGAGAAGGAGAATGGAAGGGAGGAGAAGGAGAAGAAGGAGGAGGATGGAATGGAGAAGCAGGAGAAGGAAAGTGAAAAGGAGGAGAAGAAGAAGAAGAAAAAGAAAATCGAAAGGCTTGAAAAAGAGCTTCTACATCATCATGATCAGAAAGAGAAGGAGAATGGAAGGGAGGAGAAGGAGAAGAAGGAGGAGGATGGAATGGAGAAGCAGGAGAAGGAAAGTGAAAAGGAGGAGAAGAAGAAGAAGAAGAAAAAGAAAATCTTAAGGCTTGAAAAAGAGCTTCTACATCATCATGATCAGAAAGAGAAGGAGAATGGAAGGGAGGAGAAGGAGAAGAAGAAGGAGGATGGAATGGAAAAGCAGGAGAAGGAAAGTGAAAAGGAGGAGAAGAAGAAGAAGAAGAAAAAGAAAATAGAAAGGCTTGAAAAAGAGCTTCTACATCATCATAATCAGAAAGAGAAGGAGAATGGAAGGGAGGAGAAGGAGAAGAAGGAGGGGGATGGAATGGAGAAGCAGGAGAAGGAAAGTGAAAAGGAGGAGAAGAAGAAGAAGAAGAAAAAGAAAATCTTAAGGCTTGAAAAAGAGCTTCTAAATCATCATGATCAGAAAGAGAAGGAGAACGGAAGGGAGGAGAAGGAGAAGAAGGAGGAGGATGGAATGGAGAAGCAGGAGAAGGAAAGTGAAAAGGAGGAGAAGAAGAAGAAGAAAAAGAAAATCGAAAGGCTTGAAAAAGAGCTTCTACATCATCATGATCAGAAAGAGAAGGAGAATGGAAGGGAGGAGAAGGAGAAGAAGGAGGAGGATGGAATGGAGAAGCAGGAGAAGGAAAGTGAAAAGGAGGAGAAGAAGAAGAAGAAGAAAAAGAAAATCTTAAGGCTTGAAAAAGAGCTTCTACATCATCATGATCAGAAAGAGAAGGAGAATGGAAGGGAGGAGAAGGAGAAGAAGAAGGAGGATGGAATGGAAAAGCAGGAGAAGGAAAGTGAAAAGGAGGAGAAGAAGAAGAAGAAGAAAAAGAAAATAGAAAGGCTTGAAAAAGAGCTTCTACATCATCATAATCAGAAAGAGAAGGAGAATGGAAGGGAGGAGAAGGAGAAGAAGGAGGGGGATGGAATGGAGAAGCAGGAGAAGGAAAGTGAAAAGGAGGAGAAGAAGAAGAAGAAGAAAAAGAAAATCTTAAGGCTTGTAAAAGAGCTTCTACATCATCATGATCAGAAAGAGAAGGAGAATGGAAGGGAGGAGAAGGAGAAGAAGAAGGAGGATGGAATGGAAAAGCAGGAGAAGGAAAGTGAAAAGAAGGATAAGAAGAAGAAAAAGAAAATCGAAAGGCTTGAAAAAGAGCTTCTATATCATCATAATCAGAAAGAGAAGGAGAATGGAAGGGAGGAGAAGGAGAAGAAGAAGGAGGATGGAATGGAAAAGCAGGAGAAGGAAAGTGAAAAGGAGGAGAAGAAGAAGAAGAAGAAAAAGAAAATAGAAAGGCTTGAAAAAGAGCTTCTACATCATCATAATCAGAAAGAGAAGGAGAATGGAAGGGAGGAGAAGGAAAAGAAGGAGGAGGATGGAATGGAGAAGCAGGAGAAGGAAAGTGAAAAGGAGGAGAAGAAGAAGAAGAAAAAGAAAATAGAAAGGCTTGAAAAAGAGCTTCTACATCATCATAATCAGAAAGAGAAGGAGAATGGAAGGGAGGAGAAGGAGAAGAAGGAGGAGGATGGAATGGAGAAGCAGGAGAAGGAAAGTGAAAAGGAGGAGAAGAAGAAGAAGAAGAAAAAGAAAATCGAAAGGCTTGAAAAAGAGCTTCTACATCATCATAATCAGAAAGAGAAGGAGAATGGAAGGGAGGAGAAGGAGAAGAAGAAGGAGGATGGAATGGAGAAGCAGGAGAAGGAAAGTGAAAAGGAGGAGAAGAAGAAGAAGAAAAAGAAAATCGAAAGGCTTGAAAAAGAGCATCTACATCATCATAATCAGAAAGAGAAGGAGAATGGAAGGGAGGAGAAGGAGAAGAAGAAGGAGGATGGAATGGAGAAGCAGGAGAAGGAAAGTGAAAAGGAGGAGAAGAAGAAGAAGAAAAAGAAAATAGAAAGGCTTGAAAAAGAGCTTCTACATCATCATAATCAGAAAGAGAAGGAGAATGGAAGGGAGGAGAAGGAGAAGAAGAAGGAGGATGGAATGGAGAAGCAGGAGAAGGAAAGTGAAAAGGAGGAGAAGAAGAAGAAGAAAAAGAAAATAGAAAGGCTTGAAAAAGAGCTTCTACATCATCATAATCAGAAAGAGAAGGAGAATGGAAGGGAGGAGAAGGAGAAGAAGAAGGAGGATGGAATGGAGAAGCAGGAGAAGGAAAGTGAAAAGGAGGAGAAGAAGAAGAAGAAGAAAAAGAAAATCGAAAGGCTTGAAAAAGAGCTTCTACATCATCATAATCTGAAAGAGAAGGAGAATGGAAGGGAGGAGAAGGAGAAGAAGAAGGAGGATGGAATGGAGAAGCAGGAGAAAGAAAGTGAAAAGGAGGAGAAGAAGAAGAAGAAAAAGAAAATAGAAAGGCTTGAAAAAGAGCTTCTACATCATCATAATCAGAAAGAGAAGGAGAATGGAAGGGAGGAGAAGGAGAAGAAGAAGGAGGATGGAATGGAGAAGCAGGAGAAGGAAAGTGAAACGGAGGAGAAGAAAAAAGAAGGAATACTCACACTTCCCCCCCAATCAGGGAAAGATCCAAAACAGTCAGCAAGCAGAAGACCAATCACACTGCTGAAAGTGCCGGGAAAAGTGTTTGAAAAAATCATAAACACAAGACTAAGGAGATTCCTAGAAAGTCACAATAAACTGTACAAACACCAGCACAGTTTTATGACAGGGAAAAGCACTGAAACTGTCCTCATGGCAATTTACGAAACAATAGCCATGAACAAACTAAATAAAAATAATGCAATATAATCTCCAGAGATATCTCTAAGGCATTTGATAAAGTATTGCATGACTGCCTCGAATATAAAATTCTCCAATTGGAACTACTACCAATAATAATGGAAAAACTCCTCTCAAGCTACATTAAAGACAGAGCCGTCAGAATACGTAGCAGAGATGGGAAACTGGGTGAAACAATAGATTTAAAAAGTGGGATGCCACAGGTGGACATACTATCCCCAACTCTTTTTATCATCTACACAGTAGATATGCCAACCACCCCCGAATATGCAATAAACTATGCCTATGCCTATGCAGATGACATCACACAAGTAATAATGTACCCTTCAAATTTCAAAAGATCTTTTTAGATAAAACGGAAAGAAAGATCAAAAGAATAAATGATTACGAAAACAAGTGGCAAATAAAAACAAACAACAACAAATTCCAACACTTATCAGTATCAAAAAATAAACCAGCACTAATAACAGTAAACAACTTAAATATTCTATTTGATAACGAAGTTTAAATCCTTGGTTTCTCTATTAAAAGAACTGGCATAAGCTGCCATATCAAATAAAAACTCCAATTGGCAAAACACAGAAAAGGAACATTAAAACGTTCTAAATTATTGGATGGAAACAAGAATAAATCTTTACAAAAGCCTCATAAGACCTCTATTCAAATATCCAATAGCACCAGCATGCACAATGGCACAATCAAAGATGAAAACCCTACAAAAATTCCTAAATGGAAACACAAGAAAACTTCATGGCCTTAACAACAACAACAACAACAACAACAACAACAACAACAATAATAACAATAATAATGATAATAATAATGAAAACCGCAAAACACTCCATAACATATACAATCTTGAACCAGTTAACGTCAGGTACCACGGAAGAGCGACAAAAGCCTGGGGAAAGATCCAAAAACATTTACCCAGACCTTGCAACAACGAGTAAGGAAATAACAAACACACAAAACGAGAATTCCTGGTGGAAAAGAATAATTCCATTCATTGCTCAGGACGAACCAACTCTAGAGTATTGAAATAAAAAAAAGTAAATAAACATTATTGAATGAAAACACAAGTCCCTTGTAGGCTGGCAAGAGAATCGCCTCCTATTAATCCACAAGGCATGATGTTGGCCCCCCAAAAACGACAAAAAAGAGCTATTGGGTCTGCCCCAATCTTTACACCTCCCACTGTACTTCATTTTAACACCTTTCCTCCAAATCCTTCCAAAATCCTAATTCCCTCCTTCCCTCCCCTACCTATCCTATCCTCCTATACTGTAGCTGTAGCTGTAATGCAAGAAGTCAAAATTATTTAAAAAGAGTTCACTATTTGGAGTATTTTGGTTTTATATTTTCTTTTATTTGTCAATTTTTAATATTTTGGATTTTTTAGTTTTTATATTTTTTGGATTTTCTAGGTTTTATATCTTTTTTTGTATTTGTTTAGTTTTTTTATATTATCTTATTTTCTAGTTTTAGAATTTTTGGATTTTCTAGATTTTATATTTTTTTGGATTTTTTATAATCTAACATTTTTCAAAATTTAATAATTTTTTATTTTCTAGTTTTTATATATTTTTGGATTTTACAGTTTTGTATATTTTTGGATTTTGTGGTTTTATATATTTCTTCTACTTTCTATCCATCCCTGGGGAATTATCTTCAGGGAGCACAGTTTACTAGAAGGATTCAGACTTGTCTTTTCTGCGTTTGTCCACCTGACGAAGAAACAGTACAGTTGAATCTTCATCAAGGAACAAAGCATACTGCTCCTCCTCCTAATCCTCCTGATATATATATGTGTATATATATATATATATATATATATATATATACATATATATATACATATATATATACATATATATATATATGTATATATATATATATATATATATATATATATATATATATATATATACATACTGTATATATATATATATGCTGGTCGTTAAGAGAATCCAGACATTAATGTATCAAAAATATATATGGCTTATTTGAATATGAAAAACACGTAAAAATTTGCAAAATTTATCATATATATATATATATATATATATATATATATATATATATATATATATATATATATATATATATACCAATATATTAGTTTAAGTTTGTATGTTATTTGGATATTTTAGCTTTTACATTTTTGGGGACTTTAGATTTTATAGGCTTTTGGATTTGATTTTTTTTATTTTTAGTTTTTATATATTTTTCTGGATTTTTTCTTTATATAATTTTGTATTTTCTTGTGTTATATATTTTTTTCTACTCTAGTTCTATTTTAAGTGTGGAAATTCTTCTAATCATAAGAATTGATTCGAATTTTGTGCTAAATGTAGTTTATTTTTAAACAATCTATTTAATATTTTTTGAGGTTACATGTGAAGATCATCCATAAATTGTAAGACGGAAAAGTGCACAGTTCATTGTGACCGTTGTAATAGACTACAAATAGCGATAAATATAACTTTTTGATCTCATGTCTACAATCCTATCAAGATTGATGATATACTAATCGTAAATCCAGTTTAAATATTACAGTTATAGTCTTAGAAGCCCACAAATACATAGCAGAGAGAGAGAGAGAGAGAGAGAGAGAGAGAGAGAGAGAGAGAGAGAGAGAGAGAGAGAGAGAGAGAGAGTTAAAAGTTTTCTGCTTTATACGGTTAATTGAGATGTTTTGTCTTTTCCGATTATACTATAAATGAGATCTCTTCAGCGAAAAATGCAAAAAACGGGAAGGCTCAATATATAAAGAGTCACGAAGAATTGTCTTGAATTAGCCCAAAGATTAAAAAAAGAAAAAGAAAAAATAATGCATCACCCCCACTCATAGAAGTTGTGGAGTACAAACCATATTATCTTAGAAACGAAATTGTAAAAAAAAAAAAAGAAAAAAAAAGCTATAAGAATACAACACTATAACCAACTGTAAAATTCGCACACCAGCATTATTGGAACCATGTCCTATTTTCTATTACAGCATTGGACTATACCTACAAAAAATTGCTTGCAAGAATCCCAATCTGCATCATTAATAGCAACCGATTTACTATGACTTTAGGCACATGTATCCTATATGAAATTATAACGTTAACTAGTTTTGCATTGATCTGAAGATCCGAATTCTTTCGTAGGCTATTTTTTGGTCATTTGAATGTTAAGAAATTGTGTTGGTCTTGTATTCAATTATATCGAATGTACATAAGAAATCAAATTCAGCGTTTGAAAAAAATCAAGTTTATGTGAGTTACAAATTAGACACAAAATTGCATGTAGGCTTACATAACATTCAACTATAACTGACAAATGCAATATGTCACACTATGAAAATCATTAATATTTAATCAGTCTCGACATATTGCGAGATATCATTCCACTTGAAAAATATAAATATCACAGATTTTTAACATACAACATATGCGCAGATAACAGAGAATTCAAATGTACATATACTTTAGAACAAAAAAAAAAAAAAAAAAAAAAAATCGGGCCTACACTGTTCAACACAGGATTAATAGAGTACTATTAATCCTATAAGTAGTCTTCTACCTGCTGACATCTCTAATTTCTAGCGACATTTGGCAGGTCGAGTTTTAATCTGACTTAGTTAGCTGCACGTGGGACTGTCGTGGGTAGATCTTGAATTATCCTGTAGCAAATTAGCGTGGCTTAAGCGCGAGTCGCGACCACCAAGCTCTGACCAGCGGCAGCGTAGGTACCATGTTGTCGATCAAAATATGCTTGTGCTACATGATGCCTGTTTATCCGTCAAAGGTCCCTCCTACTCAATCATCAATCACACTCTCTGCGAGTTTGGATTATAGGCTGACACAAAGCATATAAAAAGTTTTCTCTTGAGGCTTAATTGGAGGGACTAGTTATCTCATTTATCTAATACTAGCCTCCTGCCTAGTACAGTGGTATTGTGTTTGCCTAGCATTCGCATGGCGACAGATCTATCCCAGCCCAGGACTGTGAGTTTAAGCTGTTTACTGTGGAGGCCACTGCTAAGCTTGGCACCACAGGGGTGGGTTGGGCTTGCCCGCCTGACATTCTGCTGAGTCTCTATTCTGGTGATACTGAAACTAAAACCAGACACCTTTACCTTTATATGACTTTCTAATGTATGGTTTATGAAATGTTCACGAAATTACTTGGTTTAGTAACGCCAGGCATTCAAGAAATTTAGTAACTTAAGAGGTGCTGATATACCAGTGTCAACGACCCGAGTATAGAGAGGTTTTACAAAAGCCAAATCTTCGAGTACAAAGATGTTTAAAGATAATGCTTACGTTAAAAATGAATTTCTATTGCAAAGTACAAATTTATATTAATTTTATTCACTAGTCTAGAGCTGAAAGTAAAGCATTGTGCATCCATTATCTTTCTTATGAAATATATATTGTATATCTTATTCTATGATAAATACTCTTAATGTAACCTAGTATAATTAAGCCCCTAATAATTTTCTTTAATTTAGAAATGGTAAACTTATTTTTTTTCTTAAAGTGAAGGGAGTTTCCTCGATAGTTCATGTGTTACCAAATAAAATATATCCATTTTCCTCTTAAGGGTAGTACCAGAGGGGTAGGCCTACAATGTTCTACTGTACAACCACATTCTACTCACATACGCGAAAACACACACACACGCATATATATACACTATACACACATACATATATACATATACTGTATATATATATATATATATATATATATATATATTATTCATACAGAGGCCTATCTCTAACTTCCTATATTTCTGCAACTTTGTCATTCCATTTTATTTCTTCTGCGAACAGATGTTTCGGTCATAAACCAATGGCTATCATCAGGCCTAACTCTACAATGAAACTTCAACCCAATATATATATATATATATATATATATATATATATATATATATATATGTATATGTATATATATACACATATATATATATACATATAGATAGATAGATAGACAGATAGGCCTGATGATAGAAATTAAAAATTCAAAGCATAGATCTGAATACAAAATTGAACTAACTAAGAAATATTTCGGCTCTGCATAGAAATTCCATTGCTCTAGATTCTAGACAAATCAAGGAGTCAGGATTTTCCCGACTCCAGTGAGTCTTGAAGGCCTGCCACATTTACTATAAACTGTTATAGTAAAATGTTCATAGCTTTAGTAGCAACAATATGGTCCTATCCCAACATTCTTTAAATGTGCATAATAAGAACCCATCCCTCATCAACCTCAATAGAGATACAAACATTGTTCTCTGGGAGGAGGGTTATGTGTCGATTCTTATTGCTGATGTGATCACCTATTCAAATTTCCCATTTACTGTTTCTTAACAAACACTTTATTCCCGTACACCCTCCATCTTTCTTTTAATATTTCGTTATACTTTCATAATTATAATCATACGACACGCTGTTCTTGGAAATGTTATGCTTCCAATATAACATATTGATAGTTCCCAAGAAAATAAATGATTTTCTCAATATTCTCTGTGGTCATGGCAACCAACGTTTATTAGACTCTACATGTGGTGATTGTCTTATAATTGTATGTAAATAAGGCGAATAAACATAAGCATGATACCATATACCCATTGTTAGAAAGTCTATAAGAGTTAAGAATATATCTCTTTGGTTCGATGGGGAGAGTTTAGAGATAAAGGGGAAAAAGCTTAAAGAAAGAAAGTGAACTTTGTTAACTGACAATTGATGTTTGGAATAGAAAACTGTAAAGTGCCAATATAATTACATATTAAGGAAGATAAATCTGAATAATACAAGAAAAAAAAATCCAGGAAGCATCAACAGACATGAATATATAAGTTATATCGTATCCTAAATGGTGTAGCCTAATAGGAAAAGTAAATAAAAAAAAGGATTCCAAATGTGTTTAGCGACCAAGAAATGGCTTGTAGATTTCTAGACTTCTTCAAAAACCAAAAAGAATATATAACTGAGTGCTCTATCAGATATACAGATCAGATTAACGAGATTTAATAGTATAAAACAATGTTCAAGTCGTCAGAATTATTAAGGGGGGACGACAAAAACAAATTATGTGATTGATCCGATACCAATATCCGAAATATTTGGAGTAGAAATTTTTTCCTGTCTTGCCGACATAACTACAAGAATTATAAATACTAGTAGTGATAGTAAGTTTCTTAATTCTGAGATATTGGCTATGGTTAAACCAGTTCTGAAAAGTGCTCTAGATTATGGCGAATTAAGTTCAAACTATAGACGTATTTCGAATCTATCCTTTATTTCAAAATTCCTATAGTATGTAATTTATGAATAACTAGTTAGTCACTTAGAAAGAATCAGAGCATTACTGGGTAACCAGTCAGTATACAGACAATTAAATGCTATATGCTTTGATGTAAATGATCTGCTGGATGAGAAAAATTGTGGTATCACTCGATGTTAGTGTTGCTTTTGATACAGTTGGGCATAAACTGCTACTTAATGATTTACGGTCCATTGGTATTGAAGATCAAACTTTGGAGTATCTAAAAGATTAGGCCTACTTGCTTGACAATAACTACTGGGTAAGAATTAGAAGCTGTCATTCATCATATGAACCATTAAACAGAGAATTATATAACACCCATGAGGAAATAAGATCCTTCCTGTCAGCCCAGATGGTTAAGTGGAAGACAACCATCTGTCTTAAACACACCGAGAGCCAGATAGTAAATCCAGACATAAAAATACAAAGAGGAATATTACAGGGTGGCAGCCTCTCGTCACTTCTCTTCTGCTTGACCATAGAGCCGCTTAGTAAATTCTTGAATGACCTAAGCAAAAACAGAAGTAGAAAAGACACAAAAAAAGTGAACCACCTGCTCTTCATGGATGACCTTAAACTATATGCAGACACTGAAGAAAAATTGAAAGAACTAGTTACGACATCCCACAGATTTTGAAGTGACATCTGTATGGACCTTGGGTTAGATAAATGTGCTACGGTTTCCATCAAGAAAGGGAAGAAAGTAACATCAGAAGGAATAGAAGTAGAGGAAGGCATGTTTGTAGGAGTCTGCATATAAGAAAATGCTTGTATAGAACACAAGAAAATTAGATAAATTATAAAGGAAGGGTCCATTAACCACCTGAAGATGATCTGTAAGTCAGAATTAACACCAAAGAATAAGATCACTGCCATAGTAGGTTGGCCAGGGCACCAGCTACCCGATGAGATACTACCGCTAGAGAGTTATTGGGACCTTTGACTGGCCAGACAGTACTAAATTGGATCCTTCTCTCTGGTTACGGCTTATTTTCCTTTACCTACACAAGCTGTACACCGAAAAGTCTGGCCTATTCTTTAAATATTCTCCTCTGTCCTCATATACCTGACAACACTGAGATTACCAAACAATTTTTTCCTAGCTCAAGGCGTTAACTACTGCAATGTAATTGTCCAATGGCTACTTTCCTCTTAGTAAGGGTAGAAGAGACTCTTTAGCTATGGTAAGCATGTCTTCCAGGAGGACACTCCAAAATCAAACCATTGTTCTCTGGTCTTGGATAGAGTTCTCTTGTTTGAGGGTACACTCAGGCACGCTATTCGATCTTATTTCTCTTCCTCTTGTTTTTAAAGTTTTTATAGTTTATATATGAAATATTTATTTTAATGTTGTTACTGTTCTTGAAATATTTTGATTTATTACTTTTCTTGTAGTTTTCTTATTTTCTTTCCTCATTGAGCTATTTTCCGTATTGGATCCCTCGGGCCTATAGCATTCTGTTTTTCCAACTAAGGTTGTAGCTTAGCAAGTAATAATAATAATAATAATAATAATAATAATAAATCAGCTAGCGATAGCAGTGGTGACCTATGGTTTTAGTATTGTAGACTGGTCACAAGGTGAGGTAGATAGGATGGATACTAAGACCAGGAATATTCTCACCCTGCATAAAGTCACTTTTAGAAACCAGAGTATGGACAGAATATACTTCCCACGCAGAGAAGATGGACTAGGCTTAACCGAGATCAATCAAGCCTAAAGAGCAACAATAGTAAATACAGGGCAATACTTAAAAAGCTCTGAGGATGAAAACATCAAAAGGGTTGCCCAACATCATAATGAAGCCCGGAGCCAACTAACATCAATATCAAAGCAGGCTAAGAACTTCGCAGTTGAATTACTAGAAGAAATGAAGGGCACTAAACAAACTCCAGCAACAATGATAGCCAGGAAGACCAGGCAGAAATTCAGCTCTAGAGAGAAACATAGAATAGAAAGGTTGGAACACCATGGAAGATTCCAAGAAGAGCTGGAAAAAAGTTACATAGACAATGAAGAGTCACTTAGATGGATAAGGAATGGAAATTTAGGTATTGATGGAGAAGGATAATAATAGGAGCACAAGACCAAGGCCTCCTAAAAAACGGCTTCAAGAAAATGGCGGGCATATCAACAAACGACCAGTGTAGGTTTTGTCATGCAGCAGCTGAGAGCGTTGGTCATCTGGTTTCATCCTGCCAGACTGTACACGCAGATGGTCATTACACAGCTTGCGACAATAAGATCTGCAAATATATACATTGGAAAATATGTAAAGAATACAAAATTGAAGTAAATGATAAGGTATGGGAGCATTAACCAGATCCAGTTACTTCCAACAGGTCCATTACCATCTTTTATGATAAGATAATCCCCACAGGAAGATATGTAGAAGGAGTTGCTATAAAACCTGATATTGTGATTTGGAATAAGGAACAAAAACAGCAAAGACTATAGATGTGAAAGTCCCCAGTGATTTTGGCCTCAATAAACCTGAGAAGTAGAAAATAACAAAATATTAAGAACTAAAGAACGACCTGAAAAATACATGGAACTGAAAGATATAGGAATAATACCTGTTGTGGTGGGGGCAACAGGGCATATGAAGAAAAACGTGAGACAATATCTTCAGGCGATACCAAGTTGCCCAAGCATAAATGAGGTGCAGATTGCTGCCATCTAGGGAACAGCGACAATCTTGAAAAGAGCCCCCGGATACAAGGCTAGTGGAGCATAGAGGTGCAAACATGGACACCAGGCTGGGACCCATTGCATCATTAATATAAATTCAAACCAATTAAGGTATTAAGACAAAGGAACCAGGATACCCCATGGAAGCGTAAGTTACTAGGCCTATTATTATTTTGTATCTATACTATAGTTCTATCAAAAGTACTAAAATACATTTCCAGATGTTACACAATCTCATTTCTCTATAAATGACACTGATGATACCGCTGAAACTTTAAACCAGGTTCTTACCAGTGATAGGAAATGTATGACAATTAAACAACTAAACTAAAAGAAAAAAATGAGTTTATGGTGGTAGGATAGAAAAACAACTTAAGAAACTTAGTTGACATCCAAATAAATATTGATAACAATATTTATAGTTGAGTTCATGACCTAGGTGTATCACCTGATTGTAATTTGTCTCTCAGTGCTCAAATAAATATATTAAGAAATGGTGGCTATCACTTTAGATTTATTGGTTTTGTAAAGAAGTAGCCTATCTGGATAAATATTCTCTAAAGAAATTTGTGATTGTAATGAGGTTAAGACTACTGTAATTAGACTCCCAAACATTCCAATTGTAATTTCAATTACAATTCAGTTCCATATTCAATACTTTCAATTTTCATTCTATAAAAAAGGAGAGAGAGAGAGAGAGAGAGAGAGAGAGAGAGAGAGAGAGAGAATCTTACAAGGATTTTGGATGTCAAAGACTTTTTAGCCCATCCGCGGAGACTCCATTTGGTCTTGGTTAGAGTGAATTAAGTTTGTTTAGAGAGTTTTTATGATCTTGTCTAACTTATTTTTTTTTTACCGTATTACTGTTCACTACATCTGCTGGAGGTTTGTTCCATCTATTTGGTATCTTTTTGTGTAAAGAAAGTGTCACATTGAGTGGTGATGCATCTTTTCAATTCCAGTTTGAATCCGGTAACTATGGACTGATTCGCCCTAAGCATGAAGAGGTTCTTGTAGTCTACATTTGTTAATCCTTCAAGAATTTTGAATGTCTCTATTAACTATTTCCTTAGTCGTCAAGTTTGTAGATCAAGTAAGTTCAAACATTCCATTCTCAGCCTATGTTCAAATTGTCTCAGTGTTGCAACTAACTAGTTTGATAGACTGCTTCTAATTTATCTATATCCTTCTGAATACTTGGAACCCAGAATTGGACTCCGTATTCTAGATAGGTCTTACTAGTGATGTGTACAGCTGTAGTAAAGTGTCTTTGTTTATGTATTTGAATTGTCTCTTTATGTAACCTATTAATTTTTGTGTTTTCTTTACAGCTTTTATGCTGTGTTTGGTGAACTTCAAAGCTTTGCTAATAATAAAGCCCAGATCGTCCTTCTGGTCCACACTTTTTATTTTATTACCCAGCAGTGAGTAATTTGCATGTAGGTTAATATAACCTATGTACATAATTTTGCATTTCCCACAGTTGAAAACCATTTGCCATTTTTTGGACCATGCTCCAAACATATTTAGATCGTCCCTTAAGGCTTCTACATCTTCCGAGTTCGCAGCGTTTATGCCTAGTTTAGTATCTCTGTCAAATTTGGCTATGCTACTAGTTAATCCTAAATCTATATCATTAATGTAAATCAGAAATAGTAATTGGTCAAAGACGGATCCTAGAGGTACTCTGCGTGTAACGGTTGCTCACTCAGAGGCTTCTTCATTGATTACAACTCTCTGTTTTCTGTTATTCAGCTAATATTCAACCATTTAGCTGGCTCATCAATGATGCCTAGTGCTCTTATTTTAACCATTAATTTTATATGAGGGACTTTTTCAAAAGTCTTTTGAAAGTCTAAGTATATGATGTCTATTGCCCTGTTTTTGTCATATAGGCCAAACATGGGAAAAAATCAACAAATTTGTCACACAGTAACTATTATGCCTACAACCATGTTGTCTGTCTATCAGAAGATTGCTTTTCGTTATATGTTCTAATAATGAATCTGCTATAATTGATTTAAAGGATTTGCAAGTCACTGAAGTTATAGAAACAGGTCTGTAATTGCCAGTTCATTCTTTTGGTCCCTTCTTGTAAATTAGAGCTAGTCTCCATATTTGTGGTGCCTTTCTTTTGTTGGCTGTCTTTTGGAACATTTTGTAAAAGTGTGGGGTTATCTCTCCTTCTAGTTCTATAATCTCTTTGGATGAATGTCATCTGGACCTAGTGCCTTAGACTTACTGATTCTCTTTATTTTGTTTTTAATATCTTCCATCGTAAAGGTGATTCTGTTTACTGCTTGTGACAGTGGCCCTTCATAATTAACAGGTGGCTGGGGGAGGGTCATTAAGGGTTGATTCACACTCTAGGTCCAATCAGTGTCTTAGCAAAATTACAGATATAAGGAAAAAGCATGATTGCATAAGCATATTGTTCAGTCATACTAGGAAATGTATTTACGCAGTGAACATTGGCCTGTTAATGTATATATTGATTTTTTTATTTATCATGACTGGAGCGAGACTGGAGCGAGAACGGACCGGAGCGCCAGTGGGATTGCTTCCTTTTAAAATAATGTAACAATATTTGATCATACCATGACTGGAGCAAGAGCGGAGCGCCACCTGACCGATAGTGTGAATCAACCTAATTCTTCCCTCAGAGAATGCGCTCGGGAGGGAGACAGATAGATTTTAAACCAGTTGAAATGAACATTATAATGAGGTTAAGACTTCTGTAGTTAGAGTCCCAACATTCCTATTGTAACTTAAATTACAATTTCACATCAAATATTTTGAATTTTCATTCTATAAAGTAAAGTAGAGAGAGAGAGAGAGAGAGAGAGAGAGAGAGAGAGAGAGAGATGAAATCAGCTGAAATGATCATTATAATAAGGTCAAGACTAGTGTAATTATAATCCCAAAATTTCAATTGTAATATCAACTACAATTCCAGAGCCATATTTTCAATTTTCATTCTGTAAAATAGAGAGAGAGAGAGAGAGAGAGAGAGAGAGAGAGAGGGGAGAGAGAGAGAGAGAGAGAGAGAGAGAGAGACCTTTGAAATCAGCTGAAATGAACGTTTTAATGAATACAGTATAAGACTATTGTGGTTAGACTCCATAACTTTCAAATAGTAATCTAAATTACAGTTCCATATCCAGTATTTTAAATCTTTATTCTTTAAAGACGAGAGAGAGAGAGAGAGAGAGAGAGAGAGAGAGAGAGAGAGTTATGAACTCTGTTGAAATGAACATTTTAATGTAGTTATGACTATTGTAATTAGACCACAATATTCCAATTTTATTTTCAATTACAATACCGTATCCAGTGAGAGAGAGAGAGAGAGAGAGAGAGAGAGAGAGAGAGAGAGATTTGAAGAAAGTTCGAATGAACATTATAATAAGGTTGAGTCTACTGTACTTAGACTTTTCAACATTTCAATTATAATTTTAATCATAATTCCATATCTAGTATTTTCAATCTCTAATGAACAGAGAGAGAGAGAGAGAGAGAGAGAGAGAGAGAGAGAGAGAGAGAGAGAGAGAGAGAGTTTCTTATTTATCACGATAGGGTTCTATATGCAAAAAAAAATCCTTCTGGTAGGAAATAACCACAATGATAGATATCCTGGAATCCAGTTAATTTCTTTTTCTTAGGTCTATCCTGAAGGATTCGAAGAGTGATGAGTATGAACAACGGAGGAGGGAGATGGACGGAACGAGGGGCATCAAAACAGAAGAATGGGACTGGCGATTGAAGGATTATGGGAGGTAAGGACTTGTAGGATGGAAATGCTGCAAATAAAACCAATAATTGTTGATTGAGGACTTCGAAATGATAGGAAACGTAGAACTCTTAAGTACAAATGAAGCGGGAGCAAAAGGACTCCACTAAAAATGATGAACAAATTCTATGGCCGAAGGAATCCTAAAGACAAAGTTAAGTGGAAACTGGTTTGCATGAAAGCAGTATGAGCAGGAACCAAGGACTCCTGGAATGAAAACAATGAAAATAGGATGTCCACAGAGTAGGGCGTAAATCGAGGACCACAGAATGGGGATGGTTCATCATATTTGACCTAAAGGAAAGTCAGTTACAAACAGACACACCAGCATATTCGAAAAGGGAGAGAGTTTCATTAGAATTTAAGCTCAGGAAAGAAGTGTTAATTCATATGAGCATGGAAATGGTGGAATGACAAGTAGAGAAGAACAGAAAGAAGAGAGGGTAGTCTAAAAGAGGAAGAGGGGTGCGCTGATAACCAGAGTAACAGGAAAAGTAAAAGAGATGAAGTAGGAAGACGAAAGCAAATGGAATAAGAAGAGGATAAAGAAAAAAAGAAGTCACCGAGGAAGAGAAGAATAAGAATAACGGGAAACCGGACTAAGAGGAAAGCCATCGACGAAGACCACGAAGGAGAACCGACTGGAAGAGAGAGTGTTAGATACGGAGCCGGGCGGATTGGCCAAGGACAGGTCATTGTGGTAGCTGCACGCATGATGGCCTGCGTGTTAGCCATACATCGTTATTGATTGTCAGTACAGGTGAGAGTGAGACGCTCCTGCCCCTCATTCCAGGAACCCATTCAACCCAATCCACCTCGATATGCACTCGTAATCATAGGGAGCCAACGCTTTACATTTTCCTCTTCGTTACATATTGCTTGAACACAATTCAACGTGGTAAGGATATTGTCATTTGGGTTACCCTATTGTCCTACATACACACACGCATATATATACATATATATATATATATATATATATATATATGCATATATATATATATATATATATATTATATACTGTATATATATATATATATATATATACATATATGTATGTGTGTGTTTATGCGCGTGTCTTATATATATATATATATATATATATAATATACATAAATTATTCACAACATGCCTAGAAGAAGTTTTTAAAAATTTAGATTAGGAAAATGTTGGAATTGATATTAATAGGGAATACCTTAACAACTTGAGACTTTCAGATGACATAGTTGTATTTAGTGAATTATGGAAGGAATTGCAAAAGATGATAGAGATCGTTAATGAATATATGTACTTAAGACACAAAGTAAGTGTTTCCCCAAGACGCAAGGCCTAAATTTAAAAAAAAATGGTAAGCATAGGATGAGGAGCTTATGAAAAACAAAATGAGATTATGAAATGTAAAATGGCAATTTCTCTAAAAAGGAAAAGTATTCAATGAGATGGTCCTACCAGGTTAAATTATGCATCAGAAACTTGGAGCTTTACTAAAGCCTTAGAACACAAGGTAATTGCAACTCAGAGGGCTATGGAAAGAATAATAATGGGAATAACAATAAGAAACAGAAAAAGAACAGCATGAATACAAGAGCAAACCAAAGTTAAGGATATCTTAACAACATGTAAGAAAAAGAAATGGACATGGGCAGGACATAATATGAGAATGACAGATAATAGATGGGCATTTAGAATAACAGAATGGGTCCTTAAAGTTTACAAAAAAAGCAGGGGAAGGAAGAAAAGACGATATATTGACAAACTAAGAAAGTTTACTGGTGTGGACTGGCATAGAAAGACCATGGAAGGACATATCTGAGGCCTTTGTTCTGCAGTGGACTGATAACGGCTGCTGATGAGGATATATATATATATATATATATACACACATATATATATACACACATATATATATATATATATATATATGTATATATATATGTGTGTGTGTGTGTGTGTGTGTTTGTGTGTGTATGTATGTATGTATGTAAATATGTAAATATACATATTCATATTTGTTTATAACCTACATATATATATATATATATATATAAATAGAGAGAGAGAGAGAGAGAGAGAGAGAGAGAGAGAGAGAGAGATTTTAAAAAGATAGATACATAGATAATCAGGCATGAAACCAATGTGAAGAAAACAGAAATGCAATATCGACTACATAATTCATCGTGTTGTACCAGAGCATAATGGAACATGTTATGAAATACTCACCTCAGTAGGTCATACAAGATTAATTTACTGTACATTTCTGACATGGCTCGCCATAGGAATATAGTTATAAACTACTGCACTAGAACACAGAACTGTGACAGAAAGCTGTGAAAATGGGATCAACTTGACGCTATGACTGTAGGCTACACAACGGTATGTTACTCTTCTATAGTCAGGATTATCAATATATCTTTATGGCGAAGCATACAGTAAACGACTTGATAATTACATTATTTATCAAAAGCATTTAGAAGTGAATTACATCTTTTGTTCCTATGCAATAGCGTGTTGTAGTATGATATTTAAAATAAGAAGTAAACTATGTAGAAAATATCCACTCTTATTCATTAATTGTAAATTTGGGTATTTAAAAAATAGTCGCAACACTGTTGTGCAAGATCATGCAATATAAAATTCCTTTCTACGTCATAACGAAATAATAAATTCTTGAAAATTTAGCCATTTGGTTGCCGAACAGAGTGTAATAATTTGAGGTGAATACTGTATCTGAATAGAACATTATACATCTGTTTATGTGATAAAGAAAATTAGATATTTATTTGTCGAGTATGATAAGAAGGGAATAGAAAACAACTGATCGATAAAAATCGAAAACCATCACTACTCGGACAAAAAACTAAATAATGTGATTGCAACCAAAATCTTCAAAGTATTGGCAGTAATTAGAAGTTACAGCATTTTGCAGTCAGTAGCAAAATCTGATCCTCTCATGAACGTTTCGTGATCAATATCCAAAGTACCAGAGACACAGAGACAAAAGGGAATAACTGTCATTCAGTATAATTATGGAAAAAGTAAAACTCCTTTATCCCTTTGTCAGAGAGAGAGAGAGAGAGAGAGAGAGAGAGAGAGAGAGAGAGAGAGGAGAGAGAGAGAGAGAGAAGCACACATCGGCATACTATATTTCATTATAAAATCCCAAGTTCCTCTTCTACTGAATCACACAGAGAGAGAGAGAGAGAGAGAGAGAGAGAGAGAGAGAGAGAGAGTCTATTTATTATGACATTCTAATTAAAAATGTCACAATTTCCTCTTTGACACTACTCTCCTATAAAGGGCAGAGAGAGAGAGAGAGAGAGAGAGAGAGAGAGAGAGCGAGAGAGAGAGAGAGAGAGAGAGGTTGGCGAATCTTCATTTATTATGACATTCTAATTAAAATGTCACAATTTTCTCTTTACTCCTCTAAAAAGGGCAACAGAGAGAGAGAGAGAGAGAGAGAGAGAGAGAGAGAGAGAGACGTGCACTCATCAGCATACTGTATGTCATTATAAAAAACCAAGTTCCTCTTCTACTGGATCAGAGAGAGAGAGAGAGAGAGAGAGAGAGAGTCTTCATTTATTATGACATTCTAATTAAAAAATGTCGGAATTTTCTCTTCGACAGTACTCCCCTAAAAAGGGCAGAGAGAGAGAGAGAGAGAGAGAGAGAGAGAGAGAGATCTTCATTTATTATGACATTCTAATTAAAAAATGTCGCAATTTTCTCTTCGACAGTACTCCCCTAAAAAGGGCAGAGAGAGAGAGAGAGAGAGAGAGAGAGAGAGAGAGAGAGAGAGTCTTCATTTGTTATGACATTCTAATTAAAAAATGTCACAATTTCCTCTTCGACACCATTTTAATGTAGAGGTGCTACCATACAGTGTTTCCAGAGCTGGGGATATGACCCAGTAACTATTGAAGTGTTTACGATTATAGTTATGTAAAACAACATGAGTGGTAAAGCATCTTTAATAAACCTTAGTGGAATCTTGTCACGCCCTGTAGAGTTGGTTTCATTCAGATCTTTAATTGTAAGAATGACAGTTTCGACATCGATGGGCTGTGGTCTAGATTTTTTTTTCATTTTCATCAATAACTTCATTTGATTTTAAATTATATACGTTTCTCTCATTAATATTTTCTTGTGATTTTTCAAAAGCTAGTTTCCCAACATTAGCAAAAAACTTATTAAATTCCTTAGATTTCTTAAATTTATTTTCGTAATTTAATTGTTCTGCTTTTTTATTTGAAGGAATAATTTTATTATTAGTTCGCCAGGTTTTGGAAATATCACCTTTACAGTTGAGAAGTTCCTTTCTCGTATATTCAATTTTAGTCGTATTCAAACAATGTTTTACATCTTTCTTTTAGGCTTTATGTTGATCTTGCAACAATTTATCAAATCTTTCTTTCAATTTCTTTTGTGTTGGCCAGGGCACCAGCCACCCGTTGAGATACTACCACTAAAGAGTTATGGGGTCCATTGATTGGCCAGACAGTACTACATTGGATCTTTATCTCTGGTTACGGTTCATTTTCGCTTTGCCTACACATACACCGAATAGTCTGACATATTCTTTACAGATTCTCCTCTCTCCTCATACACCTGACAACACTGAGATTACCAAACAATTCTTTTTCCCTCAAGGGGTTAACTACTGCACTGTAATTGTTCAGTGGATACTTTCCTCTTGATAAGGGTAGAAGAGACTCTTTAGCTATGGTAAGCAGCTCTTCTAGGAGAAGGACACTCCAAAATCAAACCATTGTTCTCTAGTCTTGGATAGTGCCATAGCCTCTGTACCATGGTCTTCCACTGTCTTGGGTTAGAGTTCTCTTGCTTGAGGGTACACTCGGGCACGCTATTCTATCTAATCTATCTCTTTCTTGTTTTGTTAAAGTTTTTATAGTTTATATAGGAGATAATTATTTTAATGTTGTTGCTATTCTTAAAATATTTTATTTTTCCTTTTTTCCTTTCCTCCCTGAGCTATTTTCCCTGTTGGGGCCCCTGCTTTTCCAACTAGGGTTGTAGCTTAGCAAGTAATAATAATAATAATAATTCCTAATATTAATTTTTTCTTTCAAGTCATTGGTTAACCATGGAGCTGGAGGTCTAGTAATTTCTTTGGTAAACATAGGGGCGCTCGTATCTATACATTTGTTAGAAATATCTGTAAACAGATTTATCTGATAATCGACATCATCGGCCAAAAGTATTTGATTTAAAGTTTCTGATTCATTTAAAATTAAGTTACTATAATCTCTCATTGATCTCAATGTTTTGAATGAAGGCAATCGCTTAGGTTTAGCAACATTTAATTAAATTGAAAGAAGTTCATGGTCTGCTACTTCACATGGATATACATCAAAATCAACTATCATATCCTGTCTATTTGTAATAACTACATCAATTAATGTTGGACTGTTTGAAGTTATGCGTGTTGGCTTATCAATTATTTGAGTAGAGAGAGAGAGAGAGAGAGAGAGAGAGAGAGAGAGAGAGAGAGAGTCTTCCTTCATTGTGACATTCTAATTAAAAAATGTCACAATTACATCTTCGACAGTACTCCCCTAAAAAGGGCAGAGTAGAGCAGTGATGATCCGTCAAATAGGTTAAAAGTAAGCTTAGTAATTTCAGGGGGTTAGAGGGGTGGGGTTTCTTTACTTTTGTGAGATTGCTAACTACACTTTGGTGTAATTAGTTGTATAACTACATACTGTATTTATGCGTAACAATGTATTTATTATAATTGTACCTTTTACTCAAACTGTTGAGTACTTTAATTATTACTGTTTACCTTTTACTGAAATCTACAATGTATATTTAGTTTCTGTTAAGCTGCCATACAGTTAAGTTTACATTATATATGAAATAATGAATTCTGTGTTCTCTCTTGCCCTGCCATGAAACAGAAATCCAACATGGCACAGTGAGTAGGATTTGTTTATGCTGTCTACTGTCGTTCAAGAAGTACAGTGTTAAATCTTTAGTACCCATACACGATGGAGAAGCAAATCGACCAACTGGCAGCATTTGTGGCAAGGCAAGCAGAGATGGCTCATCATGCCCAAGAAGCAACTACGAAAAGGGAAGAACGTTTAACCGCAATTCTAGCGGGTTTTGCTGATCCCTCGGGACACCATAGGAATCAGTCTCAGGCAAGGGCAGTTCCTGCACCGCACTTGTCGTCTTCTGTATCTCCTAAAAAGTTTAGGAGATACAGACATGCAGTGTTGACAAGAATGTCATCTCTCACTCTTGCTGAGCAGCGGTCAGCATTGATTTCCATGCTAGACGATGATTGGACCCGCACTCTGAGACATGGTCTCTCACTGGGTGATGGAGCAGACTTGAAGACTATATTGGATGCCATGGAGTTGCACTTGCGCAACCAAAGGAATGTCATCGTGGACCGATGCGACTTTCATACAAGAGTCCAGGAGTTGCACGAGACCTTCGATGATTTTTTGTGCGGCATTAAAGAGATTGCTTCTTTCTGTGATTTTTGTGAAACCTGCATGGACAGCAGACTACGAGACAGGATTGTCATTGGAACCAGAGATGAAGAGGCTTTGAAACGTATGTTAGAAGAAAAGAAGCTCACTTTGCAGATGGCTATTGATATTTGCAGAGCATAGGAAAATGCAACTGCCAGTCGTGCTGCTATTCAGGGCAGTGAAAAGTATAATGTTTCAAGAGTGTCCCAATACAAGCAAGGTCAGAAGGCAGCCCATTTAAAGCAGCAGTGGTTTAGGTGCGGAGGTGAGCGCCATCTTGATAAGATGGCATGCAAGGCTCTAATCAGGGACTACAAACAATGTGGTAAGAAAGGTCACTTTGCAGTGGTGTGCAGGTCAAAGGGACAGTCACTGTCTCCTCAGAAGAAGAAAACTAATAATAAAAGCACGTTCAAAACTTCAAAGCAGAATTATATCGTGTCATTGGAGATGTTTACAGCAACTGTGCGTCATCACGTCCAACCCCTCAGATTTGCATCAGTACCACTCACCGGAAAGGATCAAGTTCAGTTATGTGGACACCTGACTCTGGAGCGGAGACAACTGTGATGGGACTTGGGAACGTTAAATCTCTTGGAATTCTTGAGAGTTCACTGGAGCCGATCGTTATGGGTGGTTTCATTGCAGCAGATCGTCAACCTATCACTAACATGGGAACTTTTGAAGCTTTTTTTAACTTTGGGGAATCGTAGTACGACAACAGTTGTGTCAGTCGTCAAGGAAGCGAAAAGTGCACTTCTGGGTTGGTTTGATTGTATAGCACTGGGAATATTATCAGAAAACATTCCAGCGCAAATACAGCATGTTACATGTTCAGTGTCGCAACCGCAAATAGCAGCGAGAACCAGGAAGGTTTTGGAGCCACAAGTGACTTCTAATACACAGTATGTTGTGCAGTCTGCAAGTAACTGCAGTTTGTGGTGTCTGTACCAATGGCATTGCCAAGATGGCCACACAATAGAGACCCTTCAGAAGAAGAGCGTGCAGAACATGCAGCTTCCCTCATTTCTGCTTATCCTCATGTATTTGATGCTTCAGCTACTCTAAGGGAAATGCAGGGAGGTCCTATGAGGATTCAGCTGTTAGCAGATGCACATCCTTTTGCAGTGACCGCACCATGCACCATTCCGTATTGTTGGAGATCGGATATTAAAGCTCAGCTAGATGACTTACTTGCTAAGGATATCATTGGGGAGGTTGATTACCCCACCGAATGGTGTCATCCGATAGTCCCTATTGCAAACATGGGTGGTGTACGGTTGTGTATGGACCTTATAAGACTTAACCGCTATGTACGCAGACCTACATATACAGTTCGATCCCCTCATGATGCTATATCGTCAATGGATGCTGGAGCCAGGTGGTTCACTACTTTGGATGCGAAGATGGGACACTTCCAAATAAAAATTGCTGAAGAAGATCAGGATCTTACTTGCTTCATCACACCTTGGGGACGTTATAAATTCAAACGAGCTGTAATGGGGCTTATATCATCTGGAGATAAGTACAAGCTTTGGGAGATATTCCATGTACTGTCAAAATTGTTGATGATATTTTGGCGTAAGATTCTAGTTACCATGACCACTTAGCCCATGTGATCACACTTGTGCAAAAATGTGACAAATTTGGAATGACCTTAAATCCTGACAAAATTTTCTTTGCTCAACCTAATGTTGAATTTTGTGGTTACAGTATAAATCATGAAGGTTATAGTGTGGATTCTCGGAAAGTGAGAGCTATAGCTGAATTTCCAAAGCCACAAAATATCACTGATCTCAGGTCATTCATGGGTTTAATCAATCAGCTTTGGAGCTTTTCTTCTGCGATTGCAGCTGCTGCACAGCCACTCAGGGACCTGCTTAAACCTCGGAATGAGTGGTGCTGGACCCCTCAGCATGACGTGGCTTTCGAGAAGACTAAAGAAGCACTCATAGCTCCTCCTGTTTTAGCTCATTTTGATGCATCTTTACCTACTATGCTTCAAACTGACACATCCAAGTTGCATGGTATGGGGTTTGTTTTGCTGCAACAACATGGAGAGGCTTGGAAGCTCATCCAGTGTGGATCCAGGTTTTTAACGGATGCGGAAACTAGGTATGCCGTAATTGAGGTTGAGATGGCTGCTGTACTTTGAGCAGTGAGAAAATGCAGTGTTTACTTGGCTGGTTTGCCTTATTTTGACCTGGTAGTAGACCATCGACCACTTGTTCCTATTCTCAATTCAAAACTTCTTGGAGAAATAGAAAATCCTCGATTGCAGCGTATGAGAATGAAACTCTGCAGATTTACTTTTGCTGCACGATGGCAAAGTGGGAAATGTCACAGCATGCCGGATGCACTCTCTCGTTCACCAGTTCAGAGCCTTGTTGAGGACAATGATGTGCTGGATGATGCAGATCTATTGCATGCTGCTGTTTTATTGTCTTTATTAGCTACTTGTGAGGAGGGCATAAGGTTAGCACCTCTACGGGACCAGACGCTGGATAAGATTCGTGATGCTTCTGCACATGATGGTGAATATCTGTCATTAAGAAATGTAATAATAAAAGGATTTCCAGATCATAAGCATAGCTTACCAGAAGAGTTGCAAGCATACTGGGGAATTCGGGACATGCTGGCCGTGGATGATGTTTTGATAGTTTATGGACCTAGACTTCTCATACCTCGCAGCCTGCGTAGCGAAACTTTGCAGTGTCTACATGATGCTCACCAAGGAGTGGACTGCACCAAGCGTCAAGCACGCCAGACTATATACTGGCCAGGGATTGACAGGGACGTTGAGAATACAGTGAAGTCTTGTTCTCGCTGCCGAGAGTTGTTACCAGGTCAGCAGAATGAGCCTTTGATGCAGGAAGACTTGCCAAGTCGAGTATTTGAGTTCGTGTCTGCTGATTATTTTCATATCTCTGGTAAGACATTTCTTGTGTACGTTGATCGCCTGTCAGGTTGGCCATATGTATCTTTGTGCAATGGATCAACTATTGCAGCTCAACTAGTTAGTTGGTTGAGGCCAATATTTTCAGACACAGGTGTGCCTGTAGTACTGAAAACGGATGGAGGACCGCAATTCGCTTCATCAACATTGCGGTGTTTCCTTGCTCGATGGGGGGTGGAACACCGCGTGACATCGCCCTATAATCCAAAAGCAAATGGTCATGCCGAAGCTACCGTGAAGATTATTAAGAAATTGATTTTGACAACCACAGGAAATGGCAAGCTGGATGAGGATGAGTTCGACGAGGACTTCTTGAGCTCAGGAATACTCCATGGGCAGATGGTAGATCTCCAGCGCAAATCTTGTTTGGACATCCTTTGCGTTCCAGGATTCCGGCTCATCATCGTTCATTTGCAAAGGAAGGGCAACGTACAGCTGACGAATGTGACATAAAGGCTAAGTACCTTCGGCAGCAGGCAAAGGAACGGTATGATGCCACTGCTAGACCACTCTCTAAGCTGAACCTTGGTATGTACGTGGATCTACAAGACCCTAAGGCAAAACGATGGGATAAACCAGGAGTTGTGGTCGGAATTGGTACGAGGAGTGATTACCTCATGAAGACTGGGAGTGGGCGCATCTATTGGAGAAATCGGAGGTTCCTACGACCTCATCACCCTTTTTTGCCCGGAGACATTATTTCTCCGCCTATCTCGGTGTTGGGTGGCGAAGCTTCAGGATATGGAGATCGTAGATCACCTGCAACATCACCTAAGCCTGATACTCAGTTATCAGTTGCCTTACCAGTACGACGTAGTGGATGTCAGACACGGGCACCAGAGCATTTAAAAATAAGATGGGACTCGAAATCATATACCAAATAAGGACCTTAAGATTCCAGGTATCCATGTATTGCACCTGCCATCTTGGGGGGAGGTGTGAGATTGCTAACTACACTTTGGTGTAATTAGTTGTATAACTACATACTGTATTTATGCGGTACAATGTATTTATTATAACTGTACCTTTTACTCAAACTGTTGAGTACTGTAATTATTACTGTTTACCTTTTAATGAAATCTACAATGTATATTTAGTTTCTGTTAAGCTGCCATACAGTTAAGTTTACATAATATATGAAATAACGAATTCTGTGTTCTCTCTTCCCCTGCCATGAAACAGAAATCCAACAACTTTGTATGCTTTCATCAACACAGTATTTTTCTATAAAAATGCAAATAGGTTTCACAATTAGAACCTTTCATCAGGTTCAGGTCTGAAAGGAAAAGGAAAATGAAAGGTGGAAGGAAGGAGAGTGTAGTCTTATACTGAAGAAAGAATGAGAGTTCTAGAGATCTGGGGACACTTGGAAGCGAGAAGAAATTCCTTAAATTTGGCTTTTAAAGCATTGTTGCTAAGCGCATCAGAGTTTACTTCTCGATATGATGAATAGAATTAACAACAGTGGAAGCTATTAAAGGAATACAGTTACAGCTATTTGAAGCTTTATTTTCTTGTTACTTTGATAACAGATGACAAAAATTAAAGTCCAAGACATCATTACCTGTGTCTCTTCATAAACAAAGGTGTTTTTTGCAGGAAACTCTCATAACTCAAATCTACTTACGTTTTATTGTGGCTGTGACAACGATTCTAAATCTATAAGGACCCGAGTTATTTTCAGGGGAGATGACATATCCTTCTGAGATCGTCAACCAGTGTCTGCATGAAATGCCACAGTGGCAGAATCTGTAAGTATATCAAAAGATGTAAATCAAAACAGAATGTTTTGATATTTTTACATTACTATCTTTATCATTATAATAATAATAATGATAATAATAATAATAATAATAATTATTATTATTATTATTATTATTAGTAGTAGTAGTAGTAGTAGTAGTAGTAGTAGTAGTAGTAGTATACCAAATTAAATTAATAGAAAAATAGAAGAAAAGAAAACAGAAATGACCAAACTGAGGTTTGTAAATCATAATGAAAACAAAGTTGAATATTATAGATTTAAAAAGATATAGAAACAGGAATGAAAAGGATAGGCTTTGTGTGTTATGTAGTGAGGCAGATTATACAACAGCAGACGTTCAGCTGTAAGGAATTGAGAAGATTTAGAAGCAATGGCATAGAATTAAGGAAGTTAGAAGTAAAAGTATGCAAGCTGTGCTGTCTGTATAGGAGGTAACTCATGACAATGAACTTTCTGTAGATTGCAGCGCTTTGCCCTAACATTTCCAGTAGTGCACCCACAATCAGCGTTGTAAAGATAGCAAAACGAGGAACCTGGAACCTGGAATGTATGGAGTATTTGAACAACCATACGTCCACATATTAAGAGAGAAAGCTTGCGTTATTTCCTCTCAATTAACTACAAAAGCTGTACCGTAAAACCAAGAATGTTAACACCTATTTATATTCATCACGGTGGAGTTTTTATGGCATATGATGCCACAGTAATTCGTTAAAGATTCTGTGGTGAGAGATATCAGCTGACTTGAAACAGAAGTGTATCCAAATGATCTCATAAAAGATATATTATTATTATTATTATTATTATTATTATTATTATTATTATTATTATTATTATTATTATCATTATTATTACGATTATCATTATTATTACGATTATCATTATTATTAGCTAAGCTACAACCCTAGTTGTAAAAGCAGAATGTTATAAGCCCAAGGGCTCCAACAGAGATAATAGCCCAGTGAGGAAAGGAAATAAGAAGATAAATAATCTGTAGTACAATAGAAGTAATGAACAATCAAAATAAAATATTATAAGAACAGAAACAACATTAAGATAGATCTTTCTTATATTAACTCTAAAAATTTCAAAAAGGAAAAATAAAGCAAGAGGAAGAGGAAAAAGATATAATAGTGAGCGCGAGTATATCCTCAAGCAAGAGAACTCTATCCCAAGACAGTGGAAGACCATATTACAGAGGCGATGGCACTACCTAATACTAGAGAATAATGGTTTGATTTTGAAGTAAATATAGCCTTGTGAATGTGTGAGTAGAGAGAGAGAGAGAGAGAGAGAGAGAGAGAGAGAGAGAGAGAGAGAGAGAGAGAGAGAGAAGGACACTTAATAATCCTATAGACTCTCAGCACCCGAGATTGGCACGTAGTGATGAACGAATCTCTGCTGATCCTCAAAATCAATTACCTTTAAAGACAACCCTTCCTTCGACAAATAAACCTTAGGCAATTGCTAACTAGAACTTGGTAGTGAAAACACAAAGAGGACAAACTTTCTGTTTGCATACGGTAATCACAAGTGCCATTATAACTTGCATCCATGAGTTAGTCTTGAATCCAGTTCTTATAATCAAGTACTCACTCGATAGTAATGATGCTATAGGTACTGCCTGGAACGAAGACAGACCCACCTATATAAATATCATCATGATCATTATCATCATCATCAGCCATTACTAGTTCACCGCAGAACAAAGGCCTCAGACATGCCCTTCCACTTGTGTCTGTTTATGGTCTTTCTGTGCCAGTCCACACACAAATATTCTTAGTTCGTTAATCCATCACCTGCAGATCTTAAGGTCTTGTATACATACATACATATATACACAGTTTTCCATGAATATATGATGAATACAATAAGAAAAATCGTAAATTGTGGGCTTATTCTATAATTATATATATACATACATATATATATATATATATATATATATATATATATATATATATATATATATACATACATACATATGCATATATTTACAGTATACATATATATGCATGTATATATACACACATATATAAGTATATATATATATATATATATATATATATATATATATATATATAGTGTGTGTGTGTGCGTGTGATAATTTTGCATATTTGTAAGTGGACGTCATATATATTTATATAAGCCATAATTACCTCTTAATATCGGATTCTCTCTGCCTCGGGATCAGAGACCCAAGGGGGAATTAATGATAATGGCTTCTGGTTGGCATGGGAATCGAACTTGGGCCCAAGACTGAAGTTCTAGTGACTTTCCACTTAGCCGCAAGTG
>NC_090726.1:67399546-67417046 GCF_036898095.1 Palaemon carinicauda | reverse complement strand
GGATTTTAAATTTGGCAGCAGCATTCAAGCAAGTAGAAATAATACTGTATCTCCCTTCCCGAGATCATCACACACAGACTTCTCTCTTGGACTGGGTCAGCCGTTAGAAATATGCAATAGATCTGTGTTTATATATCTTTGTTTGCCAACCACAATGAGGTGGCAGCGGAATAACTCTGGCTGTGGCTCTTGTACTTCAATTCACAGCAAGCCTTGATAATGGCCTCTTGTAGAATGTTACAGTGCAGTTTCAGACGTTGATATGAGTATCTCAGCCTAAAGCCACTAACGATAAATATCACGTTGATGCTGGTTGTTATGGCAACATCTGATATATTTGTAGATTATGCGGATGATTTTTTTTTCTTTTTTTACATTGATCACCATCCATTAGCGAATAAACATGCCGCGTAAAAACTATCAGGTAATACAATACAGCTTCAATTTTTTTTTTCATGAAGGGATTTTAATTTCCTTTCTACCAAGAGAGCTGTCTATTTCCAGGTTCAGGTTCAGGTGTTGGTTGCAGGGATTTGTCTTCTCAACGGCACCGCCTAACTTTTCTTCTTTATTTTAGTACTTTTATTTTCTTTTCCCCTTTTTCCACATTTGATATATATATATATATATATATATATATATATATATATATATACATATATGTATATTTTTTTTTTATAATCCTTCTTCCTTAAATGAAGAAGGTTGCTACAATTCTTTTATTTTTCTTCTTTCTTCGCCGAGATCTTTGCCAATAAAGATAGAAATGAAGACGGTCTTATATTTCTGCTCCACACAGCTTAGACTCTCTACTTCCTCCTTCAAGTCTTTTCCTATCACTTAATCTTAAACAGTTGGCTCAAGCTCTGTACATAATAACTGAGTTTGGTTTGTTATCGTAGAACATTTCTTCTCCTACTTGACCTTTTTCTTGTACATGTATTTCTAAACTACTGGTTTCTTTTATCTTTTCCTTCCATGTTTTACAATCTACATCTCTAATCTTGGTCCTGAGCTCTTCCAGTATACCTTTGCAACTGATAACGTTCCCGACCCATATTAAATAGGTTAACTAGTTGCTTTGATTTTGTGCATCATTGTATGTAGGTACACATACTCAAAATAATTTCACCAGTTTCCAAAATGTTCTGAACCTACAATCATAATTAAAGTGTTATTCAGTAACTGTCGTAAGCACACGAAGTCAACTCTTAGGGTACAGTGGGATTTTGTTTTTATTCCTTTTTGGTTTATTTTTCCTTTAAAATGATGTTTCTGCAATGTGTTACATCCATAGTCATCTTTCGTTGTTTCGGCTCAGGGATTTGTAGCTTCTTTATTTGTGGAATCAGGATATTTTATAAAGTATACGGCCAGCTGTTCAGCCTTCAATTGAACTCGATTAGTTCTCTTGGACCAATGTCAGCCATTCTAACACTCTTTCTCGGGTTAATTTTTTAGGGTCATGCATAAAAAAATCATGGGCTATTGAGAAAACATTATGAACAATATTCTACATTATCTAACATTGTTTCCATCAATTTACTCTATTAATTCGGATGAAATAAACTCACATAATAATTATTTATTTGAGCTTCTTTTTTGTTCTGTTTTTCGAGTATTATGTTACCGTTGATTAGGCCTGTCTGTTTAATAGTTCTCATAAAAAATAACCAGAACAGACTGCAATGTAAAATATGTGTACTTTTTTGTATTATATGGTATCTAATGATACTTGAAGGAATTTATACGAACAAGGACCCCGCAATGTTTTATCATTAAAAAGCTTACCAAAACATTAGCCTCATACAAGCATTAATAATGATCGACAAGACGATGACTTTAAAGATAATGTGCTGTACGTTTGTCTGTTATTCCTCTGAGCTACTCATTATTTTCAGGTTGACTTTTTCCGTTCATGTGTGACGTCATAGATAAGCTGCGGGATACGAGGTATGGGATTTTTCCTTTTTTGTTTAATACGTTTTTGTAACTATTTTGTGGAATATATTGCTCATTTTATCAAGTAATGTTCACAATTATTTAACGTTCTTTCTGGGCAATATTGCTTTATCTTTTTACGCACACTTTAGTTTCCTCCCTGACTATTATTGTCCAGGGATCTTAGGAGAAACCTTTTTCAAAATCTTTCATGAAATTCCGTAAATATTGGATTTCTCTATCGTTGGCCATTTAATTATTTTGTTTTATTTCTTCATTCACATAATGTATAACAATACTGTAAAGGTAAAAAGGTGCTTTTTGTGTATATCAAAAGACCAAAGCCTTATTTACCGAACGAAATATACCGGAAGAGTGCGGCGAAATGTCTTTTGAGTGCGTGTACAGAGTGCAGAGGATCCATTATTTTCCTTTACCTGTTATATGGATTAAGATTAAATCATGAAACGTAGGCCTCTTTTCATTATCCTTATGATGGTCGCCAGCTTTATTAGTAATCTGTTTGACCGCCTCAGATATTACACCATCTTTTATGGTTTTTCGTGGCCTATTGGATATGTCCCTGCCTGGCGATCTGCCAGTTCAAGTTTCATTATTCTCGATAGTTTTTGGTGGTGTCTACAACTTCACCATCTTTGTGAGCTAAGCATGGGGCGTTTGGGGAGCCTATAGGTCTACTTGCCTTGTCATCAGCAGCCATTGCCTGGCCCTCCTAGTCCTAGCTTGGGTAGAGAGGGGGCTTGGGTGCTGATCATATGTACAAATGGTCAGTTTCTAGGGCATTGTCACTGTCCCTTGCCTCTGCCACAGACGAGTGGTCTTTAAACGTTTAAATTTTTTCGGGAATTTTGAAAGAATTCCCATTTTGTTGTTTGAATTCGACTGCGGCCAAATAAGATAACTAAAAATGTAGAAACCTCTACAGTCTATTTGATACAGAATATCACCCCTTGAATTTAAGGGTTCTCTGAAAAAGCACATGAAAATATTATTACGTCCTTTGGACACACTACTACACACTTATCAATACCGCGATGAGTGTTTGTGGAAACTTGATATGCTACGTAAGGAGTTGGTTCCGATTCTTTCGTCCAAGTCTTGCACGATATGTTTATCTACATATCGCTACATTTCCAAAATCTTTGATGCCACTCCTCAACATTTCTTATTAGTCACTGCATAGGATCAAATAACTTTCTTCGGCAGCTAAAATACCAGCGCATCTATGGTTTTCCTGCATGTTAAGAGACGCTACAGAGTTCAGCTACTGTGCTGTGTTTTATTGGAGAAAAAATACAGAATCCATTTAGTCTTCGGCACATTGTTCCCATTATTTATTCAGTGAATTGTTTCTTTTCTATGCACTGTTATCTATCAGGCCAAGTATTTCTTACAACTATTGCTTCATTGGCTTTTCATCTTGGAAAACAACTGTTCAAATTTTGTTACTTACCATATCCTTAAAGAGTAGATGCTTGTCATAATCAGTTTCATAAGTCTCCGTTGAGCTTTCCAAAAGGCTTCATCCTAATGCGAAAAATAACCGTCCCCAGCGGAAGTTGCACAATAGAGCTGGATTAACATATTCAGAAATGAGAATATCTCTTAAAAAAAAAAAAAACAGGACTCAAGAAATACATTTGCTAATGTAAAACATATATAAGTCAAAAGTTTGTTATTGTGGACAAAAAGTAGGCCACTTCATGTAGCAACGTGAAATGTATCAATTAAAATAGCGTTCAAAGAAAATGTTAAATCTATACTGATTGTAATTGTTTACCAAATCATATTGATTAAGCAAAATGTCTCATCTAAATTACTAGACCATTCCAGTTATCTTCAGATTAAAATCACTATACTGAATGTTGAATGAATGAAATTTGATTAGGTTGTTATTCAAAAGCCATTTATAGAAGTAGAAATGCTGGAATAGGCCTAATACCATTAACGTAATTATGAAAAGTCAATATAAAGCTTCTAAAAGGACTGAAAATCAATCAGTTAAGAACTAAACCATACGAGATCGAAAAAGGTCAATTTCCTATAGCTAATAGAAATAAGATTTGAGTAACCCTGGGTCCACTCGTAATTGGATTCACCCTTAAACTGTTCGACAAATCTGAATCTCTGAAAAAGCCTCCGCCATTATAAGCACATGACCCATATTATCCTTTGTATCTGAAGGTAATGCATGATTGGATTCTGGTCCGTGAAATTGCAGGTTGAATCAAACCAATGGTCTTGCGAGTAAGTTCACAATGGCATTTATACAATGTGGATGCCGGTATCAATAACATGGATAGTGGTTTCACATTATACAGTGATATAAAAACATTTATGATTTGTCGATCTTCAGGTGCTTTTCTAAGACAAACAAAAATCATGCGGTCAAGCAAACAGGTGATTATTCACGTTATTTCACGATAAAAAACATTATAGATATAATCTAAAAAACTATTCACATACACAATACCTTAATAATAATAATAATAATAATAATAATAATAATAATAATAACAATTAATATTATTACTTTAATAATTTTAATCATTAATATCTTTAGATTAGAATACTTGAGGATCTTGGTTTGAAAATTAACTTTTCAGATTATATATACACATATATATATATATGTATACACACACACATATATATATATATATATATATATATATATATATATATATGTATATGTATATATATGTATATATATATATGTATATATATATATATATATATATATATATATATATATATATATACAGTATATATATTATTATGGTCCCTGGTCTGGTCACCAAAAATATATATCATGGATTACGGCTGGTAAATTACATAATCTTCCGAGTTCCGAAATCACATGTATATTTTTACATAAGTCTGTTACACTTTGATAATACCAGAGCTCTGAGAAATTATGCAACTCCCAGATGGCAATATACAAAAACACTGAATATCAAAAAGTCTCTTACTTTACTCTCAAAACAAAACTGGGAGATTACTTTAATTGAACTGTTTAAAGCAACCTCTTTTTTTTTTATTCTTAGTCAGGGATTACGAGCAAGGTCTATACAAAAATATTGTTGATCGAAATAATACATACTTTACAAAAAAAAAATTGTATAAAAATTACAACAGTAATACAGAATATCATCACCAAAATGAATCACTCAAAATATTAAATCTGAACAAAATCTTAGACTAAGACAAGAAAAAGATACTTAAGAAAATTATGCAATCACTTGTTTCACTGGAATTTAACTTATGAAAATATTTGATCTTGATAATTGATGACAATAGTTAACTTTTAACGCTCTAATGATTAAACTCTTATTAATATTTCTATAAAAGTAACTGATACACTTTTTTAGCTCACACGAGGGTACCGAATAGATAAGCAATATTAATACACTTCACTGTTTGAACCTAAATTTCACAGGGCCAGTTAAAGAAATCTATATAATAACAGCACGTACATTAACACTACATTTGAAATCACATTCAATGGCTTTATCAACGTTTGAACACACTACACACGATATATGTTGGATAGAAATTGTAATCACGTTTCATTGGGCACACACTTGACACATTTGAGGAGAGATGATGTTGGCTTACAACTTTCTTGGGGCTCATATATATTGACTTGAAAACTTCTGGATGATTCTAAATAGATTCTTCTAGTGGCAGGGGGGGGTGGGGGAGGGGTAAGGAAGGGCAACGCCTAGCGGCGTAAGGTTACCAACCAGACAAATAGAACAGGAGAACTTGCTTGCAAGGTAACCCTCTCTCAGCTAACTCCACCCACCTACCTCCTCCAAACATTCTAATCACGTGGAAAATATAAGAATTATGTAATTTTTCGTAAACATGACGTAAGGCCTCGTTTCCAAACCTCGTATGGTTTGTACAGCATACTTAGACAGATTATATAAGACTTTGTAACACAATACGTGAAATAAAAAGCTGATTCTTAAAAATAACGTAAATTTACATATACTGACTTAAATGAAAAATACAATTAAATGAACAACAAAAGTCTTATGTAATTTGCATACAATTACTTAAACCTACATGAATAAAATATTTACTCTACACTCAATCAGCTTGGTAATATATATATATATATATATATATATATGTACTGCATATACTGAATAAATATATATCTATCTATCTATCTATCTATATATATATATATATATATGTATATATGTGTGCATATATATATGTATATATATATATATATATATATATATATATGTATATATATATATACATATATATATATACATATATACATATAATATGTATATATATATATATATATATACATAAATGTATATATATATATGTATATATACATAAATGTATATATATATATACATAAATGTATATATATATATATATATATATATATATATATATATATATATATATATATGTATATAAGCATATATAGTATATATATATATATATATATAAGCATATATATATATATATATATCGTCCAGTAGATTTTTTAACACAAGATTTTGTATGATATTAATGTTGTTTGATTTATGTAGTAACAATAATTTCTATAATAATATTTCATATTCAGCATCATCATCACCATCTCTTACGCCTAGGGCCACGATTAGATTTTGCCAGTCGTCTTGTGGCGGGATGTTAAAAAAAACAAGCCCCACACCCTGAATCACACTTACTGACAATGGTCTCCACAAAACAAACTTTCCCCTTACGTAATCTACAACCAGACTCTTAGACAAAAAGGACGAAATTGAAACCAAACATATCCTTAAAACTATATTTCTTGAACTAACATAAATCATAAACTATCCGCAATCAAAATAAACACTTAAAACTAATCAAAACTTAATACTATATATATGATAACCAAAACACCAATCATATAAACAAAAAAAACTATCAAAACTTAACATTAACCGCACACCATCAACACCAAAAATAGATATGTGTATATATATAATCTTACGAGACCAACACTCGTTCACAGAAAGCCGAACTGTCTTTACGGCAAACTACCAGTACCACCACTTGGTGGTCAACTATTCCACTGGATGGCAATTTGTACACACTACTTCCCTGATTGGGGTCATTGTTATCATCATCATCATATTCCTCATCATCATCATCAGCAATCCTAATTCAAAGGCCAAGTCATCATCCGTTCAGAAATCCAAAAAAACAGTCCAAAAGAAAAATCGTATACAGGCCAGGTCATCAACAGTTGAGCAATCAAATAGCGAAGTCTAAATGCAATCCTTTATTACAGGCCTGGTCATCAACAATAATCCGCTTTCAAAACTGGAGTCTCTCCAAAGGAGGAATCACGGCCTGCCAAAAATAAAGAAAGAAAAACACTTACGAACACTTCTAGCTAACTGAACTATCGCACTATAATCAAAGATAAATAATAAATTGTTCCTATCATTCACAATCACGACAAGCAAAGATAAACAAAACTGTACTTACTCAGAAAATAAAAAAAAAAAACACTTTCACGCTGGTCAAAAAAATAATAATCCAGCATTCAACCACACAACTGCTTCAGGACGCAGTCAATCAAAAAAAGCATTCGCTCCGAAACATTCACCACTGTCGTAACCTAACTAAAAAATGTAAACAAACAATCTCATTTAAACCAACAGTCTTTCTCACCACAAACGATCGTTAACCTAACTACTTTCGCTCGCTAACACAATATCTCTCTCTCTCTCTCTCTCTCTCTCTCTCTCTCTCTCTCTCTCTCTCTCTCTCTCTCTCTCTCTCTCTCTCTCACACACACAGGATTTGGCAAAACCAAAAATAAAATAAAACAAAAAATAAATCCTCCACATTCCTCCCCCCTTACTTTGCCAAATCCTTCTCACAGAACACTTACATTATTTTTTTCATAACCCAGTCGCAGTCGGGAACGGGACCTCTACTCCGAGTAACTGGGCCTCCATATACTCTCTCATTCACTTCTTCCTTATCACAATCATTCGCTACATTAACACTATTCCTATCTAAATCCCTATCATCTAATATATCATGTCCAATCATATCTACCTCGTTCTCATCTGGCCCTATAATTACACTCATTTCTGTAAACAGTTCATCCATTTCATCAAAAACATTCTCAACTTTAGTAAAAGATTCATTCATACTACTAATCATTCTCCTATCTCTCACTCTCGCATTCGTCATCCTTTCTTTTACATCACCTAAGGAAAAGCCACACACACTATAGGTATCATTCATACTCAGCCATGATTCGTCTGTATTAACACATTTATCTTCCATACACACTTGCACATTTACACCCTTGTCATACTTATTTCTATTCTCACTTTTACTTATAAAATTTCCCCTTCTTTCATCTTTACTTAAAGCTCTTGTATTCTTCCTTTTCTTATATTCTACTAACACTAACTGTTTACCTTCCAGACCTAAGTCCTCATACATACTAGGTTCACCCTTGTTCCTTTTCAACCATTTACTCATCCCATTCTCTTGGATATACTCAGGTACCTCTTTCCATTTACGCAACTGGTTGTGGTGGGCCCTAATTTTTTCCACAATACCACCCACACACAACTTACCCAAAACGTAACTTAATCCACTCGAACCAACTTCTAACACATCATAGGGACCTTCAAATTTATCACGCACCTTATTTACATTCATTCTACCCTTTTCAATTACTTCTTTCATCACTCTCTCACCAACTTTAAAGCTTTCAAACCTCTTATTTGCTTTCCTCCACACATCTCTATCATCCTCCGACACACCCAACCTCGGTCTTATTATCTTTTCAAAATTTAAAACAAACTTACATGGAGACATACCCGTACTCTTATGCACTGTTGCATTGTAAGCCCACAACGCTCTACCAACATACAAATCCCAATCATTATCACATGCACTCATCATTCGCAAAATTTCAGTTAATGTTCTTACAGTCCTTTCAGCCAACCCATTCGCACTTGGCATATAAGGAGTCGAATACACATGTTCAATACCCCATTCTCTTAACATCTGCTCAAACTCCCATCCAACAAACTCAGGGCCATTATCACTTAACATTCTCACAGGCTTACACACACACATCGGCAACATCACTTGACCAACCATTCTTGCAACAGTCTCGCTCCGTTTATCCTTGATGGGTATTGCATAGGTAAATTTACTCATGTGATCAACCATAACAATCATTCCCACATGTCTTCTCGCAGTCACAGGCAACGAAACACAATCAATCACAAACATCTCAAATGGTTCTTTCATACGTAATCTCAAAACAGGCGGATTAGCATGCACTCTCTGATACTTCCCTTTCTGGCAATCTTCACACGTAGTCGCTACATCCTTACATATCTGACTCAACCCAGGTGTAAACAATCTCTCACGCATGCATTCCCATAATTTATTCTTACCCATATGCCCATATCTGTCATGCACTAACATACACATACTTACTGCTGCATGCATTGGCAACACAGGAACATATATATCTTCATCCATTCCTTTATGTAGAAAATAAACAATATTCTTACACACAATAAGTCTCTTACTAACTTTCTTATACACCTCTAAATCAGACGGCCATTCTTCTACCTCAATACTATTCAACATACATTCACGTAACCTTTTAATTTCCTCACATTCATCTTGCATTTCTTCCACCTCCTCTTTAGTCAGTAGATCATCCTCACTCCTCGTAATATCAACCATGCCAACAAAATTCGCCATAAATACACTATTATCTTCTATCACAACTACTTCACATCCATTCTTCAGAAGCAAACCACTACCAATATCAACTGATAAATCATGCAATCTTAAAAAGTCAATTCCTATCAAAAAACAACTAGGCATCTCATTCTCTCCCATTACAATAAAATTATGTTCCACCTCCATACTTCCCAGTTTTACTTTCAAACGCACTTCTTCCCAAACTAGCAAACTTCCTTTACCTATCCCATGAATTCTCACACTCGTACATTGCCGTTTCACTTCCCAATTGTACCGCTCTATTTCCTTGATAACAGACATATTCACTAATGACACTTGCGCACCTGTATCAATTAAACTACAGTATTCATTCTCATTTATACCCACATACGTCATCATTCTTCCTTTTCCACCATGCATACAAATGTTTACTCTCCTATCAATAGGGTCATCCTTATCACACCCATGGTCATCTTCGCTATCTTCTATGCTCATACCACTCTGATTCAAATCACTCGGACAATCCTCCTTCTTACTCAACAACTCGCAACATCTTTCATTACATTGTAACCTCAATATATACTCTCTTTCAGTCTCTTTATTTGCTCGATACTGCATCGGACGATTCCACCCAAAATACAAATAAATAGTGACACCATACAACATACTTACTACCAACAATACTTTTGATAACAATTCACCCTCAAGCATACTATCCTCCTCCTTATATGTCATTTCTTTCGATACTTCATTCCTAACACTCATTCTAAGCTCATCTACACTAGCAGGTATATCCCTATTCAAACCCTTCAATTTAAACTTATTTAACCCGCACAAAATACATTTATACACCATGTCATCCCCTTCAAAACTTTTTACCATCACTAAATCTTCCGGCAACCTTTCAAAATTACTATCATTCTCGCTACTCTCTTCTATCTTACCATGCATTCTTGACATCGCATCTGCTATCACGTTCTTACTCCCAGGTACATATTCTAGCTTAAAGTCAAATTCATTTAAATCCTCTATTGTCCTTGCAACTCTAGCATTCACAGACTCTTTCCTAATCATGTACACTAGGGGCTGATGGTCAGTACGCACAATAAATTTCACACCATACAAAAATACCTTCAACGCTTTCACGCAAAACCTTATCGCAGCCAACTCCCTTTCAATCGTGGAATACTTTCGCTCAGCCTTATTAAATGCTTTACTTACATACGCTATCACTCTCAACTGTTCATCTCCGTTTATTCTTTGCATTTGAACCAAGCAACCACCCATACTAATCCCACTAGCATCCGTATATAACTCTAGCATACTCGCATGTTCACTATAATCGGGAAAGGCCAAAGTGACGTCTCTCGCAGCCTCTTCTTTCAAGTTTTCAAATGCTTCAATCATACGCTCATCCCATTTCAGTCTCGTACTATTTCTCTTACCTGTCCACTCATTCAAAGGCTTCCCTATTCCCGAACAATCTCTGACAAACTTCCGACCAAATTCAATTAACCCAAGAAAACCTCTCAACTCACGCACCGTATGAGGACGTGGAAACTCTCTCACCTTACTCACAAACTTTTCACTCTTCCTTATACCCGATTCACTCACCACATGCCCAAGAAATTCCACCTCCCCGGCCAACCATGTACACTTTCCAAGCTTAACTTTCACACCAACTTCTATCAACCGTTCTAATACTGCTCCAAGCAACTGCATGTGTTCCTCAACAGTCTCACTAGCAATCAAAATATCATCAATAAAAACAGTCACCTTCTGTCTATCAAACCCAGCCAAAACTACATTCATTGCCCTCTGGAAGGCAGCAGGCGCATTAGCAAGGCCAAAACTTAATTTTTTAAACTGATAATGACAATTTCTACTCGAAAATGCCGTAATGGGCCTGCTCCCCTCTGCCAGAGGCATCTGGTAATAGCCCCTAACTAAATCTAACTTTGTAAAAACTTTCATACCATGCATCTTATACACACAGTCAGACACTACATTCATCGGAAAACGTTCTTTAACAGTTACTTCATTCACCTTCCTATAATCAATACACATCCGTAAACTTCCATCCGGCTTTCTTACAGGTACAATAGGGCTATTCCAGGCACTCTCACTCCTTTCTATTACACCCATTTGCTCTAACTCCTGGCACTGCTCTTCTATTTCTCTGGCAATAGGCGGAGAAAAATGTCGGGGACGCTGATATATGGGGGTATCATTACTAAGAACTATCTTAAATTCAGGCAGCTTTGATCCCCCACAATCCTCGTCACCGCGACTCAAAACTCTCCGTCTATCCCATAACATCCTATACAATTGTTCCCTTTCCCCCTCACTTATATTCTCATCTACATTAATTCTTTCTTTCAAACTTTCATAGTCCCAATCGTCATCCGGCTTTATCTTACCAGTCATAACACGTCTCAATTTAACATACCTTTCATCCTCTACATTGACCAACGTATACATACATCCCATGCAATCACCCTCACGTATACCCCGTATTCTCTTCCTCCTTACAGTCGGCAACAAGCTCACATACACCTTCGGCTCCTGCAAATTCAAAATACCATCATACACATGCACACTTGCTTTCACCAAATTACTTGCTTCTGAACCTTCCACTACATATTCACAATTGTCACTATTGGCAATTCCCAGACTATTCGGCCATGCAACTTTTACACTGACAACCTCACTCGCATCTTTTGACAATTTAACACCTTCTTTTGCTATTAACGGCACACCTTTCCATACCTTCGTACATACACTACCATCTTCATTCAAATAAAATTCCCCACAAAATTTACCCTTAACTTTCATCTCTATCATATTTACATTAGGATGTACAATCATACCGCATTTTTTCAAGAAGTTATAACCTAACAACACATCGTATTTGTCATTTACTCCCTCAACCACATAAAAATCATTATCTTCCATCATCAGCCCCCCAATCATGACATTTTCACGCAACTTTCCTTGCACAGACATACTTAAATTACCGATACCTTTCACTTCACCTTTACACCCCCTAAATTCACACACATCCCTTACCTTATCGTATGCATTCCTAAACATTAAATTGACACCACAACCAGTATCAATCAGACCAACTAGCTCTATTCCATTAAAATTTACTTTTGCACTCATGCAGTCATAAGCTCTTTCGCCCATCACGTCTTCATGTAGTAAACCTTCACGAACATGCATCACATTCACTCCGCACACACTCGAGGACTCACCCAGCTGAACCCTCTTACACTCTAGTTTCCCGAACATCCTGGCTGATTTACTCCCTTCTTCCTACATACCCTAGCTACATGCCCATCTGCACCACATTCAGTACACTTACCCCGTGGCTCCTTGCACATTCTAGCATAATGACCATCCTTACCACAATTACCGCAAATCACATTTGTACGATTACTCCGACATCCACTCGCTATGTGCCCTGTCATACCACACCGATAACATTTTACCCCTTTCTCTTTCTTGCACTTGCTAATTCTATGCCCTACCTCACCACATCCAAAACAAGCACCAAGAGCCCATCTACATTCATTCTTCTTATGTCCTACTTTCCCACATCTATAACACTTCTCTTCACGGATACAACTACCTGACCTATCTAGCGGCGCACTAGCACTCCTATCCCTCCAAACCTGATTCCCTTGCCTAAACCCTTCATTTGTCCTTACAGGTATTCCCACATTACTCGCCCTAACACTCCTATCTACTACACTATCAGCTACCCTCATCGGTCCTCTCATAACAGCATCTCTAAAACTAACAAATTCTGGCACACTTTCCTCCATTCCAGTTCTTACACTCACAGATTTACTTTCTTTCATACACCTATCCAACTCGTAATCCTCAACTATCTCTAAAATATCATCCCATGTCAATCTTTTTTCGTCCACCTCATTTTCTCCTTCCGTTTCAAATTAACAAACTCAGCAACATTCTCGGGTACAGTAGCCAAAAACTTCCTCATTAACTCCTTATTCTCATTTATACCTTCATCCCCATACTTCTTCCTAGCTAAAGTTTCCAACCTACATACGTACATTGATATCGCTTCTCCTGCATTCATCCGTGCTTCATCAAAATCATTCTTACGCTTATACTTAACACTCCCTTTCATACGTTTTACCTGCTCAATTATTCTCTTTTTCACACTTTCATAATCAACGTCCCCTACACTCATTATCACTCCATACATCGTCAACAAATACCCAGTCAAATATTCTCCTAACTCCCTAGCCCAAACTCTCTTACTATCACCATACTTATCCTGACAATACCTCTCATACTCCTTGAAAAAATCATATACATCCCTACTGCTATGCTCATTGAACCTTTCACACCGAGGTACCTCTCTCATAAACACAGTCTTACACACATCACGTTCATTCTCACTGCTATCATCACTGTCTACTCCCCTGTTACCTTCTTCCTCATTTGAATACAATGAATCCACTTCCACACTTAAATTCCTATCCTTAACCATTCCCTTCTTACCCTTTTTCTTACTTACCACTTTCACCCATTCACGATCGTCCTTGCTATCAGCCTGATACTTTTTCTTCTCTTTCTTCACATCACTTTTACCTTTCCTTTCATCTTTCCTCTCACCTTTCTGTTCATCCTTACTATGCCTAATTCCCTTATTTTCAATATCACCATCACTATTACTACTATCACTATCACTTCCTTTCCCATTATCACCTACCTTAACCTTCTCTTCCACTACCAACCCATTACCCGAAGCTGAGGACACTCCTCCGACTGCACCTTCGCCCATTATAGTTTTCATCATCCCCATGACTTGCCCCATCATATCTTCCATTCGTTTCTCTATTCGTTCTTCATTCTCTCGCATCCTCATCTCAACACATTCTTCCACTCTCTCTACTGTCCCCTTTAACTCCCTAAGCTCCTTCTGCATCGCCGCATTCTCCCAGTTCAACCTCTCATTCTCTATTAGCAACCTCTCCTCACGCTCCTTACTCAGCCGCAATTCCTCCTTCAGTAACTTGTTCTGCTCTTCCATTTTCATCAACCTTAATCTAATTTCATATCCAAATGCAGTCCTTTGTCCAAGAGTCTAGCTTCAATCCCACCTCGGCAGTCCCTGTTCGGGCGCCAAAATAATGTGGCGGGATGTTAAAAAAAACAAGCCCCACACCCTGAATCACACTTACTGACAATGGTCTCCACAAAACAAACTTTCCCCTTACGTAATCTACAACCAGACTCTTAGACAAAAAGGACGAAATTGAAACCAAACATATCCTTAAAACTATATTTCTTGAACTAACATAAATCATAAACTATCCGCAATCAAAATAAACACTTAAAACTAATCAAAACTTAATACTATATATATAATAACCAAAACACCAATCATATAAACAAAAAAAACTATCAAAACTTAACATTAACCGCACACCATCAACACCAAAAATAGATATGTGTATATATATAATCTTACGAGACCAACACTCGTTCACAGAAAGCCGAACTGTCTTTACGGCAAACTACCAGTACCACCACTTGGTGGTCAACTATTCCACTGGATGGCAATTTGTACACACTACTTCCCTGATTGGGGTCATTGTTATCATCATCATCATATTCCTCATCATCATCATCAGCAATCCTAATTCAAAGGCCAAGTCATCATCCGTTCAGAAATCCAAAAAACAGTCCAAAAGAAAAATCGTATACAGGCCAGGTCATCAACAGTTGAGCAATCAAATAGCGAAGTCTAAATGCAATCCTTTATTACAGGCCTGGTCATCAACAATAATCCGCTTTCAAAACTTGAGTCTCTCCAAAGGAGGAATCACGGCCTGCCAAAAATAAAGAAAGAAAAACACTTACGAACACTTCTAGCTAACTGAACTATCGCACTATAATCAAAGATAAATAATAAATTGTTCCTATCATTCACAATCACGACAAGCAAAGATAAACAAAACTGTACTTACTCAGAAAATAAAAAAAAAAACACTTTCACGCTGGTCAAAAAAATAATAATCCAGCATTCAACCACACAACTGCTTCAGGACGCAGTCAATCAAAAAAAGCATTCGCTCCGAAACATTCACCACTGTCGTAACCTAACTAAATAATGTAAACAAACAATCTCATTTAAACCAACAGTCTTTCTCACCACAAACGATCGTTAACCTAACTACTTTCGCTCGCTAACACAATCTCTCTCTCTCTCTCTCTCTCTCTCTCTCTCTCTCTCTCTCTCTCTCTCTCTCTCTCTCACAGGATTTGGCAAAACCAAAAATAAAATAAAACAAAAAATACATCCTCCACAGTCTCTTTCTTGAGGTGTTAATTCAATACTTCTCCATTCATCATCTCCTACTTCACGCTTCATAGTCCTCAAGTATGTAGGCTGAGTCTCACAACTCTTCTAGTGCCTTGTGGAGCCCAGTTAAACTTTAAGTGAACTATTCTCTCTTGGGAAGTACGAAGAGCATGCCCAAACCATCTCCATCTACGTCTCACCGCTTGCGGCATCGTATAAAAACTTATTGTATGAAAGAGGCCTTTAAACGTTTGGTGAGCTAATCTCTCTTCAACTCCATAATTGTAATACCAAGTTAAAAGTGTTGATACTGATACCGCTATGCAATTTAAATCCGCCTACTTCAGAGCAGCGGCACCGCGCTTACAAATTGACTGATAAAACTACTGGTGCCGATCTTTTGCCGTCGCGGTGTCGCTCTATATAAGCGTTGTCCCATTGGCTAAAAGCAGTGAAATCCCGATGGCAGTTGTAGTTGGCTATCATGTTTAATATGCGTCTTCACACCAGGTCACTGCTTTCCATCATGAAAGCATATCGTGAATTATACGGATATGGATCGAGATGTTGAAACAGATCTTCTCATTTCTTTAGCTGACTCTGTTTCCTTAGCTGAAACGATTTCATAAAATATAAGAGTATAAAAGTTGTATTTTAGTTACATTTGCCTGGAGAGGAGTAAGCTCTGATTTGAATAAAGGATTTAAAAACCTTAGTGATAAGGAGAAATAGTAATATGATGAGCTTTTGATTATTTATCTATCTTTGATTTTCCAAGCGATTTCATCAAGTAAAAGTGGCTAACCAGTTGTTGTAATTTTATGAATACGGCGTACGTAAGATAATGTACATGTTAAGTCATAAAAGCACTTACTACTACAAAGGAGAGAATTTACTCACTTTCTCAATGTCACATTTTAAGATATTGCCAGCTCAAAACTTGTGCTTCACTCACGAAATAATCAGCAAACGTGATTCTGATATCATCTGCTGCTAGTCCAGCTCCTACATATACAGGATGTTCAAGCTCTTCTAAATCATTTGTTGTCAAAGTGTTTTCAAAATTAAAGCCATCGCATTTTCTTACAATGTTATGAAGAACACAGCTCTCTTTGACAACATTCGTAGCAAGATGGAGAGATATGTTAAGTGGACGATGGGATATCCTCCATTTGTTACTTAAAAAAATCCCAAATGCACTTTCAACTTACCTTCTTCCTCTACTCAGACGCTAATTGAATGCTCTTTTTTTTCACTTAAATGTCTTCCTCCATATGGCCGTACTTAAGTTTTCAAGCAGAACAAATTCTTCATCCCCCAAAATTACATGAGGCACACATGGTTCCTGGAAACCGGGCAATAGTTTTGGTTGAGGTAGAGGAAAGAGATTTTGGTCAAAATATCTCTAGAAAGGTACACTTCGGAAAGTGCTCGAATCACAGGTTTTCCTAT
>NC_090726.1:67354546-67389546 GCF_036898095.1 Palaemon carinicauda | reverse complement strand
GAATATGTTGTTTCAATTGTTCATTACTTCTCTTGTAGTTTATTTATTTTCTATTTCTTTTTCTCACTGGGCTACTTTTCCCTATTTGAATCCCTTGGAATTACATCATCGTGCTTTTCCAACTTATGGTTGAAGCTTAGCTAATAATAATAATAATAATAATAATAATAATAATAATAATAATAATAAAAATAATAATAATAATAATAGTATGATTTGAGCTTCCGAATCGAAACAAAACTTAGAATAGACTTTGACCACCTGGCTATCGTGAAAAAATAAGAATAAATATTGAATCTGTTAGATAAATTTGTCAATCTCAGAATCGAGTACAAGCTATATCTACCATGATTGTCAATTCTTAAGTTTGTAACACGAGGCCATTTATGAAGGTTTTGTCTTAGTTTGTGTTAGATTTTGTCAACCCTTAACTAAGATGTATTTTCTAGATGTTAATAGACTTTCGCATACCTTATCTAGAAAATAGTTTTTTTTCAGTTACCATTAGACTTTATCAGCACTAAACTACGAAATAATTTCTGATGTATTGAAGCTCTTTAGCAGAAATGAACAAAGAAACTGTTTTTGCAGTTTTGAGACTGGTTGTGTTTCGTTAAAACGATGCCTTTCCATGTTTCAAACTTTTTGGAATTAATACGTTCCTTGTTAACTTTGGCCATTTTCAGACACTCCACCTCCACAACAGACTAAAGGCGTGATATCAAATTGTATTGACAACATTTAATACCAGTCAATACCTACTAACATAAAAGTATGATCCATAATGGTATATCATCACCCTTTTTTTCTGTTTGCACTGTTTTTTATGTCGACTGGAATAGAAGAAAAGATCAGTAAATGATGTATAGCTGCATGTTGAACACTGTTCTTTAGAATATGAAGTTCTTGCCATCATAAACTATAATCATAAGCAACATAATAATACATATTAATATGTAACACCCGAAAGTTACGCTAAACATTCATAATGACTTGTTTGGATCCGTTGGGGGCGGGAGAGAGAGAGAGAGAGAGAGAGAGAGAGAGAGAGAGAGAGAGAGAGAGAGAGAGAGAGAGAGAGAGAGTTTAATTAGCGGCCTTGCATCGAGTACCCGCGTCTATTTGGCTCCTGTCATTAAGCCTAAATGGACAGAAAAGCAGCACAGGCACGGGGGGGGGGGGGTGGGGGGAGAAATGGAGTAAGCAGTATCTGAAGCTTGATTACGATTGAGATGTTTTCGAAACATAAAAATCAATGCTACAACTAATGGCCTCGATAAGGAACTGGGAATCATTATCATAATGACTTGGAGATAAAATTGCTGGGTTCATTGACTAATGAGTCTAACATGAAAACCATCTTTATCGACCCTGTAAAGAAGGCGTCCCCTCCTCCCTTTTAGGCTTGGACGAGTAACCCCTTGAAGTCACTGCCAATTTCTTCAAACACAAGTTTCATTAGGGTGGAGTTGGCAGGTTAATGGCTCCCCTTAGGGCTAAATTACGTATTTCAAGCAAAAATCCATTTTTTATAGGATGCCATTTCGTAATAGAGCCAAAGACAAGCTCTTAATTGAGTTTATTGATTAAGAAATTACTCTAAATTAGATTCATGAATCTTAGATAATTTTAATCTATCATTTTTAATGCATATGGTATTGAAATATCGATGGTTGGGGTATATGTAATTTAATGCTTGCGAGACGACATCTCATCCCTAATAGACTCTCTCTCTCTCTCTCTCTCTCTCTCTCTCTCTCTCTCTCTCTCTCTCTCTCTCTCCCTCTCTCTCTCTCTCTCTCTCTCTCTCTCTCTCTCTCTCTCTCTCTCTCTCTCAGTGCACCAAGTAATATGATATGATTTTTAAATAAGGCTATCAAAAATCCTTAAATACGTAATCTGATTATCAATTTAATTGTCCTTTTTTCGGCCCATATACTTCAATTAGGGTACGTTTTCTTTCATGAGACTGAAACGAACCTCTTACGAAATTCAAGATTTTTACGGTGTCTCAAGAATGAAAATGGTAACATTGTTGTTGGGGTTGTAAAGTAAAAGAAAAAATATACAAACTATGTACTCGTGTATCACAAACAGTTTTATTAAATTCCAGAAGTAAATAATTTTTATGTGGGTATATAAATTATTCTTAAAAAAATAATTATAAAAATGGCAATGAAAATCTATGCTATATACACCTTTAAATATGAAGCAACAACAAAAATAGTAACAGTAATGATAATGATATTGAAATAGACGATGAAGAAGAAAAGGAAGACAAATACTGTATCTAATAAAACGTTAAAAGGCTTCCACTAGTTAAAAAGTTGCGCAATTCTATAATCTACATATTTTACCTTTTCATTTATAATTATAATGATAATAATGATTGCTGGAGCAAATATGGTAACTCCACACTTCATTCCAGTCTATACAGCATTACGGTTCCATAAATGGAAATAAGACTCCATTTGAGGTTTAACGATAAACAAACCACGCTTTTATTCGTCTAATATAAATTCTGATTAATCATTGTAGCCAGAGAAGGTGGAAAAGAAGCGTAGGTTACCTTTCGGTATTTTATTAGCTTTTTCGAAGATCTATCTTCAAATCTTTCCGTAATTCAGTCAAATTCCGAGGAATATCAAAATCTCCTGGCGTAAATGCATGGTAAATTAGATTAATATATATTAATAAATCTAGAAGTAACCCATTCAGTGGTTAGTGATTAACTTTTAATTTTGTTTCTATTAATTTAGGGGGAGACTCTTTCAGGATGACATCGATAGTGTCAAATGTGGGCTTTTGATTGGTTCGTAAGCAATTTTGAACCTATGGGTATGTAGTTTCGAGCATTCCATCCTCATAATTAAAATTCCATTAACAACAACAACAACAACAACAACAACAACAACAACAACAACAACAACAACAATAATAATAATAATAATAATAATAATAATAATAATAATAATAAGGAACTGGAGAATTACGACAACGCCAAACATTCTTAAATTTATTTCCATCACCAACAAATAACAACGTTTCAAACATCTCTGTGTTCATAATCATGTTCCTGGGTAAAAGAAAGTAAAACAATAAAGAGCAAGCTGTACATAAATATTGTAAACAAACAAATAAATTCTAAGTTAGAATGGGAAAAGGCATAATTAGGCAATCTTCAAAGGAAAACTAGAAATTTCTCGATTAAGTTGTGGCTTTTTAGATTTTATAAAAATTGACTCTGCTATTCTTATTTCATTTTCATATGAGCCTCTGTATATTATTGAAAAGTTGTCCAAAGAGAAAGAACACTTACAATCCATTTCGCAATGGTCTCGTATACTGGACTGTAAAGGTTTGGACAAGGCTCTGCCAGTTCGGCTGCTAATTCCCTTGTGATCTTGGTAGCGAGAAAACGTGCATTTTTTTCGTGGAGCCAATGTAAGCTAATTGGCAATTTGGACAGTTAAACAGGTAAACCACCATTGATTCAAAGGTCTTTTGCAGCTTTTCTTTATGGTTAACAAAACTTTTTATTTTGGAGTAATTATAGAATATTAAATTCGGTTTAATTTGTGGTAGGTATTTACTCAGGATCTCATGTATTCTGATTTTAATATATTTGTTTGTTTCATCATTAAAATAAGGTAATTTGATGAAGAGTTCAACTTTTTTTGGACCAAATTTCTTTGGTTTAGGACAAAATATACTGTTAAGGAAAGTTCTGAGTTTGTAATAGAATATTTTGGATGGGAAACCATTGTTGGAAAAGAATTTCTCCAGGAAACATATTTCTGTATGAAAATTTTCAAAAGATGACGTTAATCTAAACGCTCGGTAAAACATTGTGCTAAATGTGTTTAACTTTAAATTGGCATAGCATCTACTCAAAAAATTAACTCCGAGTCCTGTGTGAGAAGGTTTTCTGTAAATGTTGGTGTCTATACCGTTATTTGATTTTTTTATTAAAATATCTAAAAAGGGGATTTGATTATCCTGTTCTTTTTCTATCGTAAATTTTATTTTTGGATGTTGTGAATTCTTGTAATTCAAAAAGTTTTCCGCATCTTCCTTCTTTTTTAATATTATAAATGTATCATCTACGTATCTTCTGTAGTAAAATGGCTTAAAATCTGATGGACAATTATTTAACCATTTTTCTTCATGATAACAAAGAAAAATATTTGCTAGAGTGGCAGATAAAGGTGAACCCATTGCTAAACCCTCTTTTTGTTTGTAGTAATTTCCATTAAATACAAAGTAGGTGTTATTAACGGTTAAATCTAAAAGCTTTCTGAAATCATTTTCATTCAAACCTCTGAAGTTGTCGTTATTGTCATATATGAGATTTGTAATTATATTAATAGTTTCCTGAACCGGTACATTCGTATATAGGGACGTTATATCTAGACTTACAATATAGTTTTCTTCATTTATTGGGGTATCTTTAATGTCATTAAAAAATTTGTAGGTGTTTTCCAGGGAGTATTCATTTTTAGCATATTTGTTTATTCCGGGAATTATGAATTTTGCTAATTCATAATTGTGAGTTTTAAAAGATGATAATACTGGCCTTAGTGGTATATTTGCCTTATGTATTTTTGGAAGGCTATACATAATTCCTGGATTAGATCCGCTGCTATATAATGTTTTTCTGGTTTAATAATTTCTTTAAAAATCTATTTAATCGGTCTTCTAACAAAAGGGTATTTTTAAAAGGGTCTTGATATGTTAATTTTTCAAATGTGAAAGGGTCATTGAGAATGGAGTCCATTTTCATAAGATAGTCTTGTTTGTTTATAATGACCACGCCTCTTCCTTTGTCCGGTTTACATATTATGATGTTTTTATCCTTTTTCAAGTTTTTCAGAATTTTGAGATATGACTCTGTTATTATATTAAAGCTTACCTTCTCAGATTGTTTGAAAAATTTAAGGGTGTTAGACATTAATGTTTTTAAGTCTGTTATAAGGTCACCAGGATGAAATTTGTCAACAATTGGATAATTCATAAGTTTACAATACATGGATTCTAAAGAAAAAGAAAATTTGAATTTTGATACCCTTGGAGATAGACAATGTTCCAGTCCAAAGGATAACAACCATTTCTCCTTATTGGAAAAGGATCTGTTTGACAGGTTTGTAATTACATAATGAGAGTCTAAACAAGGTGGTTTGTAAAATGCCCCTAAATTATACAATTTTCGTGCATGATTAACAGATATTTGGTACTTAAATCTATCTACATTTTTATGAATATAATGTAATATATGATTGAAATCAATAAAAGATAACACATTTTTTACAGTTTCATAACATCTCATTAAATTTGATTTGTGTCTTTCAACTATTTTCCTCTTCTGGTCGAGCTCCTTTAATATCAAAGTTTTTTGCCGTGTTCTGTAGAAGTCCTTCCGTTGTAATTCTCTTCTATGTAGTTTAAATCTCGCAAATTTCGGGATGACGTTATAGAGCTGACATCTTTCCAGAAACGTAACGTCAAGTTTTGCCTTCTCCCATATTAAAATCAGAATACATGAAATCCTGAGTAAATACCTACCACAAATTAAACCGAATTTAATATTCTATAATTACTCCAAAATAAAAAGTTTTGTTAACCATAAAGAAAAGCTGCAAAAGACCTTTGAATCAATGGTGGTTTACCTGTTTAACTGTCCAAATTGCCAATTAGCTTACATTGGCTCCACGAAAAAAATGCACGTTTTCTCGCTACCAAGATCACAAGGGAATTAGCAGCCGAACTGGCAGAGCCTTGTCCAAACCTTTACAGTCCAGCATACGAGACCATTGCGAAATGGATTGTAAGTGTTCTTTCTCTTTGGACAACTTTTCAATAATATACAGAGGCTCATATGAAAATGAAATAAGTCAATTTTTATAAAATATAAAAAGCCACAACTTAATCAAGAAATTTCTAGTTTTCCTTTGAAGATTGCCTAATTATGCCTTTTCCCATTCTAACTTAGAATTTATTTGTTTGTTTACAATATTTATGTACAGCTTGCTCTTTATTGTTTTACTTTCTTTTACCCAGGAACATGATTATGAACACAGAGATGTTTGAAACGTTGTTATTTGTTGGTGATGGAAATGAATTTAAGAATGTTTGGCGTTGTCGTAATTCTCCAGTTCCTTATTAAACTGAGGTTCCCTTCCACCCGCTCAGTATCGGATACAACAACAACAACAACAACAACGAGAACGACAACGACGACAACGACGACAACGACAACGACAAGGACAATAATATATGAGAGGTAACAATAATGTTAATATTTGGAATGGTAGGCCTTTTTCAAACAGTTTTATTACGTTTTATGGATGAAACAGCAAAATTAGTTACTCGTTTTCCTTCTAATAGTGTTGGTATTCCATTTTCCACATTCTACAAAAAAAAACTTCGAGAGTTGGTATTCACAAAGAGTTGGGGAGCTGAAAGGTATTTCTCTGTTGTGTTTTGCGGACACAAAATAAGGTTGATAGACCGTTGAAGTCCACGGTTATAAAATTGGTTTAAAGTTCAATGAATTGATGATGGCGGGCTGTTTTATTTCTAGATGATTTTATGGCACCATGGTGTTTTGCATGTAATTATTATTATTATTATTATTATTATTATTATTGTTGTTGTTGTTGTTATTACTTATATTATTATTATTATTATTATTATTATTATTATTATTAGCCGAGAGAGAGACCTAGTATTGACTACTAAAAGAGTCTCTCAAGCAGGAGAAGAATTGTTAGCGAAACTTTATCAATATAGCCTACTCACATCATTGACAAATGGAAGAGTTGATGGTAACGTTGTCATGATCCTAAGTTTGATTAGAAAGTGACACCTCGCCCCAAACCGCCGCGCACCTGGTTGATGCGGGGCCCAGTTGCTCAATGTCAATGACTTTCATAGGTGAGGTGTCACTGTTTTCTTACCATGTGGGTATAATTTTATAGGTCTTTTGGCCTTTTCTGGTTATAAGACACATTTACAGAGTTTTATTCAAGGGGGATAACCCAGTAGTTTAGAGTTTATTATCAGAAATTTATCAAATTTAGTTAAATATACGTATGAGATGAACATTCAGTGAAAATTTCAAAGTGATCGTATAATCAATTTGAATTCCATTGAAGAAAAACTGAAAGGTGAAATCGTAACCAGTACTTTATTTCTAGAGGTATTGCAGTGACATTTACATAGAAAGTATATAATAAGGGGAAAATATCTATTTGCCATGTTGTCGGAAATAGAAAAAAGAATTTTTATTAGCATATTTTTTGTTTTTCATCATTAAACTGTTAACTTCAAATTAATACGCATCCTCATCTACTTATCAAAATTCTAAGAGCAAGAAAAAAATTGGTATTCTCCTCCTCTTTAAAATGGTATATGCAGCCTGTCTTTAATGTTTACATAAAAAAAACGTTATAAGCGTTCGAAGTGAAAACAAGTAAAACAGAAACGGCGGTTAAGGTATATATTTGTTTTTTGGCACTCCCGAGATAACATGGTCATTCGTTGCATGCAATGTATCAAAAGTCTAAATGCGTAAATATCAAGTTTTAACACTAACCAGGTAGTAGTCCTGACTTCTCTATCTTCTTTCTTTTTGTACCTTGGTAATTTCATAGCACTAAAACCGGCCTCCAACATTTGAAGGTATTTACACAATCAATTGCGAGGGTCTTATCAGGCACCACCCGACTCATTATGGTTTGGTTTCTAAATTTAAAATGACCAGACCGATATGCATTGCTCATTTCAAAGCTCATTTTTCATTTAAAGATGCCGATAAACTTTCTTTTCGCGGGATCTTAGAAATTTCTTATACTGGCACTGGTGCAAAACATTTCTCGGTTAGGAGGTTCGACTTCCCGTACACTGTTAAAATTTTGCATTAATAAACGATGAATGCCTGGAAACATTTACCCCAGGAGTTCTACCGTTTTAAAAACGAATATACTGACGTAAGGGATTGATATTACGGTCAGAACTGGTAAAAGATAATAACAAAGTGAGGTAAAATTACGGTCGCCTGTATCTTACTGAAATACGGTTGAGAACAATATACTTTTACGATGAACTTCCGATTAAAATAACGGTTTTTTTAACAGTGTAGCCAAAGTTGTGTTCAATTGTAGTAGCTCAAGCACGAAACAATCGTTGTTGCCTCGCATGCCACAGCTGTCACCTGGCCCCTACATACGTGGTCTTTCTGCCTAGATCCGCCGTGAGATTCTTGTAAGAATGGCTAGATACTGACATTTGTGTACAATATTTCTTTATCAGCAATGATATCTGCATTCTATTTCGTTTTGCCACTTGAGTCATTTGGCCGCGGAAGACTATTCGTCTCTGGAAATATAAATACCGTTTGTGTTTTCTTGTCCAGCTGTTCTTTCTACTTTAAATTCCTTTTTATCAATACTACTACATGCTGCAAATTGAAAATCTAAATATGATATGAAAATTTAATTGGTTTACTCAAAGATTCTGAAAATCTATATAAAACAAGTTCATAGTTCCTTTAAGATATTCCAAGATGTGAAATAAATATTTTATTGGTTTACACAAAAATCATTTAAGGATTTTTTTCTTAAATAGGACATATATTATCAAAATAAAGAAATACAAAATTGACATTTTTAGTTCATTTGATAGAAATACGCTCTTCCTCTCGAGATGTTCCAGTGACTTTCTCCGTCGTACTCAAGAACCATTTTTTTTTATTCTTTTGTCTGAATCTCGATATCTTTTTAGCATCATTAATGGTGGGCCTCCGCTATCAGCTATTCTATATGTAGATCTCTTCGTTTTCGGAATTTCATTAGCTGCTCTATATATAGATCTCTTCGTATTTTGCAATTTCATCAACATTCCAATGAATTTCCATACGATGAGATGCTTCTGGGTGATTGTTTGTGCAATCTTCATCGTTTAAAGTTGTCTCACATTGCGATCTCATTTCATGGGAAAAAAAGGTGCCCTTCGATAACAACCATGGTTATTCAGATACCAATATAGTTATATTCAAACTAATCTAATATTGGTTGCAGTGCTTGAGGCAAAAAGCCTACAAGTGTTTCTTTGTATGTATCAAGGTCAGTAAGTAGGACAAAAGCCGAAGCAAGTACAAATATCTCTTGATTGCGGTCAAGAAGCTCGTATGATTGACCTTAATTTTAGTGCTACCCTTGATAGTGTTAATCACGAAGCCCTTATTTTCAAATTCTAACAGTTGGAAGTAGGTGGGTCTTTTCTTATCATCATTATTGAATTTTTCTAAGCAATATATTACAAAGAATTGTTGTTGATGGACACCATAGTGAGTATAGGAATATATCTGATGTTCCTAAGGGTAATGTTCTTAGCCCATTACTTTTCATACTATATACAAATGACTATGTTGTTTGGACTAGAAACAGGCTCGTCGCTTATGCAGATGATACTTCTCTCTTTACCAGCTAAAATTAATGCATGGTGCAAATTAAGGGGCATGAAATTGAACCCTAACAAAACTCAAAGTATCATTGTAAGTAGGTCGAGGACAATGGCTCCTGAACTTCCAGATCTCAGCATTGATAAGGTTTCTTTAACTCTATATAGCTCTTTAAAAATTTAAAGTGTAATTCTCGATTGCAAATTTACTTTTGAGAAACACATTCGGTCTTTTTTTTTCCTTGCACAAAAAATTAGCTTATTGAGAGAGTCTTTCAAGATTTCGGTGATCAATCTATTGAATTTTATTCTGAAAAACTATTCGTATTCTTCTATTCTTCCTTGTTCCCAGTATTGTTTTCCTGTCTGGTCTTCGGCATCTGAATCTTATCTTAATTTGTTGTACAAGAACTCGCAGTCTGTTATGCCTGATCTAGATATTAAGCTCTGGCAGTGTCGCTCAATTAATTCTTTACATATGTTGCAAAAGATTTTCCATAATTCTTACCATTCTTTGCATTCAGATCTTCCTAGACTGTGCCGTCCTGTACGTAGCACTAGGTATGCAGTTACTTCTAACACTCATGCTTTCTCTATCATAAGGCCAAATACAACACAGTATTCTAGAAGTTTTATTCCAGCTGTGACAAGATGGTGGAATGAGCTTCCTAACCTTACAGATTAATCTATGGACTTCAGTTCAAACTTGCAACAAATTTTTTTATGTTAAACAGGGTGACATAAGTCTATTTATAGGTTATATGTGGCAGATCTATTCTAATGTTGTTACTGATCTTCAGACATTTCCTATTCATTATTCGTTACTTCACATATAATTTATTAATTTTCTTATTTTCTCTCCTCCCTGGGTTATTTTTCCTTGTTGGAACACTTCAGCTTATAGCATCCTGCTTTTCCAACTAGGGTTGTACCATAGCTGTCAACAACAACAACAACAACAACAACAACAACAACAATAATAATAATAATAATAATAGTAATAATTATAATAATAATACTAAATCAAGTCGAGTGTTATATAGGCGAGTTGCTCTAACTATACCTTTATGTCTGTGCATACTTTGTGGCAAGTGAAAAAAAACTTCTTTTGACTGCAGGAAAATATTCTCTCATAGCTTCAATAGCTACTTGCTCAAAGACAAAATAGATACCCTTTGATCTTAAATGTAAACATCACCTTACAAAATATAAATAAGAAAACACTTCCATCAATATAATCAGAATAAATGACCAAACAATGTAAATAAGCAAACAGTATAGTCTAAACAAACGACCTAACAGATGCCCCATTGTTGTGGCGTCTTCCGTGGTGAATTGGTGATGGTGAAATATCTTCTATGGCGAAAAGGTAGCGGTTTATCATTCGCGGGTAATCTGCTGTGGTGAATGGTCCCATTCCATCTCAGATAGTGGGCTGGAATTGGTGTACCACATGTTGAGGGCTTTCTTGGTTGTTCCGTCAATGTCACGATTGGGGTAACTGTTGTTAATCAGGACTAATTCTTGAAGGGTGGTACAAATGGAGGACCAACGAGTAATATATCTCTTCTGTGGTAGGTGCTGATGATACTATATTCATATCCATCAGGATATTTGCTTTATGCATCGAGAGGGAGAAATGCACAAGTTTGTTTTATGTATGTAAACCTCATCCTCCATTATCTACAGCAGGGCCTATAAAAGGCATACCCTCTGATCTTTTGCCATTATTGTAAAAGATAGCGAAATCCATAAATGATCTCTGAAAATTTTAAATTTGTTCCTAATCATTTGGCAATACAGAAGTGTCATCAATAAACCTGATGCATGTTAAAAAAAATCTTATTTCTCTACCCTTACACGTATAAAGTTATCCGCTTCCTCAGCTCCCTAAAGAAATGCATTTCACCCCCAAAACTGTTGTCAAACAGGTAGTTTAAAGGGAGGATGCACTCACCAATCAACAGTAAAAGTCATGAATGCAACTTTTCCATCTTCTATCAAAAAAAAAGTTCACTATCTTATCAGCTATAAATTTTACTATAAACCCTTGTAGTTATCCTGTTTATCTGATAAGGATGAAATGTCACCGGCTTTTTGTAATCGTAATTAGTGTAGTATGCAGTGTACTTTCATAGTTAAAAAAGAAAAATAAATGTCTTATATCTACGAAGGTTAACTCCTAAATTGTTAATGTCGTAAAGAAAATGGAATAATAACCCGAATCCAGAAGATAAATTGCAAGTACTGATAAAACCACGGTAATGATAATGATAATAATATAAGTTCAAATTCTTCAATTTCCCATGAGAAAGGTCTACTACTGGCAAAAAGGCCTACCTAACTATGTCAGTAGTTTGATGACTTTCACTTCATCATAGAAATCTATGACCTACCAACCACTACTTTAACAACCTCCAAACACGAACATTCTGAGCTAGCTGCCCGAAAGGACATTCATAACAATTTGCATTATAAGCCAACTTGGACTAAAACCAATAGGACACATCGTTTGAATTGACGACAACCATCAAAGACTAGAGAATAGACCAACCAAAAATATTTCTTGGTTTAACCAGCTAATTAATTATTGCCGTCTTATACAGAAAGATCATGTACAGCCACTCATAAATTGATGGATGTCCGGGTGTTTGAGAGAGATTTCCATTTCACCCCTTTCTGGACGACAGGTGTCTGGGAGTGCGAGACCAGTCGAATATTGAACTACCTAACTCTGCGGTAGTAATTGTTAACTTTTACGAGTATGTTATTGATCTGTTTTTTTTTTCCATGTAGATATATATTACAGAGGTTCTGTTCTTTCCTTCTCTTCTGCTCTGTTGTTTTTCTCTCGCCTTTCTACTTGTAGTCAGGGTGAATTAAATGGGATGGTGGATCAGTCCAGAAATAATTAGCAACAAGAAGTATTTCATGGCAGTGGATGGAGAATTTTGTAGCATACCATAAAAAAAACCTCCCTCTGGATCTTAATTTTTTTTTCCAAAGACTCATTAAAAAAAATGCTAAGATGTATGATTTTTCCCTTTTTCAAAATTGGATTAAATGGGCACTGCTAGTCTTCTGTTATAAAGCTTGACTCTCTGAAAAAGGATTGTTCATTAAACTATTCCATTGGAAGCCTAATTTGATTTGCACAGGCTCACATTGTTAGCAGTTGTCTGTGTCATTTAGACCATTATGCCAAATGCTAGGATCATTGAGGGTCATTCCACACTACTAACACCCACCCTAGAAATAATTTTTGATATCCTGAAATTCAATTATCTAACGCCACGATCGAAATCAATGGGACTTGAACCCGGTTGTGCCAAGCAGTACACAGAAATTAAATCCCATTGTTAGTAATATTGATAGTAATGGCGAAGGACTTTGCGGGCATGGTGAAATTATGTATTTTTGGAGACTAATTTAATAAACTAAACATGTCAGAGTCAAGCTCTTGGGAGGAATGTATTGTATAGGCTGAGGATTGGCCATAGTCGGCCAAAGCACAATTATCTTTTCGTTTTTTTCTTCTTTTGAGCGATATTCATGCACAGTTTAAAAGTACTTCAAGTTTTGCTTATTATAATTGTTACTTCTTTGCTTGCTTTATCATTCAGTTGAATTTATAGCTATTATTATTATTATTATTATTATTATTATTATTATTGCAGTTGCTGTCAATTACTTATCTTTTCAAAGTATTTGGTATCAATTTTCACCAACAGATTTCAGTTATGTTTAATTAATGATATTTTTTTTATTCATCCTCTTTTTTTTCAAATACTTTGGTAATCATTATTTGATGCTTCTACTGATAGTGGAGAAGATATCAGAAAATTTTCCGGAGAATCTTCCATTTCCGGAACTAGACACCAAAATTAGCACACAGACTCGTCGGGGATTGCTCTTTTTAATAAAAAGGATGCTATTGAATTTACAGAAATATTGCATTTCGCAATAAGATGGCAAAGACTTGCCTTATCCGAATGCTCTTGATGTCAAATCATACATTTTTTTTTTTTTTTACTGCGTAGAGTCCGAATTTAGAAATATGTACTTACCCATTACTTCCTCATAGCTGTAGAGCAATGTCAACACTCAATCAGGACACGCTGGATGGCACCACTGTTGTGAACCTCAGTATGGGGCTCAGTATCAGCCGAATGATTATTTAGTGTACCTAAATCATTATTTTAGCGTCCCAGATGCTGTCTAATAAGCCCTGGATCAATAAGCAACCATATATTACCGGTTGTACCAGCGCAGGAGAGCCGAGCTAAGATTAACAGGTCTATAGCCCTTTGCATGTAGTGTCTTGGTTGCTGAACAGACTGCAAAGGACTTGAACGATACTGTATGAACGATCAAGCTAGATGTAAGTCATTTATATTTATTCTCGAACCTAGTCGTATCTCATACCTTATTCTAAATGATTGAGATCAAGGTGGTAAAAGGTTAAATCCTCGGCTTCGATTCACGGAATAAAGATAATTACCATAGTATGATATCTTGAATGCCATTCACCAAGATGGCAAGTAACAGACCCAGGGCTGTAAATTCCAGACTGGCTGAAGCAATTGTTGTTCTTGCCAGAAGAAGAAGAGTGAAGAGCTCAAATCACCATGTGCATTGTAAACCACAAAAACATAATGGCTACACTATGTGACTAATATTTCCCTCTTCCATGCAATAAATGAGATGCTTTTTGTTCTGGGTCCATCACTGTTATCAAGGCAGGCGGGAGTGCAATGGGCATGACTGAAGACCTATCAGTACTGAGATGGTGGATGGTAGCTGGTCCTGAAGTCAGCCACTTGGGTACACAGTATGAAGCAAGAAGTGGGATCAAGGGGGGTTCTAAACACACCATCCAGCATGACAAAACAGAACGAGCACAGTGTTCCTTGAGAGAATATAAAAGCTCTCACAAGGCATGCAAGATGTGAGACCTGCTTTCACTTGATGCAAAGAACATTGCTCACTGAAGTTTTTTCAGAGCTGGTTAGCGCACACTTTGAGAAAGGAAATGTCAATTTCCAGGAGTTTATTAAGAGACGGGGAAGAAAAGAAGAATCCAATATCTATGAACAAATCAAAAGGAACAGGGTTGACTTTTTACTACAGGTATCAGTATCTGTTGACTCTTCAAAGCAAACAATCGTCTGTTCTCCAAGCTGTTCATATCATGCCAGGGCAGAGAGTATGACTTGAAGGAGTTCTTCCGTCATGAGAACCAATCACAGACTTCTTCCCTCCAATGATAGCAGAAAGCTCCACACATGTAAAAAATCCCACCTCATTACTATTCTTGAGAGCCAAGCTACAACCCTAGTGTAGCATTAGTGGGTGATTGGCCCTCATGAAGTTCAAAAACTTTTGAAGAGTAAGCAATGCTCGATGTACTTCTTACAATACAAGCACACTCTACCAAATACAAGAGAGCAGACATTGTTTTTTATTTCTACTGGCCATTTAGTATGAAAGCTGAAACTAGATCAAAGCGAGGATGTGGGGTGAGACTCAGGGTGACAAGGAAAGGAAAAATTCCCTTAAACTTGTGCTAGACTAAGAAAAGATAATTTGGACAAAGCTTCCACCCACTGCAGAGAGTTGCCGGTAGCAGACTAATTGTAGGTGCAAGTCGGAATGCTGCAGTCGACGAGAATGCTACTGTTTTGGTCTGACCTACACAGCACTGTGCGGCTACAGATACGAGGTTTAGAGTGTACTATTTCAGGCAGCAAGATGAATAATATGTGGCAATTAAGTATAGTTTTACTGCCTATATGTACAGTATACAGCTACACAACCGAAGAAGGAAACAAAGAGTTAACTCATTTTTATAACCAAGCGTTCATTTTCATAATCGTTTCCCGTTCGCAATAGTAGACAAGCAATCATTAGCGAATGCTTATCATCTTGGGAGTCTGTGCGTGAGGAAAATATTTGTAATAGATTGCTTGCCATTATTCCCAGGAGGATAAACAACTATATATATATATATATATATATATATATATATATATATATATATATATATATATATATATATATAGTTTGCCTAAGTATATTATACCAAGAAAATAATGACGTCTTTTAAAAGATGAAATTGTCTTTATTCTTATTGTTTTACTGGAATTTGCGTGTTTTATTATTCACATAGGCCTATGTATTACAAAGAATTATACATATGTTTTAATGAATTGTTGCTGTCTACTATTTACTTAAACAATAATATTTGTATTATCAGTCTTAATCATTGTCTATTATACCTGGTTCATTAATGTCTTTAGAAAGTTTCGTCTTTAGAGATTTACTTATTATTTAGTTAGCCCCGACTTGTGAAGGTTTGAATGCTCAGTTTGCCCCTCGCCTTACTGTTATATGTGACTTGAAGTTCGCACTTCTGATTTTATAATTCTTATTAAACTTATAGGCCTAAAAATAAAATGATGAAGAGACTGTGGAGAAATTTCACAAATAGCAACTTTATGCCCAGATAGACACCTTTATTAAGTTATAAGATTTGATGCAAATATTTATTGTTGCCATCTGACATATAGCCATGCCCTAGTATGTTATAAAGCCAAGACTACAGAGCCATATTATTATTATTATTATTATTATTATTATTATTATTATTATTATTATTATTATTCGAGATACGTTTCTATTGTAGAATCTGCCCATTACAGCTTTGGGTTAATATGTCTGACCCTATTATAGACTTCCATTCGTGAGGTAAAATTAAATAAATAATAGAGGTAGAATTAATTATAGTTTTATTTATTTAGCATTATTTCTTCTCCCTGAATAAACCCCACGAGAGATTGGACCTACAGTATATAGGCAGCTTTGACTATAACCTGAAATTTGGCTAATAATGATTTATTGCAAGTTTCGAAACCACGACCCCAACTAACTTTTGCTTTATACACAAAACGAGACAAGCAAAATTAAATAATAACTTTGAATTCATAACCCAAATGCATAAATTATTATTATTAGACAACAGGACTAAGCTTGAATTATTTTCCCTCTTGACGCCCTCTTTCCCACTCAGTGCAAGGAATCACGGTATTTAGAGGGATTCGGGCTACATTACCGTATTTATTTTTTGTTCTGAAATATTCTAGCACGATTTCTTTAACGATCCAATATTTTTCAATGATAGAATTTTTCATAGCAGTTGACCACCGTTGTTTCATACATACACATATCTCCAAAGTGAAATATAAGGTTTATTACTAAGTGGCAACTTACAAACAACGCTTGCCCAATGCAAAAATAAATAATTATAAGAGAGAGAGAGAGAGAGAGAGAGAGAGAGAGAGAGAGAGAGAGAGAGAGAGAGAGAGAGAAGAGAAGAGAAGAGAAGGAAGAGGAGAATTCAACACCAGACCACAGAAAGCCTGTTGCTGTTTTGCTGGATAACCGGGGACGTCATTGACAGGATACTATCTTTCTATCCTGCCTGTCTCGGAACCCCAAACCGAGAGGTAGTCCTGAATCGGAAGACACCCAAGAGGAAGGATCCTCAACGGAGTCGATTTCTTAGGGCTTGACCCGACCCAGGACTCTCAGAAAACCCGAGTCTCTTTACTTCAAGTTATCCAGGACGATACAGACATCACTGCCATTACTTGTCGGAAAATATTCTCTATGTAAGAAGACTCAAACATTTTATGCAAAGTTTATAGATTTGTTGATAAATTCATAATTTCTTATAAAGGTTAATAATTAGGAATCTAGTTGCCTTTAACAATAATCATCATTATAGTTATTTATGAATTTTTGATATTTTTTTTTAGCAAATAAATCAGTAGTTTTATGGCCAAGGGTAGGCACCCGCTGATGCTATTGCGAGAGTTATTGGGTACTGTGACGACCGCAAAATAGTACTATATCAGATTCCTCTCTGGTTAAAGCTCATTTTTCCTTTGCTTAATTTTCGAGTCAACATAATATGAATCTCTCTATTAACTTTTAAAGGACAAAATTGAATAATACTATTTTATTTTGATATGATTTCAAATGAATAATTTATTTATAAAATCATTTATCAAAATTTTGTGTTTAGGTCCTGTACAAAAGAGGAAAATAAATTAAATAGATGGAGAGAGTTAACTCGAGCGGCCGACCCTGCTATACAATGGGAATAATGAGGTTGAAAGATGCACAGTTACTTGAATAGCTAAACCCATCTATAGACGATCCATTGTAATGAGAGCATAGCTGTTAGGAACCTTGTTTTCAATTACGGCTCAGCAATAGCTTATTTGGAAGCAGCGGGTTTTCTGGTGTTGCAATAAGTATAAAACGATTGAAACATATCTACAAATACAATATGAAGTACATCTTTCAGGGGTCGGAAATTTATTCTGAACACTGTGTCACTGAGATGTGCTTTAAAGATAAAATACTTTTCACTCCCAACTTCAGTACTCCATATTTGTTAGTCCTATGAATATTTCCATTCCCTAACTGGAATATCCAACCTAGAATATCCATCGAACAGTCACAAATAATTTCAAAGATTTCACTATAACTGTTATTTGTTCGTAATTATAACTGTCTAAAGTCCAACAAATATTTATAGACCATGTTTGATACAATTCTTTGGACACTTCCATTTTACAAAATGTGAAGTGTGAAGTAGGAGATGACGAATGATGATGAAAAGAGAAGTATTGGTTTAAAAACTCGAGATAGAGACGACTGGCGAAATGTAACCGTGGTTGAGGGTCAATAGGCCTAGGAAGAGATGAAGACCATATATATAATGAATTTTAATTCAAACTCTATAAAATATGAAAATATTAAAACTGGTCCGTTTAATTCATGAAAAGTAACTTCACCAAAATAGTTTCTTTTAATTAATTTTTTTCCCTCGAAATCTGAAGTTATCTAAATTTATGGGAAATTGCGTAATCGTTTGTACACTGAAATAGATCATATTTGCTGCTATTGAAGAAACAGGAGGAATACAAATGCTGGATTTTAGAATAATGCACAAAAGCAACGATGTTCCTGCTGACTGTAATGTCAGAAATGCCTACAATGCACATTTAAAGCATGTAGATGCAGAAGCTGTAATGTCATATAGGCCTACAATGCAACGTTTAAAACATATTGATGTATTGCAGAAGCCATGACTCTGTTTTCTCTCTTTACTCGGATGTTCGAATGGTATTTCTTTTAAAAATTACTTCTCTCATTATTGACTTTTTTCTTATTTTGTGAAAGAGATAAAGAGAACTGTTCTTGATCACTTTATTCAAATTTAAGACTGCGAGAGAGAGAGAGAGAGAGAGAGAGAGAGAGAGAGAGAGAGAGAGAGAGAGAGAGAGAGAGAGAGAGAGAATTTGCCTTCACTTAAATGAAAACTTACTATGCAGCAAATGTAAATTAAGGTAATCTGCCTTTAGGAGATAAGGTTATTGTGACAGAGACTAAAAGAAAAATGGCATCTCGTCCGTCCGGGAATTTGACGCCACGAAGGAAACCGCCATCTCTTAACACTGGCTTTCTTTCTTCATAATTTGGGTCATTTCACGTAGCTCATAGATAATGCCAAGGTCTTGATTAAGGTCTACAGATCTTGGTTAATTAAGTAAAGCTTTTATGTTTGATACAGGAGGATCATCGGTCCCGTGATGGTTGAGGCGGCTCTAGATGTTGCTTTTGCTTTTGTATCCTCACTTAATCTGCTGCAACCCCTGTTGGAAATGATGATAATAATAATGATGGAAAAAGTGAAAAAACATAATTGAAATCTCGTCGACGTAGCCTAATCCTTGGCCCAAAAGAGTTGAAAGCATTTAAAAGGAAAATATGACAAGATTTTTATGCTTTGATATAGGAACATTTGAAGAATCTTCTTCAACCGAACGAGGTGGCAAAACAGTCCTACTTTATGTCAGGCAGCTGACGCTTAACTGAATGTTGTAAGCTATTTTCTAATCGTTCTTCCTATTTTGGCGCTCTGCCTTGTTTCCTTATCTGTGGCTTTCATCTAACTGATTTTATTCTTTAATTAGCGTATTTAAATTGTCTATAGATTCTTGAAACACTTGGGATTACCTCTGCTCCTCTCACTTTAGAGCAACTTGCACACAAGCAAATTACCTCCTCGATTTCAGGGACAAAATTGCTTATACAATTAGTTATCCCATATAATATGAATAATAAAATCACCTAATAATTATTATATGTTATTTCTACAAACGTATCATTCACATTAATTTCTGAAAATAAATAAAATTTTGATGGTTTTATAATTAAAAAAATCACATAGAATTTTCTAATATCGATTTATTATGAAATTATTTTGATCGGTATTTTGCGTGTAGTTTTCAATGCATAGGTTTTACTCTAAAAATTTCCATGTCTGTTATTTTTGGTATCAACCATCATCATTTTTAATAAAAGCTACATTTTATACATAGCCTAAAACAATTATAGTGGTCTTAGACCTCTTTACAAGACTTCATTCCGTTCTTTGACCATAAACAACTGCCTTGCATGATGTAAGTTTAAGAGTAATTTTATTATTCCCATTAACCCTGAATTCAGTTGTGATGAAATTAGTTATGACAACCTGTTTTGCTTTTCCAACCATATCCTTGATTCCTGGCCGTCCTCTGAAGTTCTCTTCATGTTCCAAAATGTTCTGTATTACTTTCTTTGCACAGGTCACAAACATCATCCCTGCAAGTTTATTTTGAGCAACTTTACCTTTGCTCTCATAATTAGAGATAAATTTGAAAATACCTATATTGGAAAGAAACTTTTGTTGGGCTATTTGTCAGTATGTGCGCATTGGGATGGAAGCCTACATGAAATGAGAGCATGTAATCTAGTGGTTCTAATCTTTGCTAATTCTCGACAGAGTCGACTCTTTATGATTATATATATATATATATATATATATATATATATATATATATATATATACATATGTATATATATAGGTGTGTGCACTTATATAAATATGTAACGTCTTAATAGGTTTGCTGAAGGTAATCATCTACTCCCTAGTTTGTAATTTGGTTTTCGTAAAGGCCTTGTAGCATGTGATGCCCTTCTTACAATCTCCAATGCTGTACAGAAATCCCTTGATTGTGGTCAGGAAGTTCGTATGATTGGCCTTGATTTTAGTGCTGCCTTTGACCGTGTTAATCATGAGGCCCTTGTTTTCAAACTGAAACAGTTGGGAGTGGGTGGGTCGTTTCTTAGTATTATTATTGATTTTTTAAGTAATAGATCTCAAAGAGTTGTTGTTGATGGGCACCATAGTGATTATAGCAATGTGATATCCGGTGTTCCACAGGGTAGTGTTCTTGGCCCATTACTTTTCATACTATATACACATGACATGTGGTTTGGCCTAGAAAACAAGCTTGTTGCATATGCAGATGACGCTACTCTCTTTGCATCAATTACATCCTCTGAATGTAGATCTGGGGTTGGTGAATCCCTTAATAGAGATTTAGCTAGAATTAGTGCATGGTGCAAATTATGTGGTATGAAGTTGAATCCTAACAAAACTCAAAGTATGATTGTAAGTAGGTCAAGGACGGTGGCTCCTCAACATCCGGATCTCAGTATTGATGATGTTTCTTTGAATTTGTATGACTCTTTCAAAATATTAGGTGTGATTCTCGACAGCAAATTTACTTTTGAGAAACATATAAGGTCTGTGTCTTCTTCAATTGCACAAAAAATAGGCTTATTGAGAAAGTCTTTCAAGATTTTCGGTGATCAATCTATTCTGAAGAAGTGTTTTGATTCTTTCATTCTACCTTGTTTTGAGTATTGTTCTCCTGTCTGGTCTTCAGCTGCTGATTCTCATTTTAATTTGTTGGACAGAAACTTACGGTCTATTAAATTTCTTATTCCTGATCTAGATATTAATCTCTGGCACCGTCGTTCAATTAGTTCATTATGCATGTTGCATAAGATTTTTTATAACTCTGACCATCCTTTACATTCAGATCTCCCTGGACAATTCTATCCTGTTCGTAATACTAGGCAGGCAGTTAATTCTAATAGCCAGGCCTTCTCCATCATGAGGCTCAATACTACGCAGTACTCTAGAAGTTTTATTCCAACTGTTACCAAGTTGTGGAATGGTCTTCCTAATCGGGTAGTCGAATAGAGTAGAACTTCAAAAGTTCAAAGTTGGAGCAAATGCTTTTTTGTTGACCAGGCGGACATGAGTCTTTTTATAGTTTATTTATGACATATTTGTTTTTGATGTTGTTAATAGTTTATATATGACATGTCTGTTTTGACGTTGTTACTTTTTTAGAATTATTTATTGTTAATTTGTTCTCTTCATATATTCATTTCCTTATTTCCTTTTCTCAAAGGGCTATTTTTCCATGTTGGAGCCCCTGGGCTTCTAGCATCTTGCTTTTCCAGCTAGGGTTGTAGCTTGGATAGAAATAATATATATATATATATATATATATATATATATATATATATATATATATATATATATATATATATATATATATATATATTATGTGTGTATGCACTTATATAAATGTGTGTGTTTATATATATATATATTATATATATATGTGTGCACTTATATAAATATCTATATATATATATATATATATATATATATATATATATATATATATGTGTGTGTGTGTGTGTGTGCACCTATATGAATATGTATATATATATGTATATGCACTTAAATAAATATATATATATATATATATATATATATATATATATATATATATTATTAGTATTATTATTATTATTATTATTATTATTATTATTAAATGCTAAGCTACAGCCCTAGTTGGAAAAGCAGGATGCTATAAGCCCAGGGGCCCCAACAGGGAAAATAGCCCAGTGAGGAAAGGAAACATGAAAAGTAAGAATAGTAACAACATTGAAATAAATATTTCCTATATAAGCTATAAAAACTTTAACAAAACAAAAGGAAGAGAAACTAGATAGGACAGTGTGCCCGAGTGTACCCTCAAGCAAGAGAATTCTAACCCAAGACAGTGGAAGACCATGGTACAGAGGCTATGGCACTACCCAAGACTAGAGAACAATGGTTTGATTTTGGAGTGTCCTTCTCCTAGAAGAGCTGCTTACCATAGCTAAAGAGTCTCTTCTACCCCTACCAAGAGGAAAGTAGCCACTGAACAATTACTTTGCAGTATTTAACCCCTTGGCTGAAGAAGAATTATTTGGTAATCTCAGTGTTGTCAGGTGTATGAAGTCAGGGGAGAATCTGTAAAGAATAGGCCAGACTATTCGGTGTCTGTGTGGGCAAAGGGAAAGTAAACCGTAACCAGAGAGAAGGATCCAATATAGTACTGTCTGGCCAGTCAAAGTACTCCATAACTCTCTAGCGGTAGTATCTCAACGGGCGGCTGGTGCCCTGGCCAACCTACTACCTATATATATATATATATATATATATATATATATATATATATATATATATATATATATATATATAGTTTGCCTAAGTATATTATACATAGAAAATAATGGCGTCATTTGAAAAATGAAATTATTTATTACCTGGTTCTTTAATATCTTTAGACATTTTCGTCTTTTGAGATTTACTGAGGATTTAGTTAGACCCAACTTGTGAAGGTTTAAATGCTGTTTGCCCCTCCTTGCCTTATTGTTATATGGGACTTGAAGTTGACACTTCTGATTTTATAATTCTTATGAAGCCTATAGGCCTAGAATTAAAATGAAGAAGAGACTGGAGAAATTTCACAAATCGTAACTTTATGCCCAGATAGACACCTTTCATAAATGACAAGATTTGATGCAAATATTTATTGTTGCTACCAGACATATAGCCATACCCTAGTATGTGTTAAAGACAAGACGACAGAGCCATATTATTATCATTATTATTATTATTGTTATTATTATTATTATTATTGTTGTTGTTATTGTTGTTGTTATTCGAGATACGTTGCTATTGTAGAATCTGCCCATTATAGGTGTGGGGGAATATGTCTGACCCGATTATAGCTTTCCCTTCGTAAATTAAAGTTGGATAATATAGGTAGATTTAATTGTATTTCTGGTACCGAAGATAACACCCCACTTCGCTTATTCATTTATCATTATTACTTCTCCCTTAATATACTCCTCAAGAGATTAGACCTATATAGGCAGCGTTGACTCTTATCTAAGCTTTGGCTTGAAATAATTTATTGCAAGTTTCGAACCACGACCCTAACTACCTTTTGCTTCATACACAAAACGACATAAGCAAAATCAAGTAATAACTTTGAATTGATAACCCAAATGCATAGATGGTTATTATTATTAGACAACAGGACTAAGCTTAGATTATTTTCCCTCTTGAAGTCCTCTTTCCCACTCCGACTATCTACAGACACAGTTCCAGGAATAGTCTCACGGAATCAAGGTGTTCAGAGGGATTCGTGTTTCATTAATGTATTACTTTTTTTTTCTGAAATATTATTGTAGCACAATTGTTTTAACTATCTAATATTTTTTTCAATAATAAAATTTTTCATAACAGTTGAGCAACTTTGTGCATTCATACACATGTTTACAAAGTGAAATATAAGATTTATTACTAAGTGACAAGTTATGTTCAACGCTGTCCAATGCAATAATAAATAAATAGCAACAGTCTGGCTGCATACTGTAGACGGGAATCCCCCCCCCCCACCTTGTGCCTTTATTAGTAGAGGAAGAGAAGAAGGAAAAGGATAAGAAAGGGTTACTAATGAGAGAGAGAGAGAGAGAGAGAGAGAGAGAGAGAGAGAGAGAGAGAGAGAGAGAGAGAGAGAGAGAGAGAGAGGAGAATTCAACACCAGACCAAAGAAAGCCTGTTGCTGTTTTGCTGGATAACCGGGGGACGTCAGTGGCAGGATACTATCTTTCTATCCTGCCTGTCTCGGAACCCCAAACCGAGAGGTAGTCCTGAATCGGAAGACACCCAAGAGGAAGGATCCTCAACGGAGTCGATTTCTTAGGGCTTGACCCGACCCAGGACTCTCGGAAAACCCGAGTCTCTTTACTTCAAGTTATCCAGGACGATACATGTGTGTGTGTGTGTAGATTGCCATGCATATAGCATGACACGGGCTCTTGCCTTTGGGCAGCCCGTAATAGGATTGGGTTTGTAAAAGGTATACTCCAAGGAGTAAAATTTGTATTAGTAAAAGGAACGTTAGGTAATAATAGGAAAAGGAATGTCAGGTTAGGGATAGGTAAAGGAAATGATATGTAAGGATGATAAATGAATGATGGAATGGAATGGAATGGTACAAGACGTGACAAGGGGTAGATAGTAACCCGAAAAGGGGGACTCCCTTTTAGGTCCACGAAAGAAAGTTTTTAGTCAGAGGATAAAGTATTGATAGTAGTAAGTCCCAGTAAGTAAAAGAGACTGGGAGAGGAGTGAATGAAATTTTAGTAGGAGAGTAAAGGAGTAGGTTTAAACAAAAAAGTTTATTCCTGCTCTTGTGATGGGTAAGGGGGAGGGGGCCAAAACTGTGCTGCGCTCGGTCAGCTGGCACGAGAACGGCCCCCTAAGGATAGGGTAAGAGGAGGGATAACAGGAAAAGAGGGTGGGAGACAGGAAAAACAAGAGCTGTTTCCTTATGAGGAAGACAGCCTTGTAATAGCTATTCTCCTTTTAGGATTAGGGAATTTGAAAGGAGAGGATTACAAGCAGGGAAGGATTATCTCTGCTCATTGGCTGGGAACTGGAATTGTTGCAGGAATTGCTGGAAGGTGGAGAATGATGAGAGGGAGAGGACTTTGGTAAGGATCTGTAAGGCGATAGGTATGAGGTCTTGCAAGGTGAGAGACTCAATTGCTTGAGTCAAGGTTTGGGAAGGGGAAGAGGATGAAGGTCGTTGCTGGTCCCTTTGGGGAGCAGTTGCAGGTCGGTGCTGATCCTTCTCAGGAACAGTTGTAGGTCGTTGTTGGTCCCTTTGGGGAGCAGTTGCAGGTCGGCGCTGATCCTTCTTAGGAACAGTTGCAGGTCGTTGCTGGTCCTTTTTAGGAGCAGTTGTAGGTGTAGATGCAGGAGCTATTGTAGATGTAGAAGTAGGAGCAGGAGTTGGCTGAGTTGGTCTTCTCTGGCGAGGAGTTCTCTGTTCTTTGGGTGGCTGGGTTGGAGCTGGTTTGTTTTGGTTTGAGGAGGATGTATTCTTCATAGCTGCTATCCTCTTGAGGCGCTCTGGGCAGCGCTTATTCCAAGCATGGTGTGGCTTGGAACAATTGGGGCACTTGGATGTGGTTTGTCGTCCTTCTTTATGGGCCTTTATGCACACTTCTGTGCTATGTCGCTGGCTGCAGATACCGCAAATAATGGGGCCTCTGCATTCTTCTTTATGATGTCCAAAGCGTTGGCATCTGTAACATCGAAGGGGCTCAGGTGTGTATTCCTCGATGGGGAAAGTACCCCAGACTCCTAAGTCCAGTTTGGAAGGAACTGGACCTATAAAGGTGGCAATTAGGCGTTGAACAGGAACGTCATCCTTGCTTGTGCAGCGAACAGCACAGTCAATATTGCTGCACGAGGTCACAATGGAGATAGGCATCGTCACAGGATACCTGGTAATGACTGCCTTCTTCCTGATAAAAGCAGGATCCAGCAGTGTTAAGGTGGAGTCTTCCTGAAGGAATCTGGCTGTCTCAATGTCCTTGGGATAGATGATAAGATCACCTTTCCTGTTAGGTCTTGCAGTGAGTTGCATGCCAGGTTTGGCAGCCATGGCAGCAACAGAGGCATAAGAGAGCTCGTGGTTTGCCTGTGAAAGTCGAAACTTTGGCAGAGGTTTCTTTGGCTGTGTAGCTGGGATGTTCTCTTGTATAACAGTGGCTTCTTGCAGAAGTGTCTGGAGGCAATCTGTGCAGTTGCAGTCCATAGAGTGGGCCCCCTGTTCGGTCTCCATGGCGTTGGAGGACTCAGGCTCGTTGGTAGGAGGGATGACTGCTGTTGCACCTAATTGCTGAGGAGTTGTAGGGACAGACAAGGACGAGTCTGTGCTCTCAGTCCTTGGAGTCACAAGTGGCGATGCTGGGGCTGGTTCTGGCACTGGTGAAGAGTCTATAGAAGTCTTCTTTTTCTTGTTCTTTTGCATACGGATTATTTCCTTATTACACTTTTGAAGCTGGTCAGAGAGATCTTTACATCCCTCACAGGAACAGTGGAGATAGTGGTCTTTCACTACTGGATTTACAGTGTAGTTATGTCCTTTCAATTTCTTGAAAATGAATTCACGTTGCTCCATATAGCCATCACAGAAATCACATGTACAGGTTGGATAACCATCACAATGTCTGTTTTCTATAGGGTAAAAATACCACCCATGTTCTCCCAGATACCGAATAGACATCGTGGTTGAACTCTACGGGAATCACAGTGAAAATTTCGGTAGGTTACGATGAACATAATCCAAGAGTAGTTGTCGACACCGAGTCTAAGCGAACACTGGGACGATACAGATATCACTGCCATTACTTGCCGGAAAATATTCTCCATTTAAGAAGACTCAAACATTTTATGTAAAGTTTATAGATTTGTTGATAAATTCATAATTTTTTTTTAAAGTTTGATAATTAAGAATTTAGTTGCCTTTCATAATAATCATCATTATAGCTATTTATGAATTTTGAATATGCTGCATATTAAGTGAGGATAGAAAAGCAAAAGCACCACCTCTGGAGCCACCTCAACCATCATGGCACCGATGATCCTCCAGTATCAAACAAAATTTTTACTTAACCAAGATCTGTAGACCTTACTAAGACCTTGGCTTTATCAATGAGTTACAAAAAAAAAAAAAAAAAAAAAAACTTGAAAAAAGAAAATCACTATGAAGAGATAGCGTTTCCTTCGTGGTGTCAAAGTCCCAGACGGATGAGATGCCATTTTTCTTTTAGTCTGTCACAATAATCATATCTCCTAAAGGCAGATTATCTTTGCTGCATAGTAAGTTTTCATTTAGGTGAAGGCATACTAATTTTTAAAAGAAATACCATTAGAACATCCGAGGAAAGAGAGAAAACGGAGTCATGGCTTCTACAATACATCAATATGTTTTAAACGTTGCATTGTAGGCATATCTGACATAATAGCTTCTGCATCTACATGTTTTTAACGTTGAATTGTAGGCCTATATGACATTACAACTCTGCATCTACATGTTTTAAGCGTTGCATTGTAGGCATATCTGACATTATAGCTTCTGCATTTACATGTTTTAAGCGTTGCATAGTACGCCTATATGACATCACAGCTTCTGCAGCTATAGAGCCTTGCATTGTAGGCCTACCTGACATTGCCGGCACATCGTTGCTTTTGTGCAGTATTCTAAAATCAAGCATTTTATTCCTCTTGTGTTTCTTCAGTAGCAGCAAATATGATCTATTTCAGTGTACAAACGATTACGCAATTTCCCAGAAATTTAGACAACTTCAGATTCCAAGAGAAAAAAATAATTAAGAGAAACTATTTTGATGAGTTACTTTTCATGAATTAAACTGACCAGTTTTAATATTTTAACATTTTAAAGAGTTTGAATTAAAATTCATTATATATATGGTCATCATCTTTTCCTAGGCCTATTGACCCTAACGGCCCCGGTTACATTTCGCCAGCCGTCTCTATCTTGAGCTTTTAAATCAATACTTCTCCATTCATCATCTCCTACCTCATACATCACATGCTGTAAAATTGAAGTTTCCAAAGAATTTTATCAAACATGGTCTACTGATATTGTTTGGACCTTAGACAGTCTTAATTACGAACAAACAATAGTTATAGTGAAATCTTGGAAACTATTTGTGACTGTTTGATGGAAATTCTAGGCTGGATATTCAGGTTAAGGAATGGAAATGTATATAGGCCTAATAAATACGGAGTATTGAATTTGAGGGTGAAAAGTCTTTTATCTTTAAACCACATCTCAGTGACACAGTGTTCAGACTTAAACTTCCGACCCCTGAAAGGTCGACTTGATATTGTTCTTGTAAATAATATGTTTTAATCGTTTAAGACTTCTTGCAACACACCAGAGAACCCGCTGCTTCCTAATAAACTATTGCTGAGCCATAATTGAAAACAAGGTTCCTAACAGCTATACTCTCATTGCAAAGCATCGACTCTAGAAGAGTTTAGCAATTCAAGTAACTGTCTGCATCCTTCAACCTCATTATTCCCATTGTATAACAGGGTCGGCCTCTCGAGTCTACTCTTCGAATCTATTTATTTGTTTGTACAGTACATTAAAACAAAATTTTAATCAATGATTTTATAATTAAACTATTTTTTTGAAATCATATTTAAATAGGAATAGTGTTATCCAGTTTTGTCCTTTAAAAGTTAATAAAGAGATTCATATTGTGTTGACTCGAAAATTAAGTAAAGGGAAAATGTGCTTTATCCAGAGAGGGATCTGACAGTACCCAATAACTTTCGCAATAGTATCAATGGGTGCCTACCAATGGCCATCAAAATACTGATCTATTTGCTAGAAGATTATTCAAAATTCATAAACAGCTATAATGATGATTATCATGAAAGGCAACTAAATTCTTAATTATCAAACTTTATAAAAAAATTATGAATTTATCAACAAATGTTTGAGTCTTCTTTAATAGAGAATATTTTCCGACCAGTAATGGCAGTGATGCCTGTATCTTCCTGGATAACCTGAAGTAAAGAGACTCGGGTTTTCCGAGAGTCCTGGGTCGGGTCAAGCCCTAAGAAATCGACTCCGTTGAGGATCCTTCCTCTTAAGTGACTTCCGATTCAGGACTACCTCTCGGTTTGGGGTTCCGAGACAGGCAGGATAGAAAGATGGTATCCTGCCACTGACGTCCCCCGGTTATCCAGCAAAACAGCAACAGGCTTTCTTTGGTCTGGTGTTGAATTCTCCTCTCTCTCTCTCTCTCTCTCTCTCTCTCTCTCTCTCTCTCTCTCTCTCTCTCTCTCTCTATCATTAGTAACCCTTTCTTATCCTTTTCCTTCTTCTCTTCCTCTACTAATAAAGGGCACGAGGTGAGGTGGGGGGGGGGGGATTCCCGTCTACAGTATGCAGCCAGACTGTTGCTATTTATTTATTATTGCATTGGACAGCGTTGAACATAACTTGTCACTTAGTAATAAATCTTATATTTCACTTTGTAAACATGTGTATGAATGCACAAAGTTGCTCAACTGTTATGAAAAATTTTATTATTGAAAAAATATTAGATAGTTAAAACAATTGTGCTACAATAATATTGCAGAAAAAAAGTAATACATTAATGAAACACGAATCCCTCTGAACACCTTGATTCCGTGAGACTATTCCTGGAACTGTGTCTGTAGATAGTCGGAGTGGGAAAGAGGACTTCAAGAGGGAAAATAATCTAAGCTTAGTCCTGTTGTCTAATAATAATAACCATCTATGCATTTGGGTTATCAATTCAAAGTTATTACTTGATTTTGCTTATGTCGTTTTGTGTATGAAGCAAAAGGTAGTTAGGGTCGTGGTTCGAAACTTGCAATAAATTATTTCAAGCCAAAGCTTAGATAAGAGTCAACGCTGCCTATATAGGTCTAATCTCTTGAGGAGTATATTAAGGGAGAAGTAATAATGATAAATGAATAAGCGAAGTGGGGTGTTATCTTCGGTACCAGAAATACAATTAAATCTACCTATATTATCCAACTTTAATTTACGAAGGGAAAGCTATAATCGGGTCAGACATATTCCCCCACACCTATAATGGGCAGATTCTACAATAGCAACGTATCTCGAATAACAACAACAATAACAACAACAATAATAATAATAATAATAATAATAACAATAATAATAATAATGATAATAATATGGCACTGTCGTCTTGTCTTTAACACATACTAGGGTATGGCTATATGTCTGGTAGCAACAATAAATATTTGCATCAAATCTTGTCATTTATGAAAGGTGTCTATCTGGGCATAAAGTTACGATTTGTGAAATTTCTCCAGTCTCTTCTTCATTTTAATTCTAGGCCTATAGGCTTCATAAGAATTATAAAATCAGAAGTGTCAACTTCAAGTCCCATATAACAATAAGGCAAGGAGGGGCAAACAGCATTTAAACCTTCACAAGTTGGGTCTAACTAAATCCTCAGTAAATCTCAAAAGACGAAAATGTCTAAAGATATTAAAGAACCAGGTAATAAATAATTTCATTTTTCAAATGACGCCATTATTTTCTATGTATAATATACTTAGGCAAACTATATATATATATATATATATATATATATATATATATATATATATATATATATATATATAGGTAGTAGGTTGGCCAGGGCACCAGCCGCCCGTTGAGATACTACCGCTAGAGAGTTATGGAGTACTTTGACTGGCCAGACAGTACTATATTGGATCCTTCTCTCTGGTTACGGTTTACTTTCCCTTTGCCCACACAGACACCGAATAGTCTGGCCTATTCTTTACAGATTCTCCCCTGACTTCATACACCTGACAACACTGAGATTACCAAATAATTCTTCTTCAGCCAAGGGGTTAAATACTGCAAAGTAATTGTTCAGTGGCTACTTTCCTCTTGGTAGGGGGTAGAAGAGACTCTTTAGCTATGGTAAGCAGCTCTTCTAGGAGAAGGACACTCCAAAATCAAACCATTGTTCTCTAGTCTTGGGTAGTGCCATAGCCTCTGTACCATGGTCTTCCACTGTCTTGGGTTAGAGTTCTCTTGCTTGAGGGTACACTCGGGCACACTGTTCTATCTAGTTTCTCTTCCTCTTGTTTTGTTAAAGTTTTTATAGCTAATATAGGAAATGGGTAAGTACATATTTCTAAATTCGGACTCTACGCAGTAAAAAAAAAAAAAATGTATGATTTGACATCAAGAGCATTCGGATAAGGCAAGTCTTTGCCATCTTATTGCGAAATGCAATATTTCTGTAAATTCAATAGCATCCTTTTTATTAAAAAGAGCAATCCCCGACGAGTCTGTGTGCTAATTTTGGTGTCTAGTTCCGGAAATGGAAGATTCTCCGGAAAATTTTCTGATATCTTCTCCACTATCAGTAGAAGCATCAAATAATGATTACCAAAGTATTTGAAAAAAAAGAGGATGAATAAAAAAATATCATTAATTAAACATAACTGAAATCTGTTGGTGAAAATTGATACCAAATACTTTGAAAAGATAAGTAATTGACAACAACTGCAATAATAATAATAATAATAATAATAATAATAATAATAATAATAATAATAATAATAGCTATAAATTCAACTGAATGATAAAGCAAGCAAAGAAGTAAAAATTATAATAAGCAAAACTTGAAGTACTTTTAAACTGTGCATGAATATCGCTCAAAAGAAGAAAAAAACGAAAAGATATTTGTGCTTTGGCTGACTATGGCCAATCCTCAGCCTATACATTACATTCCTCCCAAGAGCTTGACTCTGACATGTTTAGTTTATTAAATTAATCCCCAAAAATACATCATTTCACCATGCCCGCAAAGTCCTTTGCCATTACTATCAATATTACTAACAATGGGATTTAATTTCTGTGTACTGCTTGGCACAACCGGGTTCAAGTCCCATTGATTTCGATCGTAGCGTTAGATAATTGAATTTCAGGATTTGGAGCAAATGCATTTTTGTTGACCAGGCGGACATGAGTCTTTTTATAGTTTATTTATGGCATATTTGTTTTTGATGTTGTTAATAGTTTATATATGACATGTCTGTTTTGACGTTGTTACTTATTTTAGAATGATTTATTGTTAATTTGTTCTCTTCATTTATTTATTTCCTTATTTCCTTTCCTCACTGGGCTATTTTTCCCTGTTGGAGCCCCTGGGCTTATAGCATCTTGCTTTTCCAACTAGGGTTGTAGCTTGGATAGTAATAATAATAATAATAATAATAATAATAATATCAAAAATTATTTCTAGGGTAGGTGTAAGTAGCGTGGAATGACAATAAAGATCCTCGCATTTGGCATAATGGTCTAAATGACACAGACAACTGCTAACAATGTGAGCCTGTGCAAATCAAATTAGGCTTCCAATGGAATAGTTTAATGAACAATCCTTTTTCAGAGAGTCAAGCTTTATAACAGAAGACTAGCAGTGCCCATTTAATCCAATTTTGAAAAAGGGAAAAATCATACATCTTAGCATTTTTTCTAATGAGTCTTTGGAAAAAAGAAATTGAGATCCAGAGGGAGGTTTTTTATGGTATGCTACAAAATTCTCCATCCACTGTCATGAAATACGTCTTGTTGCTAATTATTTCTGGACTGATCCACCATCCCATCTAATTCACACTGACTACAAGTAGAAAGGCGAGAGAAAAACAACAGAGCAGAAGAGAAGGAAAGAACAGAACCTCTGTAATATATATCTACGTGGAAAAAAAAAAACAGATAAATAACATACTCGTAAAAGTTAACAATTACTACAGCAGAGTTAGGTAGTTCAATATTCGACTGGTCTCGCACTCCCAGACACCTGTCGTCCAGAAAGGGGTGAAATGGAAATCTCTCTCAAACACCCGGACATCCATCAATTTATATGAGTGACTGTACACCTAGTAACAAAACCGGTGTCGCCTGGCCAGACCGGACTTGGAGAGATCATGTCCCTCTTGCCCTGAAAGGTGGCCGACGTTAAACAACCGAGACATCGTTAGGATGGTTCGAATGTGAGGAGGAGGGAAATTATTAATATCACTCAAAGAAATGCGTTGATGAGAGAGAAGTTTTTTATGCTTTTAAGAAATTTAATCTAATATTATTTCGAAACTAATTCATCGAAAGATTTTATAACTTTTTATTTGAATTTTCCTATCCTATTTCTATATAAAATTTTCTTGAATAATATTGGAACTGACTATTCATATTAATATTCATAACACGGAAATATCCCGCGTTTGCATTTTCTTATGCAATGCCTCTCTCTCTCTCTCTCTCTCTCTCTCTCTCTCTCTCTCTCTCTCTCTCTCTCTCTCTCTCTCTCTCTCTCTCTCCACATAATTACACACTGTGGCATATATATTATATGTAGGGGCTAATAATGTATCGTTTCAAATAGCACCTATTGGGTCACCAATCATTAATAAGTGGCCTTTGTTCAAAATTTCGAAGGTAATGAGGTTTGAAGGTTTAGTTTTTTTATTTCAGTGTTTTCCTTTGATTTCGATCATGAGCCACGAAGCTCGGTGTGGTTGGGGTCAGCTTTTGTCACGGGCTACTTGGCTCCGGCCCTCTTAGAGAAAATAGTATTATTTGCTATATCAATTATATTAGTTTAAGGTTGGAGATTTAAAATGCATCATCAGTTAACATAATCTATATTGATTCAGGATTGGTGACAATAAAATGTGAAATGACATGCAATGAAAATTCATTGGTGCATTATTATAGTATGTAGGGTATAAAATATTAAATAATTAACTCATTGTTTACTCAGATTATCTGGTTCGGCGTCAATAACCTTAGATGTCAGGATGACAAAAAACTCCTAATCAATCAATCAATCAATCAAATTATCTGGGCAAGTCGCTCACTTCCAAGCGAACCCCCTTCCCTTGTGACGATTGCTCAATGCTCAAAGGTCCAAGTCTAGCTGGCTTCACCCTTCCAAGGCAAAAGGAAATATTTCCTTAGCATTGAGTATTTGTATTATTACGATTTTATTTGTCGTTTCATGTCCTGATGTCCAACACCTTAAAAGTGTTCCCCCGGTAAGCTCTTCAAGAAATCCATTACTTTCGATATTTGTTCAATCAGTCTTTCGCATATTCACTTCGTTATCTATAGTTTTGATATAATTTTAAACACCTGGAAAGCAAACTGTATGAAATATTATCATCTTAGTATTTTGTTTTTCATTTACTAAAAAACTTCCACCAGAAGTATCTTATAACTGTGAGACCTTTAAACCTCAAACAATGGGGATGGGGGTAGAAGGATATAACCAGGTGGGGTTAAAGATGATGGTGGAGAGGTGGCAATTGGGTGATCTTAATGAATGGCTTGACGAGGTTTGCTTATTAACATTTATGAAGTGATGATGATGATGGTAATACTCCTATTGATAACATTTAATATCAATGATTAGAACTCGCAATGAAAACGGGCATATATCGTTCTAACATTGTTTTTAGGTGATCATTGAACATCTTTGGAACATGGGATCTTCACCCGAGAGAGAGAGAGAGAGAGAGAGAGAGAGAGAGAGAGAGAGAGAGAGAGAGAGAGAGAGCAGCTGCTAGAATAATGCAAACAAAGGATATATGATTCCCAGGTATATTAATTGGAATAGTCAGTTCCCACAATATTTAAGGATGTTCCATATAAAAATGTAATAAGGAATGCAAATATATCGGTGTGATTAAATTTTTCGATAATTATTCTCGAAAACGATTGCATTTCTTAAAAGAATAAGAGATAAGACCTCTCTATTTCTTATATATATATATATATATATATATATATATATATATATATATATAT
>NC_090726.1:67279546-67349546 GCF_036898095.1 Palaemon carinicauda | reverse complement strand
TATATTACTATTTTTATTTTTTTCTATAGTAATTCATTAGTTACACTATAATTCGTCAACGTAAGTAGTTGAGACAATTTGTCACTGCTAACCGTAAAAAAACGCATATTTTAATCAATCACAGTTCATCACCAATCAAATTCATATAAAAATATTGAAGAAATGTGACAGATCAACCATTTCTACACTATTTCCATATAAACAAGTCCTTTAGCATAATAATTATATTTTTTATGAATATCTTATAAAACTATATTACTTGTTTTGTATAATTTGCTAATTTTCTTCGCTTTTTTATTTATTACATTTAATCATTAAAAATATATTCTTCTTATATCATGGAAAAGTTCAATCATTCTTTGACTCAATACAATAAACCAGAAGTTCATATCCTTTGCAATTTGGCAATGCTGAGGTTCAGAAAACTTTTCTCTGCTGGTGAGTAAATTTGGCTGTTGCCCAAAGGTTCTGAGCCTGAGAGCAATCTTGCCACCCCAGGATCTCGAGAGGGTTAGGACCGACACCATTTCTGATGTATATGTTGCTGTTGAATATTACCATCTTTGGTTATATATAGTCATAAGTTATATCTCCATTATAGAGTTGACATTAATTAAGATTCTAAGGAGATACCTCTGGACCAGCCAGATGATGTAATTCCTTCAAAATATTCTGAGTAAATGCATGTTTTATAAAACGTTGGCATTTGCTTGCATTAAGGTTTAAAATCAGGAGTGTTTAGTCTATGTATGCCTCTTCAATTGCAGCAGAAGTCATGCATTACCCCTGTTTATATATATATATATATATATATATATATATATATATATATATATATATATATATATATATATATATATATATAAAACTACAAACAAGGAAATTATTTGCACCAAGCACCAGTTCACAGTGAGTCTTTGTGTTCATGAGGAATTTGTTTTGATTAATGCCTGAGCATTTTTAGACACACACTTCTTGATGATCTCTTATGGACAACAAAAGGAGACTTTTTAGGTGAAAACCGCCTTATCTGGAAATTCAATATGTCACATATAACTTGGCAAGGAGGATTTTATGATCTTTTATAGGATTGGTTTAAGGTTGCTGGTTTTCTTTTTCATACAACAAATATTACTGCTCCGGTTTTGAACATTTATCATTGAAGCCGAGAATATCATGACAACCTGATACTGATGCATGTAGACAGTACCATGCCAGAGTATCTGCTTATTTCCACAAAATTCTGATACAAAAGAAACGTATAACTCTTGCAACATAAGGCATTGATAACCAGCTAATTTCCAACTATCTTAAATGTGCCATTCAAAAAGACCAAATCCCCTATAATACTATGAAGTAGTTCATTCAAAAACGAATGGGTAAATATCTCATTATTATTATAAAAGCATCAGAAGAAGGATGTGGAAGCCTATAGAGCCTATCATTGGTGGCTACTAGACTTGTTTCCACTTGTAATGAATAGTTATCCATTAGATTGATATCCATTAGATTAGGGCCATGATATCCCCAATTGAAAACTGTAAATCTAAGCACCTTTTAATTGACGCATACCTTTAGACCTTGTTCACACAGGGTGGTTTTCACCGAGCGTTTTGATACTCGCTAGCGCAAATTCAATTCATTTTTTTTTTTCATGGAATCGTTTACATTTAACGTCAGCAGTTTGAATGTCGCTACAGTGCCCAGATCCTCTTTGCATACTCGCCGTTTACTACTGTGTTGCAAACTCGCAATACGAACAAATGAATATAATTTTTTTCACACAGCAGTGAAGAGAAGGTTTTGTGGACTATATTATTGGTTATAAATCAGTTAATGAGAATGATCAAGATGAATAAAAATAACTTTGATAATGATTTTTTTCATAAATTAAATTGAAAAAAAAAAAAAATATTGGTCAGCAATTTGGGACCAAAGAATCTTTGTAATATAAAGACAGGATATTCAAGAACCAGCATTGGGATGAAAGTGAGGCTCTTTTTGCACCTCGGAAGATGGGAATGAAGAAACATTTATCCTTGCACTAAAAAAAAAAAAGGGGGCGGGGGGGGGGGGGGGGGGGGGGATTTACAGCCCGGTGGCTGCCGTCGTCTAAATTGCTTCGTTTGAACGATTTCAGCTGTAATGGAGTGGTAGCCAACGCGTTGGAAACTACCCTGTTAACAATTATGTCCGAAAAAGATAGCAGAAATCCATGTCCATTGGGATCATCAGGGCAAATTTCGACGAATGGAACCAGCCAGATGAAACTAAAATATATCCTTCGAAATGAGATGCCATGCTCGCATTTCATTGCATCTCCTCATTTCACCAATAACTAAAGAGTAAAGGTTGGTCTAAGTGTCCAGTTGATTAATAAAAAAAAAGTTATTTCAAATGGAATAACAGTTCTCATTTCATTCTTATATGTTTTCTTGAACTTTAGTCAACCATGGGATTGTAATGAGAGCTCATAAAGTCCTCTTTTTAATTTTTTTTTTTTTAATAATTTTAATCCGTCAAGTTGTTTATTCTGTACTCCATCCTTAAATGTGAGATATTCGTCGTTGCATTCAGTTTGAACGATGATAAAGTTACTAGAATTTACAAGAATAATATCTTGAAGTCTATGGTAATTGTCATTATGTTTCACTTATTCTCTATAAGTTTTGTAGAAAAACTTTGTTTTCAATATCTGCTGCTCATCAGTTAATGCTTTAATATCAGAAAAACAAAACAAAAACATTACAGTATTTCTGGATATTATCAACAATAGCTTTCATATGAACACCAGGTGTCGGTCATCTAGTTGCATTATTTTCACTTTCAATACCAGTTGGCCACGTAAAGTTGAGCCACTTTGTAATGCTACTAATTGCTGTTTTACCGTCCTGGACATATACTCATCTTTCAGTCCAGCTATTCAAATTTCTAGATGTTTGTATAATTTTACCATGGCATGGATAACATCTTAGCTTACTCTTTCATCAATATCAACATTGAGCTTCCTGCTAGCAAAAAGACACGTGTTGCTAAAGATGGAAATTCACATGCCCATCAACATGAGTAAGACCACAATAACTATACTTATCACATAACTCATAGCTCATCCCTCTATTCATTGCAATTTGTTTCAGTGATTATCCATTTTTCTATCTTAGCCTTGTTCTCGTTTATACTGTACTGACACATTCAAACTCACCCATGTTAAATGATTCTTATTTTTCGTAAAGAGTTTACCATTGCTATCAAACTTCTTAAAACCCTGCAGTACATTCTATTTTGACAAATTATTATAGAAACACTAGAAACCTTTCGTATTTAAAGGCCAATACCTTGGTAACTGGCCTATGAGAGACATTAAAAAAATCTACAGGCTCTTACCTTCAAAACAGAACAAGTAGTATTTGTGTTGTTTGTCTAGAGGATAATTGTCATGCGGTTAATTCATTCATGTATAGATGTGGTAATATTATGTGCTTGTCTTGTATTCAATATAAAATTTATATTTATCCAAAAAAATCCCTCCCAAAACTCTTAAATGAATTTATACACATAACACATTCTTAAGCAAAGAAATTTATTCCACAGCCCTGCTTTGTCCATGAACTTTTGAATCATATTTTGTAACGAAGCAGATGCACCATCGACGTTCAAGGTCTCCCAATAGCTGAACTAAAACTGGTGATCCAGAGCCGCTTTCAATCATAATCCGTTTAGGTAGATAATCAACGATACATTGATCTTTTCAAAATACCAAAGCTTCAGATAATCTTTTGCTGATCTCTAGATTTATTATTTTTTTTTATTAGCCATGGAATGGTAGAATGCTTCAAACTGAAGGATTCAAATAAAGAAAAACCAGCTATAGAAAAAAAAAATAGATAAAGAGTATATTATATAAGATAGATAACAGAGATGAACAAATATGATAAAGTAATTTAACTATGGAATAAACCTCATGTAAGCCTCGTTAATAATAAAAAAAAAAGTACTTCCATTTGGTTTATTTCGAAGTTCCGATTATTCTACTCCACTACAAGGAACACCATTCCATAATTTTGTCAAAGCTGTAACAGAACTTCTGTGAAACTGTCTGGTACTAAAACTCAGTGTTTTATCAGACAATCTTAAATGTTATTTATTTACCAAAGATCAAATTGGGGAATAATATGCATAATATAGTAAGATAAAGAAGTATAAAAAGAACTCATAAGATCTTGATGAATATTTTATCAGCATGCCAGTTTTTGTGGAATTGAAGAGCAGGTGGGCCAGATATGTATCTCTAAAATTTAGTTTATATTCAAGAATAACACCTAGAATTTAAATGACCTCCAAATAGTTAAAGAAACATTGTCAGTCAAATCATATGGATGAGGAGTATCTACTGTCCTATACTACTATCAGTTATATTTTAAGTTTTTTGGTTGGGTTAATTAACTTAATTTTATTCACCATAATTTGTGGTATACACTAACTTTACACAATTCTCTGTAGGTAGTAGGTTGGCCAGGGCACCAGCCATCCGTTGAAATACTACCGATAAAGAGCTCTTGGGTCTTTGACTGGCCAAAGAGTACTACATTGGATCCCTCTTTCTGGTTACGGCTCCTTTATCCTTTGTCTACACATGCAACGAATAGTTGGGCCTATTTTTTTCACAGTCTCCTCTATCTTCACACACCTGACAACACTGAGATTACCAAACAAATCTTCTTTGCTCAAGGGATTAACTACTGCACTGTAATTGTTCAGTGGCTAATTTTCTCTTGGTAAGTGTAAAAAAGATTCTTTTGCTTTGATATAGCAGCTCTTCTAAGAGAAGGACACTCCAAAATTAGACCATTGTTCTCTAGTCTTGGGTAGTGTTATAGCCTATGTACCATGGTCTTCCACGGTCTTGGGGTAGAGTTCTCTTGCTTCAGGGTACACTCAGACACACTGTTCTATCTTATTTCTCTTCCTCTTGTTTTAATCTAAGTTTTTATGATTTGTATATGAAAGATCTATTTTAATGTTGTTACTTTTCTTAAAATAACTTATTTTAGTTGTTCATTATTACTCTTGTAGTTTATTCATTTCCATATTTCCTTTCCTCACTGGGCTATTTTTCCCTGGTGGAGCCCTTGGGCTTATAGTATCCTGCTTTTCCAACTGGGGTTGTAGCTTAGTAATAATAATAATAATAATAATAATAATAATAATAATAATAATAATAATAATAATAATAATAAAAGTTATCAGTAACCCTAGATGTGCAGTCAGGAGATGGAATTGATACACTAAATTAACAACACCTACATTGCACCAACTTGCTTTCTAAGCCTTACTCCGTATCATGAATATTTGATGCAAACAGTAGTGAGCCAAGAACTATGCCCTGAAGTGCACCTGGGATTACACTTGTTTAAGAACTATAGTTTTCCTTGATAACTACTCTTTTCAAGCTTAGTTGAAAAATCTATATTAATACAACGAAGTGCTTATCCAGCTCCCATCTATCTGAGTTGAGAAATGAGACTTTAATGAAGTCCAAATTAATCATGAAAACTTAATCATGAGACTCTTCGGATTGTTATACAGCAGTGAAAATTGAAAAAAGTGTACCACACACCCAAGCGCAATAGCTAGAGCACAGGTTCTAATTTTCAACATTGACAGTCAGATATTCATCTTTACCAATAGATGCCAAAACTCTTGAGATGATATTGGAGTTACAAAAACTGAGTGGTAATCAGTAGGACATAAACTACCACTTGGATAAATCAACTTGCCAAATTTTCAAAGATCGGAAAGGATTACCAACATCATTCAGGAGAGACATTAGGCATTTAGAAACGATTTAATCATCTTCTTTCACGAAAAAGTAAAATACAATTTCGGTCTATTTCCCTAAGGGTGAAGGTTAATTAAAACATCTTACATTAACATAAACAAAATAAACTGGCCAGTTAAGTATAAGGCAAACATGAATGTAAGTAATTGAGTTTCATTCTTCTTTTTGCTTTCTCTAAAATACCTCAGCCAAATCAATTGTTTTTTCTTTGGACAGCAAGTGATGGCCATCTTCATAAAGTTAGGAAGACTCTGATGATATTTGATAATTGTACACACAGCTTCTATATTGATGATTTATATCTGAAAGGGTACCTTTTATGGGCCATTTTATTTATTTTCAGCGGAGACGAATATACATTAATTGAGCCAAGATGCAATAACACCATTGAAACAACCTCGGAGACAACATGGCACCTGGGCTTTTCAGCAAAATGCCACAGGAATTAAAATAAAATTTTAAATCTTGTTTTGAGAAAAATAAATGATTATAAGACGGGCAAACAAACTTTTAAAGAAACTGCAAACGGAAGCTAAAAAATCAATAGACCATATTAGTATGTACCAAATAATGTCTGATAATAGGGCCTTTAGATATAAATATGGATGATAATGATAATACAAACAAAGTATAACTCCCCAGCTTTTATTCTTCATTGTTTATAATTGTTCTATGTCAAATGCAATTTGTTAATTTCACAAAGATTATAAGATTCCTGTTTTCCAACGAAGCATGCATTCAGTCATCACTTAGTTGGCTTTTTCCTTTTATATGAAAGTTCATCAACCGAAATGGATTTTGCCTATATGTCCCAGTATATCCCAAATATTTTCATTTGAAAGAATAACGGCCTTCCATCCACAATTCTGATTAATTCAATTGTGGAAATTTTCATTAGATATTATCCCAGTGTGTTTGAGGTTTTAGATATACTTATGAGAGTAAACACACCAGGAACAGACTACTCACTTGTGAACATACTGTTGGTCATTCCATATGATCATTTGTCAGGTAATAGATTGTTTCTACCCAAGTGTAGCCTACAACGTTCTACAATATGGTTCAATAGATGATGGCCTACAGTTCGAGCAGTCTCATTGAAGTTGAGCAGATTGGGGCTTAACTGTGGATCGTGGTGAAACTAGACGCAAAAATACAATAACTCCAGGGGGACAACTAACATGGCCATCATCTTGGAGCTTCAACAGAAACTTATTTTCTGTTCTATTTAATTATATGTAGGCAGTTCGGTAATTTGCAACGAGCACCTATAAGTAACTTTATTTTTTTTCGCTAATTCTCGAATAAGAAAGCAGGTTCATAGAATACTTGTTTTTCAATTCCTCGAAGAAATCAATTCAGAAAGGTAAACCCGTATGAATACTTGTTGGCCTGACTAACATTAAAGAACTGCAATGTTAAATCTTTAAACCTTTTTATCAATAAAAATGAGTTAATTATAGGTAAAAATTATTTTTCTTACAAAAAGTAATATCTACATGGGTTCTAAAGTATCTCTAATCAATTTTCATGTCAATAATGCTAGGCCATTTTTGTGCCAGGATGACTAAGAGGTCCTCTGCAGCTTTGGCAAGCATAAGATAAGGTCAAAGCGCACTGGTGATGTGGAGGCCTAGGGAGAAGTTCGACAGGTAACTTACATGTGAGGATACCAGGATCACAAAGAAATTTGGAGAGCTTTCTTAAATTCTCCTACCTGAAAGAACTCATGAATTAACTTGCACCCAAGCGGCCATAGAAGCTGTGGACAAGTGGTCGGAGGTAGGGATCATTATTTCAAGGTTGCGTGAAGCACTTGTGACCTTGATCTACTAATTCACTTAAGGTAAAGAAGTGATAAATCTTCGACACTTTACTGGCATAATATTAACAATTCATGCATTCTTTATTATATTTTAAAGATTAATTACTACCTTGGGTATCTGTAGACCACCACGATCTATCAGTTTATTTGCTAACACATGCTAGGAATCCCGCATTTGAAAACACTTTGATAATATAAAGCTGCATTTGTCATTTCCGTCAAAATAAAGTTTGAAATTTTTTTTTCCTTAGGAAGCACCCTTAGATAAGATTTCTTGACATCTGACAGCAGATTGTAGCTTTTTTTTTTCCTTAGGAAGCACCCTTAGATAAGATTTCCTGACATCTGACAGCAGATTGTAGCTTTTTTTTTCCTTAGGAAGCACTCTTAGATAAGATTTCCTTACGTCTGACAGCAGATTGTAGCCTTTTTTTCCTTAGGAAGCACCCTTAGATAAGATTTCCTGACATCTGACAGCAGATTGTAGCTTTTTTTTTCCTTAGGAAGCACTCTTAGATAAGATTTCCTTACGTCTGACAGCAGATTGTAGCCTTTTTTTCCTTAGGAAGCACCCTTAGATAAGATTTCCTGACATCTGACAGCAGATTGTAGCTTTTTTTTTTCCTTAGGAAGCACCCTTAGATAAGATTTCCTTACGTCTGACAGCAGATTGTAGCCTTTTTTTCCTTAGGAAGCACCCTTAGATAAGATTTCCTGACATCTGACAGCAGATTGTAGCTTTTTTTTTTTCCTTAGGAAGCACCCTTAGATAAGATTTCCTGACATCTGACAGCAGATTGTAGCAACAACAAAATCCTATTTTTTTTTTACGATTTTTATGTGACCAATTATAATTTGTACACAATGACTACCATGAAATACCGGTAGAACTACGTGATGAATTTAACAAAACCATATTAACGATGATAATTCTTTGCTATAAACTCATTGCAATATCGATCGAGTTAGGGCTATCAGTTTTGTAAGCCTACTATATTTTTACTTACGATTTATTATATCTATCATTGTTTCTCAGTTCCAATCTTATCTTTAAAATTTTAACGTCTTCTATATCTTTAATTTCGCCTAATTTCTTGTTTACAGAAGACAATTATCTATTGTTTTAATTGATAATTACAGGGCCGGGTTAAGGAGAGGGCCCAGTTGCCTGGGCCCTGGGCTACCCACCAATAAAAACAAAACATTTTCATTTGATAAGGTTAGTATTGTAATTACCCATACTAGTCAAATTGAAAATTCTATTATTAAATTTGACAATAACATGGTGCTCGTACATACGAATATTACGAATGTTTGTGTCACTATGGTTGTAAGCTGTGTTTCAAATTGTAATGATTTGTGGCTGCAAAAATAACATTCTTCGGTATTCTTTGTATCACGGCCTAATCAATTCTATAAGACGTGTCATAGCGTTATTCGCTTCATTGTTGAGAGGGGCTTAACCTTAAGAACTTTTACTTCTTCCTTCACGAGATCTAGCTGACTTTCTATCTTTTTTCTAAGTCTTTCAACTTCTTACAATTCATCTTTAGCCTCTTTCCACTCTTCATTAACAATCGGGGGCTTTCTTTTGTAAATATTCACTTTTATTATCTTTTTCCAATTTTTCTTCTTCGAGTGGCTGAAACTTACTATCATTTTCATATTTAGTTCCATGAGGCCTTCAACCTTTCCACGAGGCTGAATGTTCACTTTCAACAGCACTTATGAATAAGTGTGGCTCTTCTATTTCGTCATCATCATAGTATTCCTCTACTCCATGAAGAGATCTCGCTTTTTTGGTTCTACATACCTTTGAAAATGTCCTTTCTTCTTGCAGTAGTTACATTCTTTACTTGTGATTGAGCATTTGCTTGGCTTTCGATGTACTAATTTGCATCTCTGTATAGCCTACATCATTCGGATTTTTTCTGCGGGGTTTTGGTTGTGCCTGGCTTTGTCGTGGTCTTTGCGGCTGTTGAGCTGTTATCTGGCTTTTCGTGAGTTCAGAAGTAGACCTATAGCAAATGTCAATGGCTTTCTTGAAGGGATAACTTCTCTCATAGTTAAAGTTTTTGGCTCCACTCTGTCAGAAATTTCAATGAATGAGCTATTACATATGGCTTCGGTCTTGGTGTCATTTTTAAATTTATATGTTTCGGTCAGTTCATAGAGTGCCCGTATGTACACCTCGACACTCTCGTTTGGCTTTTGATTACGTAGGTGAAATTCTTTCAATTGTGAATCCAATTTAGGAAGTGGTCGTTAAACTTCTTTAACACAGCTTCGTGGTCTTTCTTTTGTGCATAGTCGTCAAATGAAAAAGAATTAAAAAAAAGTTTTTGCTTCAAGACCCATTGCATAGATCAAACTGGCTACTTGAACTTCTTATGACACCTTGACTACTATGCAGAATCTCTGTTTCCACTCCCGGAACTGTTTAGCTTTGCAATGTCAAAGCTGCTGGGCAGATTGAATCTTGACATTCTTCTTGAACTTCTTTTTGAAATGCTCCATTGGGCCCAATCCTGACCATGATAAGTGAACTTAAACATGTTTGGTCAGTCTTGTGACCTTATTCAAAGTGACATAGTGACATACATAATCAATCAAGTGAACTATATATACAATCAACAAGCAATCAGGAGCAAGAATACAAAGACTTTTCAAAATATAGAAGCCTTCAAGCGAGTATACAAGGACTTCAAAATTCATGACACATGATTCACATATCTTCAATCTTGTTGCTTTAGCACTTTCCATAGGTGTTCTGCAATTGATCTTCAACAATCTCACTGATTAATAACTTTTTTATAAAGATTTATTATGCTATGTAACATAGTTATTTTCTAATAGCCTTTCCCACAATATACTGTCTTGATGTTTATATATATATATATATATATATATATATATATATATATATATATATATATATATATAGCTTATCGTTTGTATTGTAGGTTTTCATTCATTTATTTATCTTTTTATTTCACTCCAGTTCTCTCCATTATCAAATATTGTTGGTTTTCTATGACTACTATTTCATATACAGAAAATTCTTTCCGACGATCCATGGCCAATTTCCTCCTCTTCTCGTGCCTCCATATTTACATTCTTCTCTTTGTGTAGGCCTACCATTCTTCCAGATACTTATAAGCTATTCCAGAAGCTACTTGGTTACACTCACTTGCCCTGGTTCTCGCTCTTCTTTTTAATCTCTTCTTTCTTTTCCTTTGTTGATTATCATTTATTAGTACATCTATTTTGGGGGGAAATGGTAAATATTTTGAACTTTTTTCAGGGTCTCTAACAATCACTGTTTCTTAATGTGCAGTGCAGGGCACCAGCCACCCGTTGAGATGCTACTGCTGGAGAGTTATGGGGTCCTTTGACTGGCCAGACAGTACTACATTGAATCCTTCTCACTGGTTACGGTTCGCTTTCCATTTGCCTACACATACACCTGACTGGCTTATTCTTTACAGATTCTCCTCTGTCCTCATACACCTGACAACACTGAGATTACCAAACACTTCTTCACCCAAGTGGTTAACTACTGCACTGTAACTATTCAGTGGCTACTTTTCTCCTGGTAATGGTGGAAGAGACTCTTTAGCAATGGTAAGCAGCTTTTCTAGGAGAAGGACACTCCAAAATCAAACCATTGTTCTCTAGTCTGGGTAGTTCCATAGCCTCTGTACCATGGTCTTCCAATGTCTTGGATTAGAGTTCTCTTGGTTGAGGGTACACTAGGGCACACTATTCTATCTAATTTCTCTTCCACTTGTTTTGTTAAATTTTTCATAGTTTATATAGGATATATTTATTCCAATGTTGTTATTACTCTTAAAATATTTAATTTTTCCCCATTTCATTTCCTCACTTGGCTATTTTCCCTCTTGTGGCCCCTGGGCTTATACCGTCCTTCTTTTCCAACTAGGGTTGTAGCTTAGCAAGTAATGATAATTAGACAGTAAAGCAGATGAAGCTGATTAAGCTATGAATTCAGGAACTGGCTATGGTGTAAGAATTGTTCATAGTATTATTAATGAAATCTTGACTGGGGGTGGGGGGGGGGGGAGAAGAAGAGGATGCATATACACATCGAAAAGAGAGATGGCTGTCATGGCTCTGTTATAGCAACAGAAGATGAAGAAAGACAACGTTGGATGGAACACTTTAGTTAGGTTATGAATAGGAGCTATGAAGGGAATAATTTCATTGATATACCTGAAGCTGATGAAGACCTTGGTGTGCCCATGAATGAAATCAGTGTGTTTGAAGTCGAAGCTAACCTAGAAAAAGTAAAGAGATGGAACCCCCGGGACACAATGGAATTACTACCGAGATGATACTGGCCGAAAATGAAGTGACTCCCAGACTACTTACAAGATTTTGTAGAATCTGACATGAGGCAAAACCTGATAAATGGGAGTTAGAAGTGTTAGTAAAAAAAAAAAAAAGAAAAAAAAATGGAGATCTGACTGATTACAATAATTACAGAGGCATATCACTTACGTCAGTTGTTATGAAAATATATAGTATGCTTAATCTAAAGAGACTGGGATGTTTGATTAAGTCTGTTTATGAGCATAGCAAGTGCAAAGTTAATATTAATGAAGTCTTATCAAAGGAATTTCCAGTGAACAGCGGAGTACTCCAAGGGAATGAGTTGCACCTGTTTTTTTTTTTTTTTCCTTCTTATGGATTTTGTAATGCGTAGTGTGGAGAAATATTATTTTCTTATTTAACTGTTGAGTGGAACTTCTTGTTCGGGGAAAGTATCCCTACAACATTTACACAAAAATTATCAGGAGAGGAAAATAAGCACTATCACTCAGGGCGCAAACACCCTTTTAATAGCTTTGATAATGTAGTTCACATACCTTCACTATAAATTAAAAAACCTGTACTCTGTCCAGAGCCCTGAAAACTCCACACGTGAAATAAAAGTAATTTGATGGCTTACTTTAGCTTTGTCAGGTCGAAAACTATCCCACTCTTAGGCTCTGTTTCGGCTCTGTCCCAGGGACCCCAGTGAGATGCTGGACAGGAATTTTACGTTATAACATTATTGAGACAATGGCAATGGAGGGAGCAGTGATGTATGGTAATAAAGTAAAAGTTAAAAATAAGGATCTTTACCTTCGAAGCATATAATGAATTCTAAGTCACTCGCTAACACACTATTACCTTCAAGTTATTTAGACTTACTTACTTCTTTCAATATATCAGGTATACTGTCCTGAGATTAAATATTCATGTTAGACATAATCAATCAAAAAGGGGAGTATTAATACGAAATGGTTTAATTAACCTAATCCAGATATTTTATCACACAAAACTTACATGGTTAAATCGGACATCTTAACAGCAGCAAAGAAGGTTAAACAAACACCAGACGAAATAAAAGAAATTCAACTTAGCAAAATCAAAAGGCAATCAAAATATGTGTGACACGAGGTATCTTACAATAAAGAATGATTGAAGTGGGGTCAAACACCTGATCTTGTGACCCCGAGAATGTACTCGTCTCTAAAGTAAAACATTATACACAGAATTTGTACACACAATCACATGCACTCAGCCCGAATTATATAAAGGCCAGTTACTTATATCAAGTTAAAATGAAAATCTAACCTAATCTGAAATGGGGGGAAAACTAAGTGGCCATGTGTTTACCTGCACTCCTTGCTTGAAAGACAGCCCTTAATTGTCCTCGCAAATGACTGTTACAGCTTGTTTCTTGCACCTTTCGTCCTCTGGCTCACCCCGTGGTTTTCCTCGCTTCTTGACAGATCGGGTATCGCTGACACAGTTCCCAGGATCGCCTTCCTCCCTCTCTCCAGCCGACGTGACACAAGACTCCTATGCTATGTCCTCTGTTTTGTGGAAGTAAGCCAGAGCAATGCAAATTGATTGACCAGGTCGGTCAGCTGGTCACAACAGCTGCTCATGCACGAATGGACCGACCCTTAGGCCGCGTGGGTTCACCTGGGTTCAGCTTCCAAACAGTTGAAGGTCATAGGATAACCCAGATGATGTGTCAAAGTGGAACTTTAGGGCAGGGCAATCAATGTAACGTTGTAAGGAGTGAGTAAGAGGCAGGATTTTGAGCGAAGAGAAATCTTGCAAGAGAAAACTAGAACTAGAAACAAATGTTAACATAAGACACATGAGTGACAAAGATAGACTATCTGAACCAAGAACAAATAGTAAATTTGGTGAAAGGGCTTTTAGCTACTGTGCGCCTAGACATTATAATAAACTACCAACTGAAATGAAGGACCTAAAGGGAGCAATTGAATTTAAGAAGAAACTAAATACATTACTTTTCACAAGATCATATGATTTGGAAGATGCTACAATCAAAGAATTGTATAAGTTATAATGAAAATGTTTCGTCAGATGATTGATATGGACCCGCCCGAGAAGTAGTTCACCCGACTTCAGTGAAGGGGTTGGATTTAAACCCAAAACAAGTAAAACAAGTAATGGAACATACATACATGGTGATCCTACCTATTCTGGCTTACTAAAAGTTAATGATTTAAATGAGCAATTAACAATGGGCTGGTGCGTGGGTATACATCTTTGAATTAATCAGACCTGAATAGGTACTGAGAGATGAAATAAGATGCTTATAAGTCCGCAGTACTAACGTTATATTCAAAATCAGTGTAATAATTTATTTCGACACAGACACAAGTACGCCGGCGTAAGGCTTTTGTTTTGTGTTTCTACGTTGCGACGTCACGAACATGACGCACGGGAGTGTCAACGGGTTAAATTGCGCAGTCTACCCATATTTCAGTAAAGAAAACGTTAAGGCTAGAGCCAAAAGTCTCAGGGGTCACCATAATATTGGGAGCTAGACCAAAATACTAAAGGAAAAAAGGAGAGTGAAAAAAAAAAAATTTCACGCGTAGGCCGTAGAACTGTTAGAGATGGTGGAGAAGGATTGGACTGGATTGGTGATAGGAATTTAGCAGACCTAGAGTATGCTGATGATGCTGTCCTTGTTAGCAGAATATCACAGGATTTGTAATGCTTGCTTACCAGATTGCATGAAATATCACACGAGGTTGGGCTGAAGATTAATAAAAGAAAGACAGAGATGACGGGAACGGAGTATGCATTGGAAGATGGAATATCATTGGTAGGAGAAAAGATTAATGAGGTAGAATCATTTAAGTATTTAGGAGCTATGATCTCCAATACAGTCTTTAAAAGAATTAGAGTTTATTGAAAGATTGAAAAAAAGAAAATAAAACAATGGCTAGGTTAATTAAAATTTGGAAATCAAATTGCGTATGAAAATCAGACTATATATCAGCTAAGTGAGATCGGTGTTACTATGTGGACATGAGTTATGGTATCACAATGAAACTATCTCCAATAGAATCAGTAGATTGGAAATTAAACTATAAGAAAGACTACTCGAGTGCCATATGTGGGGTAGATGGAGATGGTTTTGGGCATGTTCTTCGCACTCTCCAAGAGAGATTAGTTCACCAAACGTTCAGCTGGGCTCCACAAGGGTCTAGAAGAGTTGGAAGACACAGGCCTACATGGCTGAGGACTATGAAGTGCGAAGTAGGAATGATGAATGGAGAAGTATTGACTTAAAAGCTTGAGATAGCGACGACTGGCGGAAACTAACCGAGACCATTTGTGTCAAGGCACAGTGTAAAATCCGGACGTCGGACGTCGGACGTCGGATGCCGTCCAGGAGAATAGAAAATCGCTTGTATCACCGGGAAAGACGCGAAAATACACCTCTTTTTCGTGACTGGTAATGTTCACTGATACTTTCTGTTATTTTCTGAATAAATGTTCGAAAAATATTGGTTTATTTTCATGTTATTGAGAATAATCTCAATTAGACGCCAACATTACACTATATGTAAAACTGCTTTTGTTGTATTTCTACTTGTAGTCTCATGTAACTTTTAAAATAAACTATTCTAACATGTTGTTTGTTAGGTCGAGACAAGTGCAATTAGGATATCATTGTTGTAAATTTCTAGAAATTTTTTGTGTCTGTGATAAAACTTTTTACATTTACCTTTATATTAATTTTAATTGGTTAGTGGATCATACTAAACCTATTGGCAACTAAATGCAGGGTAAATAGGTTTAGTATGATCCACTAACCAATTAAAATTAATATAAAGGTAAATGTAAAAAGTTTTATCACAGACACAAAAAATTTCTAGAAATTTACAACAATGATATCCTAATTGCACTTGTCTCGACCTAACAAACAACATGTTAGAATAGTTTATTTTAAAAGTTACATGAGACTACAACTAGAAATACAACAAAAGCAGTTTTACATATAGTGTAATGTTGGCGTCTAATTGAGATTATTCTCAATAACATGAAAATAAACCAATATTTTTCGAACATTTATTCAGAAAATAACAGAAAGTATCAGTGAACATTACCAGTCACGAAAAAGAGGTGTATTTTCGCGTCTTTCCCGGTGATACAAGCGATTTTCTATTCTCCTGGACGGCATCCGACGTCCGACGTCCGGATTTTACACTGTGCCTTGTGTCAATATGCGTAGGTGATGAACTATCTTCAGAGAAATTACATCAACCTTTAAGCGGTCACAACTTTGAATCTTCACAGGTGTGAAGCATGAAAGTTGTTCATCATTACTGCTTGATTTGTAACATAACCAATAGATAATATTAAATTATCCCTTTCCTCTAGAGTAATAGCATATTGCATCTAGAACCAAAAGAATATACGTGACCTCAGACAGGTTGAGAGTTTTTCTCTTAAATTGAATGATTTTCTTCTGTTCATGTGGTGTTTTTCAAGTTGTGAATAGTTTCCTATTTGTCTAATTTTGGCTCCTTCGTCAAGAATGGTATAAAATTTCTTTTTGAATGATGCCTTTACTTTATTAATCATTTTCCTATTATTTAACTTTGTAAACAGTAATATTCGATGTGTAATGTACCGAAGCGAAGAGTATTATTTCGCAACATCATTTCATTAAGAAAAACGTAATTGCTATTTTTCAGACGGATATATGTATAGTATTGTATAGGTATGTGAATAGAAGTAGTTTTGCTTCTTTTTACTGCCATCTTGTACTATTATTGTAAGTCAAGTTATAATTTTGTATATTTTGTAATGTATTCTCATACCATGAGAGGGGTCGCCACAGTTAATAAATATCCTTAAATCCCTAAGAAGAATAAAAGAATTCCGACTGCAATGATGTCAGTAACCACAACAAGTATTATATAATTAGATGAAACGAATTCTTTTTCCCGGTACAGTATCTCTTGGGATCATCAAAGGTTTTATCATAACGTCATTGCTTCGTCATAATCTTGTTCAAGAGTTCAACTTGTAACCTCACCAGTCATGGAGGACGTATTAACAGAAGTTTGTTCCTCCGAGGACCTTAAGGTCAGTATGATAATATATATCCTCCTTGTAGATTCGTAAAAGGTCGTATTTAGAACTATATTCGTTAATGTTGTCATCCAACATGATTATAAAAAGATTTCTGGCTAGCTAAGAGATTAGGCTGCCTATGCCTACTCCGTTTCTAGTCTGCAAAATCAGGGAAATTATAATTAAACTGCTAATTTGAAATGGGTGAAACGTCGTTTATCTATATAAATTTTGTTTGAGTATTTTGTTAGAAAGTAGGGCGACCTTTGTACATTGATTTTTGGTTTCCATTATTAATGGTAGGTTAGGTTAAATGTTCTTTTAAACCTTAAATGACCATATGCGGAAAAAAAATAACATGAAAGTCAGTAGGCGAGAACAAAGTTATGTAAATGAAAATATTTAAACAGTTTTTGGGGTGTATATATGACAGTGTCCACCTGTATGTATTATTATGGCTAACTTAGAGTACGGCATTTTAAGGGGATAATGTCTCCCGTTAGGTTAGGGCGGAAACTTAAAGGCCATTTTTAATCAATGCATGAGGAACTGGCCGCTGATATACAAAGGCTCCCAGTTTTTATCTCTAAGCAAAAGTAGGGGTACATATATGCCAATTAAGTCTGGTAGGGTAGGTTGGGTTATGTGCTAAATACAGTAAAATTAAAATCAGTACAAAGACATTGGATCAGTATGTTTGGAGACGGGTATGTCCTTCAGTTATATTGTGGTTAGGAGCATCTGTAGATCAAGAGGTATAAAAAATGACCCTTCATTTATTGCAGTAGGTAGGTTCCAAGACCAGCTGCGATTCTTGAATTTCCGCTAATTACGGACATCTTATTTATTTTAACCCTCCTGTACTGTTAACAACCTATCCTCTACTCTGTTAGTAACGGGGACAACTGTCAAGCAATATAAAACCGAAATGGGTAGGTAATTGGACAGTACCATAGATTAATATATAATACTTTAATTTCTAGCCAAATACATGAAATACATGAACCATATATTTTTCCTAATCACTATCTTGTATTTTATGCATTTCTCACCATGATTATTGGGACAAATCACCCTTTCATGAGGTAAAGACAATTATTGGGGATCCCAGTGGAAAGCCGTAGAATTTTTGGATGTGGAAACGCTAAAAGCGAGTGATTTGCAGCAATAATAATGGTCAGAAATGCAAGATAAACACAAGATAACCAGTTGGAAAAATATTTGATTAATGTAAGTGGATGAAAATTAAAGTATCATAATTATTTATGATTCACTTCACGTCTTTCTAATGGTCATTGCCTTGCTGTGGCTCGCTTCACTCCCAAATAAGGCACAGTGTAAAATCCGGACGTCGGATGCCGTCCGGGAGAATAGAAAATCGCTTGTGTCACCGGGAAAGACTCGAAAATACACCTCTTTTTTTTGTGACTGGTAATGTTCACTGATACTTTCTGTTATTTTCTGAATAAATGTTCGAAAAATATTGGTTTATTTTCATGTTATTGAGAATAATCTCAATCGGACGTCAACATTACACTAACTGGGTAAAATAGCGGGCAGTTAGATAGTGTAATGTTGACGTCCGATTGAGATTATTCTCAATAACATGAAAATAAACCAATATTTTTCGAACATTTATTCAGAAAATAACAGAAAGTATCAGTGAACATTACCAGTCACAAAAAAGAGGTGTATTTTCGCGTCTTTCCCGGTGATACAAGCGATTTTCTATTCTCCTGGACGGCATCCGACGTCCGACGTCCGGATTTTACACTGTGCCCCCAAATAAACATAATCTCAATGCGCCCATGTTCTGGCATGCAATACATGGATGTGCTGCGCACGCCAGCCCTGTGGGTCACTATTTCAGGGATATTCCTTACTTTCACATGAGCAACAATAGCTGTACACTGAACAGAGAATGTTTTCATCATACTGTAATCAATTGTCGACATAGATTAAATTATACTAGATTTACAAATACATTGTACTTCCCTCCTGGAGACGTTTATTTGTGATGGTAGTGAAGTTGTAACCAAAGGGAAGGGTGAGAGAAAATTAGCTGTTGTAGGACAACATCCGGGAACTTGTGCATAAGTATTTGGAAGCTTGTAATTGGTTATAAAAGCCAGGTAATGAATACCTCATATAAAAAAAAAAAAAAATGCGCAATGCCAATAACTCGCCGTCAGTCTCCTAAATGTAAACAAACAATGGATTTAGAGTGAGAAATATTTCACATTTAAGCAACTGATATGTAAGTTATACCCCAGCCCCAATTAAACATCAGGGTACAGTATAGAGAAAAATGACAAACTAGCCAGCACTTGTCCGTTTCTTATAGCGAGTTCCAATTTTGCTAGTAATTAAGATATTATGTATTAACCGTACCATATAACAGGGGCTAAATAACAGTAAGCTATTGGTAAGTTTACCATATTGTAGAGAATTTACTGTATTGTATAGCAAAGTACACATAGCTATATATGATGTGATCGGCAAGCGTTAAAATGTTTAAAAGTACAGTATACATACAGTAATAAATTTGATATATAATACAATATCACTGTACTCTATTACATGTAATACAGTACAGTAACACTTAGAATACATAAACTAGATTGTTACTGTACTCACCACAAAAGAAATTAGTAAAACTTGAATGGTGATGAATATGCTGCTCATTAAAAATGATGACGATTACAGCCTGTCTTACAACGCACATTATCACCGAGCTGATATGTTTTATGTTATTTCAACAACAGGACATGCAGTATTGTATGGACATCTCATGCCAGATTTTTTTTTTTGTCATGTGAGTTACAAGTTCAAATATTAAGTTTTATTGCTATTTTATGCTTGTTTTGTTGTTCCTAGACTAAGTAAATACTGTTTATTGTTAATACTTTAATGGATTTAATGAGAAATTTTGGGTGTTCTTATATCGTAATTTTTCTAGCATTTTCCAGAAAACACCACAATATATTTTCCATATCATCATCATCTCTCCTCTTATGTCTATTGACACTAAGGGTCATATACAGTATATATATGAAAAATTCTGTGAAGTTGTGAATTCACAATAGTTAAACTGCGAAATAGCGAGGGGTGTTGTTTCATACTCATTCAGAGCACTGCAACCTTACTTCAAACCTGGCGTTACCTAACCTAACCTAACGTTAGTGAATATATTCTGGTGTCTTTGTATAATGACGGACGGGGTCTCCTAGGTGCATAGAACACCACCTGACCTAAGCTTCCCTATTTAACTTAACTAACGGGGTTGGCTAACACCCCCTGCCACCCCCCCTTAGACTACAGTACCTTATTTTTAGTGGTAGGTTTGAAAATAAGGGAGAAATGGGGCATTGTTGGGATCTTACGATGCACACCTATATCCATACGTAGGCAGGCTTTGCCCTATAATCCCTAGCACCTCCATTAGAGGCTCAAGACTAGATTATTCTTGGAGGTTTTATTTTGGTTGTGAACAAATTTTGGAATGCATGTTCTATGCAAATGGAATACTACTTACGGGTACGAATTTAAATTGTTCTGGAAGTGAGGTAGCAACCTAAAATGCTCGTATCCTAAAACAATTTTCACTAAATGTGCTCTACACGTCCATTATTTACCCTCATTTTCAAGTTTTTTGTGGTAATTATTGAACAATTTATAACTTCTAACATTAGTCACGTAGAGAAAACTGATAATTACAATGAAAAATAGAAATATTTGACAGTTTAACTCTCACTTTACTGTTGCTTATGTCTTTTCTTTAAAATGGCTTGAAATTAAATGAAAGTGTCATAATGGTGTATTTGTTTTCATCCTAACAAACCTGAAGTTATTTATATGGATATTCTTTCAGTGGCAGCTGGAGGGGGCCATTAGACTTTAATTGCAAGGTGGCAACCCTGCCTAACTGCTTAGCGGGTAGGCAGGTGTTGGCTGGAGGTTACCTAGCCGCCTCTATATATACTCTCACAGCTGTGGGAGATGTCACTTTTTCTTTTGGCTCAATAGAGATCGGATTGTCCACTCTTCCTGACTGTCATTGGTCTTTTATTTTTCCTTTCTCTTTCACAGGTGTGCATGTTCTCCTACTGCGATCGCCTTCACCATGCGAACGTGTCAAGGGTGAGAGGGTGCAGCGTGCGGGACCTTCATGTCGTCGTTAGAAACTGACCCGCACTCTCTGTGTCCTACGTGCCGAGGGCATCAATGCGAGCAGGGTTCGCCCTGTGCAATGTGTAGGGAGTGGTCTGCTTCCCAAGAGGAGAGGTTTGGAAGGGGCAAAAAGAAAAAGGCTAAGCGCGATCGTTCACCCTCAGGGCCGAGTTGTTCTTCTTCTCGCACCCCCAAGTCTCTTAAAAGCTCCTTCTTGCTTGCGCTCTCACGAGGGACGAGCGAGTAGGACCGCAGATCACTCATCTTCTAGGCAACTCCAGGGTACTGGGGGTGGGGGGTGGGGTGGGGTTGTTGCTTCCCCTAGAGGAGCACCTTCTCCTCCAGCAGCTGGCGAGCCTCTTTCCCTTTCAGATTTGTTTCAGGTGTGGTCGTCCTTGAGGATTTTGGGACCCCCTTCGAAGGAGAAGCTGTAGCGCCTTCGTCAGGGTGGTGCTACTAGGGAACCTTCTCCAGGGTCTTCGACATCTCACACTCTGGAGCCGTGCGAGGTCCATCTGTCTCCTTCCCCTGGCCCTTCCACTCGTGGACGAGGTGATCGTTTGCGTTCGCCTCTCCAGCGACCTCTTGCTGGCAACAAACCCTCTCTCCATCCTAAGGCCTCATCGTCCCTATCCCCAATCCTCTGTTGCTTCCTACAGGAACCCTCAGGTTGCAGGTGATGATCTTCTGGGGATCAGGGCGCCTTCCACCAGCAGCGCTAAGGGACAAGAATCACCATCGTCCTTCTGGAACTTCTTCCCCTGATTGTCGTTCGCGACGATTGGAAGATCGTAATGATCATAGGTCATCATGATCAGAGTGTTCTTCGCCTAGAAGACACTCACGCTCTAGAGCTTCGCACTCACGAGACTGTAGGTCTCAACGCTTTCTTTAGAGGAATTCCTCTTCCCTGGGACGAGTCTCGCGATTACGTTGTTCACGATCACGAACAAGGTCTAGATGCTTGCGTTCTAGATCATCACGATCTAGATTACGAGGACGGTACTCACGCTTGCGAGGACGACGCTCACGATCACGAGGGCAGTGCTCGCGTGGATATCGCGAAGCCGACGCTCACATTTGCGAGATAGGCACTCGCGGCGTTCACGCTGTTCTCAAACGAGAGCTAGACACTCACGTTCAAGAACTTCACGATCACGAACCACGCGTTCGCGATTAAGGTGTAGATGTTCCTCGCCTAGAGGTAGAAGTAGGCGTACGTGCAGTTCATCAGCTCGTAGCCCCTCAACTAAACCTTCCAAACGACCTCGGGCCAAACCTGATGATGAGCTTGACCACTCCTCAGATGGGCGTCCAGCTAAACCCTCAGTGCCTTTCACAGCCTGGGGGGTCTTTGCTAAGCGCTTGCCTACGCGACGCTTGGAGATGTGTTCCGCTGTGGAGCGTTCTCCTTGTAGAGTAGTCCCTACTCGGCCTCCTCTGCCAACTTCGTCGGACGTAGGTGCTCCTCTGAGGCAGCAGGAAAGCGTTAGACTTTCCTCTTCCTCTGTGGCTCCTAGTGCTCCAGTTTCGAGTAATTCTGCTCGCGAAACGCCTACGTTGACGCGTAAAGTTCGCGATTTTGCGTGTGAATCTTGCGATTTCACGAGCAAATCTGCAAATTTCGCAAGCAATTCGCAAGTAGATGTGTCGGAATTGCGAGCAAGTACGGATCCAACACCTTCCTCTCGCCCTTCTGCGTCTTCCACCTCCAGCGGAAGACCAACACCCTTCCCAGAAGGGTTCAAGGAGCCTCCTAATAGGTTCGCAAATGTTCCTATTAGTTTGGACCTTCCTCCGCGTCCAAAGGAACGTGTTCCTCTGCCTCAGAGGTTATCTCCTCCGTCGACTGGCAATCCTTCTTGGGTTTCACCCAAGAGACACTTGTCTAGGGAGTTCCAGGGTGGATCTCGGGATTCAGAGCTTCCTCCTTGGGCATCGACCTTCATGGCCAATATTCTAAAGGCTCTGAAGTTGGCACCTCCACCGCCACAACCCCCAACTGTTTCAGTCAGGGCGACCCCTAGAATACCTCTGGAACCATTGTCGAGCTCGTCAGTTGGTAGTCAGGACCTTTGAAGGAGACCGATGGCAGATAAGGCTCGCAGATCACCTCCACCCCAATCGCGTGCTGAAGGCCAAGCCCCTGCTGACTCTTTTATGGCTAACTTGCCTGTAACGCCAGTGAAGGTAAAGGAAGTCATTTCCAAGAAGCAGAGGAAACGAATGAGACTGAACTCTGCCTCACGCCGACATCAGTCACCCTAGGACGAGTAAGGACAGAGGCTCGCCCAGGGAGATCGCAACCCATCCTCTTCCAGAGGAGGGGTCTCCAATTCCGACTGCCAAGGCTTTGTCTATGTTCTCAAAGGCCTCACAGGTTCCCCCTCCTAAGGCCGTGGAGGATCGCTCCATGTGTAGGGAATCAAAGGACTCTTAAGACAAAACCGATGAGCGCCACGTCAAGGGAGGCTAGAGAGGCTGAGGCCCAGATTTGGTCTCCAGTGGCGGGCCCATCCATGGTTCCAGTTGACGACCCTGGCCTACCCCAGGCTCTGGACGTAAGTCTGGAGGGGGACGATCCCTTAGACTCGGAGGATGAGAATCTTCCAAAGGCGGCCAGTTCGAAGTATCATTCCAAACAGGAGAGAAAGGAGTCGGAACATACCTCGTGGCAGGTCTTCGCCTGTATGAAGGCCATTAACAGGCTGTCTACTCCTGGTTCCACCATCCAGAAGGGAAGTATATGGTGCTCGATGAAATATTTGAGACTCGGAAGCTTTCCAGGTCCAGTGCAGCTTTACCCTGGTCCAAAGGTCTAACAGCTGCCAAGAGGAAAGCTGTCTCCTAGATAGCTGGAACTTCTAGTTCCTTGAGGGCTAGTTCCTCCTCTCAGTATCTGCCACTTCCTTTAGTGTTACAAAGGAAGTACTACGAGATCGAAGGGGAACCACATTCCACCATGACCCTTTACCCTTCGGTAGGGTCCCTAACGAAGGACGTTTCCACCCAAACCTTCTCGTCTCTGATGACCTCACTGTTGGCGGTTGAGCTCGTAAACATAGAGAAAGGCGCGAAGTATGCCATGCAGGGTGCTTCATGGCTGGTTCTATGGGTGGGATCCCTAGGCTTCATGGTTCGCTCCCACGACTCATTGAAGGAGTCGGCCAGGAAGACGTTGGAGTCCTTCCTAATGACAGCAGTCACAGTCATCCAAGCGGTACGTCCAAGGGACTTCATGTGCACATTGGATCTGGAGGATGCTTACTTCCAGATCCCAATACATCCGTCTTCAAGGAAGTATCTAAGGTTCATTTATGAAGGAAAGACTCACCAGTTCAAGGTTCTATGCTTCGGTCTCGCCACAGCCCCTCAGGTTTTTACCAGAGTGTTCGCTCTAGTGTCATCTTGGGCTCACAGGAACGGCATCTGTCTTCTCAGATATCTGGACGACTGGCTGATCCTAGCAGACTTGAAGACGACCCTTCTTTGTCACCGAGATATGCTTCTCGAGTTTTGAAAGGACCGATGGGTCCTGATAAATCACGAGACGTCTTCACTGCAACATTCACAGAGATTGGTATACCTTGGAATGATCATAGACACCGTCCTAGAGAAAGTCTTCCCATCAGACGAAAGAGTACACAGGTTAAAGGAAGTGGCTGCTCCCTTCCTGAGGAAAGAAGTTCTTCCGCCCTCTCATTGGTTGAGTCTCTTAGGCCACCTAACCTCTCTCATCCGTGTTGTTCCAAACGGCCGCCTCAGGATAAGATCCCTGCCGTGGCAGCTGAAGTCCATGTGGAACCAACATTTCAATCCACATGACACCCGAGTTCCCATAATTCAGGATCAGGTGACGGATTTGAGTTGGTGGATGGTAGACGAAAACCTTTGACGATGTCAGAATTTTCTCGTTCCCCCTCCGTATTCGATTCTCTTCACAGATGCATCAAAAGAAAGGTAGGGGGCTCACCTGCTGCACCATACGATCTCCGGCCTTGTGTCAGAATCAGAAAGGTACCACCACATAAATCTTATAGAGATGAGAGCAGCCTACCTGGCTCTTCATCAGCTCCAACTGTTGCTGGCAGGTCACTCTGTGGTGTTGATGAGCGACTCCACCACAGTAGTGGCTTACATAAACAAACAGGATGATACTTTTTTGCACCCTTTATGCTATCTTGCAGTAAAGATCCTCAGATGGTCAAAAGAACATTCGGTGGCTCTATCAGCTCGCTTCATTCCCGGCAAGAGGAATGTGCTCGCAGACAATCTGAGCAGAGCGACTCTGATAGTAGGCTCCGAATGGTCTTTGAATCGTCAGATAGCCAACAAAGTCCTGACTTAGTGGGGTTCCCCGACTATAGACCTGTTCGCAACATCTCTGAACAGCAAGCTTCCGCTGTACTGTTCTCCAGTCCTGGACCCTTAGGCTCTATGTGATGCATTGCAACAACGGTGGGACAACATTGATGTGTATGCCTTTCCCCCATTTTTTCTGTTGGGAAGACTGCTCAGCGAAACGAGAGCGTCCAGAGATCTAATGATTCTTGTAGCTCCGCTATGGCATCACGCAGAGTGGTTCCCATACCTCTTGCAACTTCTGGTGTGTCGACCGAGAGAATTCCATTCACGACCAGATCTACCCAAACAGCCACATGCGAACATCTTCCACAAGACCGTGCAGTCACTTCGACTTCACTCATGGAGACTATTCAGCGTCGCCTCTTTCAGAAGGGCTTTTCACGACAAGCTGCAGAACGAATGTCTGGACACTTGCGTTGGTCCTCAGCCTTGGGCTACCAGGCTAAATGGAGAGTTCTGTGGTTGGTGTCATGGAAGGAATATATCTCCACTCGATGCCACTATTCCAGTAATAGCGGAGTTCCTTGTATACCCTTAGGAGGAAAAGCTCCTTTTAGAATCAGCGGTGAAAGGCTATTGCTCTGCTTAAAGCCTTGCCTTCAAGATGAAAAGAATCGACATTTCTTCTTTTTTGGAGCTTTCTTTTTTCATATGGCGTTATGAGATCCCTTGCCTCCAGTCAGAGATCAGGCCTCCACCTTGGAATGTGGTTTGCATCTTGAGGTCCCTGAAAGGACCTCCCTACGAACCATTACGTCATGCAACTGACCAAAATCTCACTTTGAAGACTGCGTTCCTGCACGCTTTAGCCTCGGAAAAGAGAGTTGGTGAACTTCATGGCCTCTTGTATGGCATCGCCCATTCAAGGGGATGGGGGACAATGATGCTTAGCTTCTTCCCTGAGTTTATTGCCAAGACTCAAAATTTGGGGGTGCTGGACCATAGATTTTGGCTCTTTTAGATTGCGAGTCTTAGGTCTGTAACCAACGACCCAGATCAGTTGTTACTTTGCCCTGTGAGAATCTTGAGATACTATCTTAAATGCACTGCAGCAACACGGCCTAGACTAACATCGCTGTTTGTTAGTTCAGGGAGAGTAAAAGAGGAGGATCACAAAGAACAGTTTCCTCCACCTAGAGCCCATGACGTCAGGGGAATCAGTACTTCCCTGGCGTTCAAACGTAACTTTTCCGTGTTGCAGGTTCTCCAAGCTGGCGTTTTGAAAAGTCAAACCCCATTCACAGCCCATTACCTTAAGGACGTGACCTACAGGAGGCTTGATACGAAGGCTGAGGAAGGTAGCATGGCCCTTATTCAGACGAGAAGAGCTCTCAGCGTAGAGTTGGTTACGTCTGCTCGTTCATCTTTCTCCTTTGGTACATTTAATTCCAAACAGCCGCCTCAGGATGAGATCCCTCCAGTGGCAGATGAAATCCCAATGGAATCAGACCACCGATTCCAGGGACACTGTAGTTCGCATAGTGCCAGAGGAACAGATGGACCTCAGATGGTGGCTGACGGGCCTAAACCTCTGCAAAGGGGTCTGCAAAAGGGGTCAAAAGATGCATCAAAAGAAGGGTGAGGGGCCCACATGCTGCACCACACCACCTCCGGCCAGTGGTCCGAATCCGAAAGGTATAAGCATATAAACCTGTTAGATATGAGGGCAGCTTTTTAACTCTGCAGTCATGGTAACCAGGTTTGGATTTTTCTCCATCTCTTCCCTTTGGGATGCGACCTTCGGTCCTGATGATTTGCTTCTTTGTACTGAGAAGGTGCTTAGATACTATCTGAAGGGAATCCAATCCCTCAGGCCACACACTCAAAATCTGGGATAATTTCTAGTGCCGGCATGACCAAAAAGATTTCGAAGAATACCATTTCCTTCTGTCTTTGTGAAACCATTAAAAGGGTGTATCCCCAAGCAGAGAATCCTAATGATTCAGCTCCAGTACGAGCCCATGAAGTCAGAGGAGTTGGCTCGATGCTTGCTTTTAGGAAGAACTTTTCAGTGGTGTAAGCATTGACAGCTGGAGTCTGGAAAGATCAGACAGCCTTTGTAGCCCTCTATCTATGGGAGTATACCCACAGGTCTTTAGAAACATTTTTATTGAGACCTGTTGTAGGTGCTCCACGGGTTGTGTAATGTACCTGGCTATGTACGGGATAAGAAGCATATTGTCTAAGATAATTGGTATGATGTTAGACTAGAATAAGAGGTAGTGTGTTATGCCCAATTTTCTCCTTTCTTTCCCCTCTATTTGGGGGTGAAGCAGTCATCCCTTTATTTGCTGGTTTGGACATTGATGCATGTAAGCCTAAACACTGAGCGCTTTTATAATGGTATAGAAGTATCTCCCCCACCCTCCTTTACCAGGGGGAGGATGGTTTGTATATAGAACTTATTACTTAGATTGGCACATTGACAGGATATCCTTACAGGGGTATGAGGTTCTTCCATGACCATCTTTCCATAGACAGAAACCTAGCTTAACCTCTGGGATCCTTGTTATTATTATTACTTGCTAAGGTACAACCCTAGTTGGGAAAACATAATGCAATAACCCCAAGGGGTCCAGTGGGGAAAGAAGCCCAGTAAAGAAAGGAAATAAGGAAATAAATAAACTACAAAAGGTGTAATAAATCATTAAAATGAAATTGTTAAGAACAGTAGCAGATCTTTTAAAGTTTAGTAGTGGCCGAGTGTACCCTCAACCAAGAGAACTTTACCCCAAGACAGTGGAAGACCATGCCACAGAGGCTATGGCACTACCTAAGACTAGAGAACAATGGTTTGATTTTGGAGTGTCCTAGAAGAATTGCATACCATAGCTAAAGAGTCTTTTCTACCTTTACCAAGTGAAAAGTAGCCACTGAAGTTAAAGGTGGCAGGAGTCAACACTGCCCCCTTACAGTATGCTGTTTAACATCTCAGGATTTTAAACCAGCCAGTTTGGTTATAGGAGCTTCCACCCACCTCATGATGAGTGTTCTATTAAAGGACGAGGCTATGTTTTCATGTAAGAACAAATCATAAGTTTTAAAAGTTATTTGTATTTATTCTTCGTCTCACTTCCTGCTTCAACCACCACTCAAGATGAAAGTATTGTCTCATTTTGCAGCCAGGGGGTGGGGCTTCACCCACTGCCCACTAGTAACCACCGATACACCTTGTTGAAAGTCTAATAGCCGAGTTCCGGTCAAGCTTAAATCATACTTCTATTAAAGGACCCAGGTTTTTATTGTAAAGAAAAATACAAATTCCAGATCTTTTAAAGTTTTTTTTATTTTATTTATATCATGATCCAAAGATAAACCTACAGTTTTGTGTAAAAATTGAATAACTTTACTCAAACTTGTTGAAAATTCTATGTATTAAGTGAATGTGACATTTTTTATAATCTATAATTAAAATGAGATTATCCAGACATTTGTTCCTGGTTCCTTGTTTTTTCAGATTTTTGAAAAGAAGTACAATGATGAAGTGTGTAGAGGAGAAGTAACAAGCACAACTCAATTTGAATATGCATGTTTCTTAGTTCGTAGTAGGTAGGTATACTTGTCAGTTTTACATTATTCATGTATTTTTTTATTCTTGGCTGGAACTATTATGACACAGCTTTGTATAATTTTATAACCATTGTGGTGGTAGTTTGTGTATTTAGTGTTTTGCATTTTACATATGGAGATTAGTAGGATGGGTGTTAGTCCTTATTTTGAGTGTTGAAATAGTGGATGTACATAAGATAGAATGATACTGCATAGAGTTTTGTTAAAGGTGAGGAAATCAATGTTCCAGATATCCAGCAGACATTCAGAGAGGTGTGGTTTTGCTAGAAGAATTATACAAAAGTCCTGATGAAACTGGAAAACGAGATTATGTATTCTATTTGGCTATTGGAAATGCACGATTAAAGGTAAGTTATACTGTACATGATTGCAATGCTGTAATGTATAATAGTGTAAAGTGTGTCCATGTAGTGTACAAACATATTTGTTCCGTAACCGAAATACAAACCACGCTATTTACATTGGGTTTACCTTTTAGCGCAGCTGAAATGGCGAGCCATTAGAATTTAACGAGGGTGTATTACCCCCGCGCTAGTTAGCGGGGGGGTAGGGGAGTGGTAGCTAGCTACCCCTCCCCCCCTCACACACAGATGAATGCTCACTTTCACTTTTGGCTCGGACTGTGACAGACGTCTCTGTCTTGGTCCTCTCTTGGCAGCCATTGTTTGTTTTGTCTTTACAGTGGAACCTCTACACACGAACGTATCTACATCCGAATTTTCCAACATCTGAAGTAAAATTCGAGCAAATTTTTGACTCTACACCCGAATTTTATTTCGACACACAAAGTAAACATTACGCCATTGAGCGTCGAGTGCTCAGTTCTCTATTCTTGTGTGTATCGTGTGGTTGTCCTCTGTTTGGTCTGTTATTAACAGTGCTTATTTTCTTCCTTTTCTCACATTTCCTTTTTGATTTTACCTATAATCATGGTGCCTAAGAAGCTAAGTTTCAGTACAGGAAGAAGGCAATTCTTTTATTGGAATTGAAGCAAGAAATTATAGAAAAACATGAGAGCAGTGTGCATGTGAGTGATACTGTATGGCTAAACAATATGGCCGGAATAGGCCTATGATCTCGAGGATCATCAAGCTGAAGGCAGCCATTATAGCAAATAACCATCGAAGGGGATCACCATTATTACAAGACATCTTAGCAATACCCTGGAAGAGATAGAACGCCTTTTGTTGATAGGGATAAAGGACAAAGAGATTGTTGGCAACGATCATTTGTGAGAAGGGCCAGCGTGATGAACAGAAAGAAAGAAAAAAGTGAAGCAAAGAAAACCATGATAGCTTTAACAAGCTCTTTTAAATAAGACTTCTCTCTTTTTCTGTTTCTCTCTAAACATAGCATTAACATATTCTTTAAATAAAATCTCTCTCTCTCTCTCTCTCTCTCTCTCTCTCTCTCTCTCTCTCTTATAGTGTTAGATACTTCTATTATTTTTTTTTCCGAGAGAGAGAGAGAGAGAGAGAGATTAAAAAAAAATATGTTTAGAGTACATTTGATTTTTAACAGCGTCAACGAGTTGAAAAACAATTAAATGTAACTAAGAAAGTAATAACAGCTAATCTGAATTCCTTTATTAACTAAAACAAATATTGATACAAACACACTCGTGTGCGTATGCACAAACACACACACAGGTGCGAAAATTGCTATGCAGTAAGAGAGACGGTCGGGGAGGAGGTAGAGATGGTGACTGCGATAACATACCGTAACTCGTCACTGAAAGTGATGAAAATAAAAAATCAAAAGAAAAAAAAATGTAAAAAATATGAAATATAAAAATAAAAAAAAATAAATAAGCTAAGTTAGATTAAAATTTCCGTAGTGTAAGTTACGGTAAGTTATCGCAGTCACCATCTCTACCTCCTCGCCGATCGTGTCTCCTCGTGCGTGTGTGTGTGTTTGCGAATACGCACACAAGTTGTTTGTATCAATATTTGTTTTAGTTAATAAAGGAATTCAGATTCGCTGCTATTGTTTTTTAGTTACATTTAACTGTCTTTCAACTCGTTAACGCTGTTAAAAATTATATTTACGCAACACATTTTTGTTTTATCTCTCATTTTTGTTTAATCTCTCTCTCTCGCTCTCTCTCTCTCTCTCTCTCTCTCTCTCTCTCTCTCTCTCTCTCTCTCTCTCTCTCTCTCTCTCTCTCTCTCAGAAAAAATTAATAGACGTCTCTAACACTAACAGTGAAGAAGAACAAGAGAGAGAGAGAGAGAGAGAGAGAGAGAGTATTTATTTAAGGAACATGTTAACACCACGTCTACCTTCTCGCCGATCGTCCGTCTCTTCCTGGCGTAGCAAATCCTACACCTGCGTTGGCCTGTCTCTAAGGTAAAGTGGCAATAAAACACATTTTTTATTTATTATTTCTTTATAACTATCTTTTTTACATGCTTCTTTCATATTATGCAGTTATGTTATTGTTATGTGTAATTATGTGTAGCCATTTATTAAGGATTTATTATGGGTTTTTAGGCTGAGGAACGAATTAAATGAATTACCATGTATTCTTATGGGAAAATTCGTTTCTACATCTGAACATTTTCTACATCCGAAGTTGGTTGTGGAACGAATTAAATTCGTATGTAGAGGTACCACTGTACTTAATTGCTTACTTTTCTTTTACTCAATATATATGTAAACATGCTTTCATGTTTGTATATATATTTGAGTATAGAAACCAGTAAGTTTCCTTTTCAGATTTGTGTGTGTAGTGTATGTACGTGGTGTCCTCGGCAGTTAGGCCACCACGGCGTAATTTTATGGGTGGCAATCGAGTTTGACTTCGGTCTTTCTCTCTCTCTCTCTCTCTCTCTCTCTCTTGAGGTCGTTCACCCTTTTACTACGTGTTACTACGCCCTTGTAGCTTCCTTTCCGTGTGGGGGGGGGGGGGGGGGTTGCTACGCCGTACGTTTGTCTCAAATTAGTTTATGAATCTAATTGTAGTTGTTTTTTTCAGCTTGTAGAACGATTCCTTTTGGGGTTTTCGTTCTTTCTTTAGTGTTGATTCATTTTTAAATTACATAATTACATAGTTTTATAATTATAATTGTTATTTTTAAATATTTAACTTAGCCGGTGAATATATAATAGCTGCTACTCAGCGGCTCGACAGAAAACACACTCAAAAAACTCGCGAGCGATCGCTATGAAGGTTGCGGGTGTGCCCACCAGCGCCAACTATCGGTCAGATACCACTCTTGCATGTAAACAAACCCTTCAATTCTTCTCTGTCGACCTTGACGACAAGACGTATCAATTCTCGCTGTAGAACCTGGAGTTTTCTCAACATATTTGGTGAAGTACTTCATTTTGGTTTGAGCTTTCGCAGTGCAGGTGTTTTTCCTCAACATAAACTCTTGAACTCTTTATTGAATCAGATTATTTGTTGATGACTTGGATTGTTTTTGGAATTTTCTTTGACTAATTCAAAATGGCTGACCCTTCACAAGTACCTAGATTTCGGAAGTGTAATGCTAGGGACTGTAATAGGCGTCTTCCAAAGGCATCTCTCGACCCACATACTGTGTGTTCCAATTGTCGGGGTAAAACCTGTCAATTGGGAGATCGGTGTGAGGAATGCGTGGGCCTTTCGGAATTCGATTGGCTCGAATACGATAAATATGCACGTAGGCTAGAGAGAGATAGGGTAAGGAGAAGTTCATCTAGGTCTGTAGATTTTTCCTCTCCACATGCCCCTGAACCTAATCCTTCCCCTGTAGTGGTTGTTCCTAACCCCCCTTCTAGCACTCAGGAACCATTTATGCAAGACATGTTACGTGCTATTCATGCCTTGGGGGAAAAAGTTGAAGCGTTAGCAACTGATCGTAATCAACTTATGGCTGACGTGAAGGAACTTAAGTGTCAGAGTGCCACGGCGGAAAGTGGGAAAGTCATTAGTGCGCAAAGTGTTGTGAACAGTGTTGCGACCGAGGGTTCGTCTGTTCGTGCCTGTCGTTCACCTAGTCCGGGACCTCTTGCAAGCTCCCAAGCCCAGGGGAGAAGTAATGTCGTACGACTTATGGGTTCGAGAGGCCTTGATCAGCGAACAGACGTTCCCTCTATGGTATCAGGCGTATCTCACCAAGATCGCCCCTACCATAAGACGAGAGAGCCCATTTTCTCCTCGTCTTCCGAAGGCTTCTCACGCAAGAAACCGTGGAGCAAGGTTTCTAGGCCTCTTAAACGGAAGTCGGTCCCTTCAGGACAGGTCCAACGTCCTGGATGTAGTCATTGGGACAGTTCGGACCCGTTGCAGTCATCGGATGACTGCTCGCCGCCTAAGCAAGGCAAGGTTGTGCCGTCTCAGACGTTAACCCCGTCGGTTACCGCACCCATTCCCGTGGACCCTAAATGGGTTATACTGCAGGACATGCAGTCTAAGCTTGCCTCCCTTATGGAAGACTATTCTGCCGATAAGGTTTCCGTTGAGCCTAGCCGTTTATCTCATCAAGATCCTGGCCTTCAGCCACCCAAACGTTCCTTTGTGCGTCCTGTTGACGTTGGTGTAGCCAAGTCACGTCAATCAGTTTGTTTAGAACCGCACTCGATGCGGTCTCGTGTGGATTTTCAGCCGCATTTGGACGATAGGCAACTTGCTGATGCTCCTGTTGACGTTCAGGACGTTCGCCAACCTTCGGAGTTGACTTGTTTTGACGCTGAGCGTCAACATCCGCAGTCTAGAGTTTTTTTGACTGCTCAGACTAGGCGGTCAAAGCAGTCTCGGGTGGACGCTGTGCGTCCTCACGCACCTGTTGTTGTTGACAGTTCACAGACTGTCAAGCAGTTACATGACGTTGCGTCCTGGTCCGCTACTAATGCACCAGTGCGTGTGGACGCAGCGTGTCAAGTACTGCCAACCCCTTTGCTTTCGCAGCAGTTGTCAGATGAGGAACCTTCAGATGAGGACGTTGCTGACCCTCAGCCTGAGGATCATCCTTCAGATATTGATGAACCCAGAACAGTTCCGCCATCAATGGACTTTAAGAAAGTCATGTTAATTTTTAAGGAGTTGTTTCCCGATAACTTCGTCTCTGTTGCTCCTCGTTCACCGCCGTCTGAGTTTGTTTTAGGCGTACCTGCTGACATGCCAGCCTTTACAAAACTTGTGCTATCTCGCTCATCCAAGAGAGCTTTACGGCTTTTAGGCGATTGGTTGGAAACCAAGAGGAGTTTGGGGAAGACGGCCTTTGCCTTCCCTCCATCTAAACTCTCGTCTAGATCGAGCGTCTGGTATGCCACGGGAGAAGTTCTCGGCTTGGGAGTCCCTGCCTCTGCCCAGGGCGACTTCTCAAGCCTGGTAGACTCTCCCCGCCGTCTAGCCATGAGACGCTCGAAGGTTAGTTGGTCATCTTCGGACCTTGACCATCTGCTGAAAGGCATTTTTAGAGCCTTTGAAGTTTTCAACTTCCTTGACTGGTGCTTGGGAGCCTTAAGTAGGAAAATCTCATCGGCTGATAGAGATGTCTCCCTACTCATTATGTCCTGCATGGATAAAGCCATCCGCGATGGATCCAATGAGCTATCCTCCTCTTTTACTTCAGGAATCCTTAAGAAGCGAGAGTCTCTTTGCTCTTATCTGTCGGCAGGAGTTACTCCCTGTCAAAGATCTGAGCTACTCTTTGCTCCCTTATCGAAGTTTTTGTTCCCTGAACATTTGGTTAAGGACATAGCTTTGTCACTCGTGCAGAAGGACACCCATGACTTGGTAGCGTCCTCTGCTCGCAAAGGGACTCCTTCGACATCCTTTTCTGCAAGACCAAGGATAGACACTCCGGCGTCCAGGTTTATACCGCCCTTTCGTGGCAGAGCTCCCAGCAGGGGAAGTACTCGTGCCGAGGGAAAGAAAGGAAAGAAGAGAGGAGGCAAGTCCTCACGTGGCAGAGTCTGACTGCCCGCAGCCTCAGACAGCAGTAGGTGCCAGACTCAAGAACTTCTGGCAAGCCTGGGAGAAGAGGGGCGCAGACAAACAGTCTGTGAAGTTGCTCAGAGAAGGGTACAAAATTCCATTTGTACACAAACCTCCTCTAGCGACTTCCCCCATCGACCTCTCTCCCATGTACCGAGAGGAATCAAAGAGACAAGCCCTGAAACTAGAAGTGTCTCTTTTGCTAGAGAAGGGAGCGGTGGTGAAAGTCTCGGACCTTCAATCACCGGGGTTTTACAACCGCCTCTTCCTAGTACCGAAGAAGACAGGAGGTTGGAGACCGGTGCTAGACGTCAGTGCCCTGAACGTCTTTGTCACGAAGACAAAGTTTACCATGGAGACCACGAAATCAGTCTTAGCAGCGGTCAGAAAGGGAGACTGGATAGTCTCTCTCGACCTAAGAGACGCATACTTCCACATCCCCATTCACTCAGATTCCCAACCTTTTCTGAGGTTTGTTTTCGACAATGTGGTGTACCAGTTTCGGGCCCTGTGCTTTGGCCTAAGTCCTGCTCCTCTCGTGTTTACGAGGCTTATGAGGAATGTGGCAAAATTCCTCCATTTATCGGGAATCCGAGCCTCCCTTTACTTGGACGACTGGCTTCTCAGAGCCTCGTCCAGTCATCGCTGTCTGCAGGATCTTCATTGGACATTGGATCTGACCATGGAATTGGGATTTTTGGTCAACTTGGAAAAGTCCCAGCTGATTCCATCCCAAACTATACTGTATTTAGGGATGGAGATTCGCAGTCCAGTTTTTCGGGCTTTTCCGTCTGCCCCCCGAATAGAGCAAGCCCTGCTCATAATCCAACGGATGTTGAAGAGAGAACGTTGCTCAGTCAGGAATTGGATGAGTCTGGTAGGGACTCTATCATCCCTGGAGCAGTTTGTCTCGCTAGGAAGGCTACACCTTCGACCTCTCCAGTTCCATCTAGCTTTTCACTGGAAAAAGGACAAGACGCTAGAGTCGGTCTCAATCCCGATCTCCGAAACAGTAAAGGCATGCCTGAATTGGTGGAACGACAATATCAATCTAAGAGAGGGCCTTCCCCTAGCAGTTCAGAAACCAAACCACGTTCTATTCTCAGACGCATCGGATTTGGGTTGGGGTGCGACCCTGGACGGTCGGGAATGCTCAGGTCTGTGGACCTCAAGTCAGAGGAGCATGCACATCAACGGCAAGGAGCTTTTGGCAGTCCACCTGGCCTTGATGAACTTCGAGAGTCTCCTTCGAAACAAAGTGGTGGAGATCAACTCGGACAATACCACAGCCTTAGCATACATTTCCAAGCAAGGAGGCACCCACTCCCTGACACTGTACGAGATCGCAAGGGACCTGCTCATTTGGTCAAGAGATCGAGGCATCTCCCTGTTAACGAGGTTTATACAGGGCGACTTGAACGTCTTAGCAGATTGCCTCAGTCGGAAGGGTCAGGTAATTCCTACGGAATGGACCCTCCACAAGGACGTGTGCAAGAGGCTTTGGGCGACTTGGGGTCAACCCACCATAGACCTCTTTGCAACCTCGATGACCAAGAGACTTCCAATCTTTTGCTCTCCAGTCCCGGACCCAGCAGCAATACATATAGACGCTTTTCTTCTAGATTGGTCTCATCTAGACCTATATGCATTCCCACCAATCAAGATTGTCAACAAGGTACTGCAGAAGTTCGCCTCTCACGAAGGGACAAGGTTGACGTTAGTTGCTCCCCTCTGGCCCGCGAGAGAATGGTTCACCGAGGTACTTCGATGGCTGGTAGACTTTCCAAGAAGTCTTCCTCTAAGAGTAAACCTGTTACGTCAGCCCCACGTAAAGCAGGTACACCAAGGCCTCCCCGCTCTTCGTCTGACTGCCTTCAGACTATCGAAAGACTCTCTAGAGCTAGAGGCTTTTCGAAGGAGGCAGCCAGTGCAATTGCAAGAGCGAGGAGAGCTTCTACCATTAGAGTATACCAATCGAAGTGGGAAATCTTCCGAAACTGGTGCAAGTCAGTATCTGTATCCTCGTCCAGTACCTCTGTAGCCCAAATCGCTGATTTTCTCTTACACCTGAGAAAGGTTCGCTTCCTTTCAGCTTCCACGATCAAGGGCTACAGGAGCATGTTGGTTTCGGTCTTCCGGCATAGAGGCTTAGATCTTTCCAACGATAAAGATTTACAAGATCTCCTTAAGTCTTTTGAAACCTCTAAGGAACGTCGTTTGGCTACCCCTGGATGGAACTTAGACGTGGTCCTAAGGTTCCTCATGTCAGACAGGTTTGAGCCATTACATTCAGCCTCTCTGAAGGATCTCACTCTTAAGACTCTTTTCCTGGTGTGCTTGGCCTCGGCTAAAAGAGTCAGTGAACTTCATGCCTTCAGCAAGAACATTGGTTTTTCTACAGAAAAAGCCACTTGTTCTCTTCAACTTGGTTTCCTGGCCAAGAATGAACTGCCTTCTCGTCCTTGGCCTAAATCTTTTGATATTCCTTGCTTATCAGAGATCGTAGGCAACGAACTGGAGAGGGTGTTATGTCCCGTTAGAGCTCTTAAGTTCTATTTAGCTCGTACTAAGCCATTACGAGGTAAATCTGAAGCGTTATGGTGTTCGGTTAAGAAACCATCCTTACCTATGTCAAAGAATGCTTTGTCATATTTTATCAGATTTTTAATACGAGAAGCCCATTCCCACTTGAATGAGGAAGACCGATCTTTGCTTAAGGTCAAGACGCACGAGATTAGAGCTATAGCAACCTCCGTGGCCTTTAAGCAAAATAGATCTCTGCAAAGTATCATGGGCGCGACCTTTTGGAGAAGCAAGTCAGTGTTCGCGTCATTTTACTTGAAAGATGTCCAGACTCTTTACGAGGACTGCTACACACTGGGTCCATTCGTTGCAGCGAGTGCAGTAGTGGGTGAGGGTTCTACCACTACACTTCCCTAATTCCAATATCCTTTTAATCTGTCTCTTGAAATGTTTTTAATATTGTTTTATGGGTTGTACGGAAGGCTAAGAAGCCTTTCGCATCCTGGTTGATTTGGCGGGTGGTCAAAGTCATTTCTTGAGAGCGCCCAGATTAGGGGTTTGATGAGGTCCTGTTGTATGGGTTGCAGCCCTTGATACTTCAGCTCCTGGAAGTCTTTCAGCATCCTAAGAGGATCGCTGGGCTTCGTGAGGAAGACAGACTTATAAGGCAGAGTAATCGTCTAAGTCAACTTCCTTACCAGGTACCTATATATTTTGGTTTTGTTATATTGATAACTGTCAAAAACTCTTAGCTTATACGCTGTAAACTTATTTAACTCTGGTCTCTACCCAACGCCTTGGGTGTGAATCAGCTATTATATATTCACCGGCTAAGTTAAATATTTAAAAATGATATTTTAATTATAAAATAAATTTTTGAATATACTTACCCGGTGAATATATAAATTAAAGGCCCTCCCTTCCTCCCCAATAGAGACGCAGCGGGACGAGAAGAATTGAAGGGTTTGTTTACATGCAAGAGTGGTATCTGACCGATAGTTGGCGCTGGTGGGCACACCCGCAACCTTCATAGCGATCGCTCGCGAGTTTTTTTAGTGTGTTTTCTGTCGAGCCGCTGAGTAGCAGCTATTATATATTCACCGGGTAAGTATATTCAAAAATTTTTTTTATAATTAAAATATCATAATTCTGTTTTGGTTACAGCTCTCCTTCCGGGAGTGTAAGTGGTTGTGAGGGCACGTGCCTGTAGTGTAATTCTTGTTTCCTTTCCCTCGGGATTCCTCTTCGGAGCCTTCCCGGGGGAATGAATGTGTACTAATGAGTTTTGTTTTATTTTTTTACAGTTACCGATCTAGTTCGTTTCTGTAATATGGTAACGGTGTGAGCTGTCTTGTTGAGGCCTGGGGATTCGGCTGTTGCTGCCTCCCCCCTTGTATTTTCGTCAGGGGCGTGTCTCCTTCTACTGGAAGTACTCCCGTGACGACGGACAGCTCTCCAGTTCATTTTAGAACTCTCAGGAGGCTTGCCTCCTTGGGCGGGTTACTTTCCTTTCGAGGGAAGTTTTTCCCGTTCAGGCTTGAGTTTTTCCCCTTTTGGGGGGTTCTTCTCTTGCCTTTTTTTCGTGCGACTATGCTCTTGGTGCTGAGCGGTCACTTGCAGTTTCGCTCAAGGGGCTGAGCAACTGCAGGAGCCCTTCTTCGGAGGATTGCTCCTTTTAGGTCACTGGCTGACCAGTCTCTTCTACGAAGTGTTTCTCTTTCGTTCGCGAGAGTGTACACTCATAGAGACTCCTCTTTGGAGGATTCTTCTGCTGCTGTTGCTGTTGGCCTCCCTCGCCGTAAGGCCCACCGTCCGCCTCGTTGTAAGGGCCTCTCATCTCCCTATAAGGGTGCTAAGAGGCGCCTTTTTGAATCTCCGTTTGCAGCCTACAACTGCTTTTTCTTGATCTTCCGCCTTGGTGCAGATGGACAGCAGTCTGATCTCGTCTTCCGACGGGCAACGGTCTTCCCGACGGACAACGGTCTTCCCGACGGACAACAGTCTTCCCGACGGACAACGGTCTTCCAACGGACATCAGTCTCCCGGCGGACAGGCTACGGTCTTCCGATGGACATCTGTCGCCCGACAGACAACGTTCCCTTCGGGGCAAAGGGTTGCCTCCCACGGGGGTTCTTCCCTTGCGTGTCAGGGTTCCCCTGCGCGCCCTTCTACTGTGTTCTCTCCTGCTCCTGCTCAGTATTAGCGCACAGGCGCTCTCCTGCTCATCAGCGCTTCCTGATCGCTAGCGCTCTCCTTTCGCCAGCGCTCTCCTGTTCGTCAGCGCTCTCATAATGATCATCCCTGCTGTTCCTGTTGGTTCCTGTTACACGCCCTGTGCGCCCACGTTCGCCCTCGCGATCTAGAACTTAGGTTCAGGTCTGGGTCACAGCGATCATCAGCTCGCCAGCGATCATCAGCTCCCCAGCGATCACCTGCTCGCCAGCGCGCACAGGCGATTTTAGTATTGCCTATTCAACAGCGTTCTACACGTCAGCGATCACCTGTCTCTCGGCGATCTCCGGATCGCCCGCGTGTGTTACAGCCGGCACGCCAACGTTCTCCAACACTTCTGAAGGAACATGGTTCGCCAGCTACTAGCTCGCCATCGCCCACCTGTGCATGCTGCTCGCCATCGCGCGATCGCCCACCTGCGGATGCTGCTCGCCGTCGCGCGATCGCCCACCTGCGGATGCTGCTCGCCGTCGCGCGATCGCCCACCTGCGGATGCTGCTCGCCGTCGCGCGTTCGCCCACCTGCGCATGCTGCTCGCCGTCGCGCGATCGCCCACCTGCGCATGCTGCTCGCCGTCGCGCGATCGCCCACCTGCGCATGCTGCTCGCCGTCGCGCGATCGCCCACCTGCGCATGCTGCTCGCCGTCGCGCGATCGCCCACCTGCGCATGCTGCTCGCCGTCGCGCGATCGCCCACCTGCGCATGCTGCTCGCCGTCGCGCGATCGCCCACCTGCGCATGCTGCTCGCCGTCGCGCAATCGCCCACCTGCGCATGCTGCTCGCCATCGCTCGCCAACGCGTCGACATGCCACAACGTGCCATCGCCAACCTGCGCGTTAGCGCTCACCAGCTCACCACCTGTTGATCCATATCACCAGCGGTCTTCCTCGCCCACGCGGCAGCGCGTTTCCTCGCCATCGCGCTAACGCTTGCGTTCGCCGCCTCGGACTCGCGCTCGTTCACCTGCCCACCCTCGCGAGCGCTCGCCTGCGCGCCCGCGCGACCGTTCGCCTGCGCGCCCGCGCGACCGTTCGCCTGCGCCCCCGCGCAACCGCTCGCCTGCGCGCCCGCGCGACCGCGCGACCGCTTGCCTGCGCTCCCGCGCGATCATTCGCCTGCGCGCCCACGTGCCTGCACGTCTACGCTCATGCGAGTCCGCGCACATGCTCTCCAGTGTTTGCCTGCGCGCGAACCAACGGTATTCCATCGCGCGGACGGACGGTGTTCCGTCGCGCGAACCGACGGTGTTCCGTCGCGCGAACCGACGGTGTTCCCTCGCTCGAACCTACAGTGTTTCTTCGCACGAACGTCGGCTTAATTCTTGCAGTATTCATTGCTCGTCTATGGGTTATCGCTCGCCGACCACCAGCTCTCGCCCTTCCTACCACGCTCGCCCTCCTTCTGCGCTCCTTCGCTCACCTTCGTTTGCGTTCCTGCGTGACCGTGCATGGGCGCTTCCACGTTCGCCCACGCGCAAATCTTTGAATTACCATCGCGCGAGCTCCAGGGTGATTGCGACCACGATTCCCATTGGGGTTTTCGCAGCATGGCCAGCCTGGCGAGTTCTTCTGGAGCGTATTTCCAGAACACGGCCTCACCCCGTAAACGCAGAGCATGGCACTTGCAAGAATAGGAAGAAACTTCAGGGAGGTCTGAGCAACACTCCTCTTTCCAGAACCTGGGTTAGCCCTTCCCCGTCATTCCCTGGAAGGATTTTTGGCGGGGGGCTTTCCATTCGAGATTTTGCCATCGGCCAAGGGGTGACTGGTTACCCCTTCCTCTGGGGGCTTACCAGGTTCTTTCCCTCCTCGGTTACGGCCCGAGGTTTGGTTCAAGGAAGCTACAGGAAGATCATGGGTACTTTCCTCCTCTCGAGCTCAGACACCTTGGCCTTTTGTCGTTAAGTATCTAACTTGCGGACAAGCTCGATGTTGTACCATCCGGATGCGCTGACTGAGGGCTTCCTTCGGGTGTCTCATCTGTGGAGGTCGACGACCTCAGACACCCTTCCATCCTTGAGAAGAGTTTGTTTGTGCCCAAGGACAGAGACTTAGACAGCGGCTGTGCGGAGGAAATCGACTTCCGTTTTCACTCCTCCAAGGCGCTTTCTTCCAGACTCTGCAGGGCTCCAGCGCCCTTTTCTTTCAACCACGTCGGCCTAAGTTATCGGCTACGACAACTGGGACAAGGTGTCCAATTCCAGTTTCCTCCTGTCAGGAACAGATGTCACGGGAGGCTCCCCCGGGGGGGCATAGTCCTAAAAGGAGCGGCAGAGTTCACGAACTCTAGGATTGCAGGTTTCTCGCTGGGAGGATGCTTAAGGTTACTCATCCGGATGACAGCTTCCCGATGCCCATTCCCGCACAATCTCTGTGATCAGCCAAGGATATCGCGCCTGCCGTCTCTGTCAGCGAATTCAGTGTCTCTGAACCTCTATGCCATAGCGTCGGCAAGAGTTGCCCGGTTAGGCAGAATGATCCATACCTTAGGCGAAGGTCCTCCATAGGATCAGCGACGGCTTCACCCCCGGCCTCTTCAGTCGATCCTTTCTTGTGAGGAAGGATCTGAGAGGGGAGTTCCGTAGTCGACCTCTCAGCCCTGATCAAGTTTGTCGAACAAACTTCGGCCAGCGTAGAACAGCAGAATCGATCAGACTGGTAACGAGGCGACAGGACTCCTTAAACCCTGGATCGGAAGGACGGGTACTTTCAGTTTCCATTCCATCCATCTTCCAGGGAGCTCGTCGAATTCAGCCTAGACTGCAAGTATTCCTGCTTATGATGCAGTGCGGCTATCCCGCCGTGGCATAGCAGGTTTTTTTCCCCAGAGAACTCTCCCTGCTTTCCTCATGGCCGCTCAGGTGCAGGCTTCCGCCTCCTCTGCTTTTTGGAGGGCTGGTCAACTCCGGTAGGCTCGGGTTCGACCTTCTTCAGCGCCGGGACAAGCTTCCGGATGCTTACCATGAGTGTGGGTTCATGGTATTTTGCTTGGAGCCTTCTCTTCTTCTGCCTCAACATCTGGAGTATCTGGCCATGATATTGAGTCACCGGCCTTACCACGTTAGAAACCCCGCTTCTCGTCTGTCCAGCGAGGTTAAGCAACGTCGGTTCTGGTCGGTACTTGGATGGGTGACCACCTGGGCACGCCAGATTCTGTTGCCACATCCTCCGAGCCTTCCTTTCAGTTGACTGCGGCAAGACTGAGGAGAGTCGCAGTACCTGTTCTCAGTCAAGCAGAGCTTTCAGCCCTACCTTGGAACGTTTCCTAGTTCTCCTTTCCTCATTGTCCTGTATATAGTCCGAACGGTCGCCTCAGGATAAGTTCCATGTGGGGTGGTACAAGTTCCGGTGGTTTCAGGCAACATTTAACCGGACTTCTTGGCCCCTATGGGACCAGCGGAACTATTAGACCTCCAATGGGTGTTGACCTATGGAACCTCTTGATGGTAGTGAATATTCTCGTCCTTTCCCCACATTCTTGATGCTGTTCTCGGACTCGTCAAAGGAAAGGGGGGGGGGGGGGGGGGCATGTTCCGGTCCAGGCCTATGGTCAAGACCTGAAGGATACCTCTCCATCATTCAGGCAGGCTTAGGGGCCGTAGTCTGGCCCCTCTACAGATCCTACATCTCCTGCCGAGTCGCCCCGTGCGCGTCGACTTCATGATTCTGGCGTGTTCTAACCAGCAGGGGACGCATTTTCACATCTTCACATCTTGCAGTAGAGATACCGGGATGATTGAGATTCTCTCAATACCACCATCGGCTCTCTCATTCCAGGCAGAGGAATGTTCTCTCCGACTATCCGAGCAGAGCCTCGTAGAGAGAGTGTACCTGGGGGTCTTTGACCTTGAGTAACCAGCAAGTCCTGGTCTGGGGGACCTGATCGCGACAGCTTGGAACCTCAAGCTTCCGCTGTTCTTCCCCCCAGTCTCAGAGCCCGAGACTCTGGCAAGATGCATTCCGGTGATGGTGGGACAACTTCGACGCCTGCGTCTTCCCTCCTTTTTGTCTGTGGACAATGGGTCTCAACAAGACCAGGTTGTCTTTCAACCTTTCAATGGGAGAGCTCCACTGGGACTATGCGCAGAACGGTTTCTGGACCCTCTGCTTCCCCTGACGGAACTCCCGGGAGAGCTTCTCCCACGGCGCAGACTACTCAAACAACCACACTGCGACATCTCTCCCGAACCGCGGCGTCGCTTCGGCTTCATGCCTGGAGACACTACGCCGCCTCCTCAAGAAGAGACAACCCGCTACATTCGCGGTACGGAGGTCGCGTCATCTGCGATAGTCATCCGCAGGGGTCTTCCAGGCAAAGTGAAGAGTCTTCGGTGGTTGGTGCCGTGGGAGATATACCTCTTCCCTTGAGGCCTCTTCTCCAGCAATAACGGTCTTATTGCCTTTCGGCGGGAGGAAACTCCTTTCCGCTCTCGGCAATGAAGCCTGTCGCTCAGCCTTTCCCTGACCTTCAGGCTTAAAGGAATAACTTTTTCCTGCCCGCTGGATCTTTCCTCGCTCATGCGAAGCTACGATCGTCCCTGCCCTAGTCGGAGGAAGACCTCCAACTTGGAGCATGGCTCGGACTTTTAGTCCTTTAAGAGATCTTCTCAAGACCCTTTACGACAGGCCTCGGATTGTATTCCGCCTTGGGTCTCCTGCTCACTCTGGCCACGGCCAGTGTGTAAGCAATCTTCTTGGTCTCGTACGACTCCGCCCTTTTTAAGGAAGAGGGGAAGGCAACATTCAGGTTCGCTCCTGAGTTGTTGGCTAAACTCAGAATCTGGGGGTCCCGGCCCTTCGGTCCAATTCCTTCAAGATTTCGAGTCTCCATTCTGTATCTGATGTCCCAAGACCTTCTCTTTCTTGCCAGTAAAGGAATCGATAGGTTAGCTTTGGGAACAGCTGCAGTTTGTCCTCAGTTGCAGCCGATTTGGGAGCACAAGGAGGACACGGGGGAGAGTCATCAGTATACCTCTTCAGCCCGGACTCAAGGACATTCATCTCGACCTGTCTCCAGACCCTCCCCCGTCACATCGCCCTACAGCACGATGTTGGATACATCGCAACGTCCCTCGCCTTCGAGTAATACTACTCTGTGACGCAGGTGCTACAAGCTGGAGTCTGGAAGCGTCTAATGACCTTCGCAGCCCGCTTCCTGCAGGGCGTGACCCACAGGAGTCTCGATACGTTTTCTATCGCTCTGTGGTGGCTACACAACAGCTGGTCTAACCTCAGGTTCCTTTTTGGACAGGTAGCAGAAGGTTGAGGGCATTGTTATCAGGTTTTAGTCTGCATGAACGAAAGAAGTATGTCTGGCCCTTATTTCTTTCTTCATCATCCCCTCTACGGGGAAGCAGCATCCTGGTCTCTGCATAGCTGACCTCGAACCTCTGCAGGTAAACCATGCTTCCTTGTGTTCCGAGTATTGAGTCAATACTGTCGCGTCCCCCATACCCTGACGAGGTGGTATTGGGAACGTCCTAACCCAGAGTTCCTTCTGGAACTCCAGGTCAACTGCCTAGGACGGGTCACACTTCTTCCTTCACACACAAGCTTATGTAGGCTCCGCAAGGAACTTGTGAGGTGCAGGGACTCCTTTTCTCGGGTGCGACTCACTCGGATTCTGAGTCCCCGGGTAAAGCCAAAGCCAGTATGGCTGGGGACTTTCCACCCTACCTAATGGGTAAGTCACCCAATGTAAATAGCGTGGTTTGTATTTCGGTTATGGAACAAATGACAAATTCGAAGATAATTTGTATTTTTCCTAACCATACAAACCTTAGCTATTTACACATATTTGCCTGCCAGCCCTGTCCCCCAAGACATGTCCTACCTCTAAGTGAAAGTGAGCATTCATCTGTGTGTGAGGGGGGGGGAGGGGTAGCTAGCTACCACCCCCCCCCCCGCTAACTAGCGCGGGGGTAATACACCCTCGTTAAATTCTAATGGCTCGCCATTTCAGCTGCGCTAAAAGGTAAACCCAATGTAAATAGCTAAGGTTTGTATGGTTAGGAAAAATACAAATTATCTTCGAATTTGTCATTTTACATAGTCAGTGCCATTGATAAATAAAAAGTTCTGAATATTCCTCTCAGTTATTGTTGACTATGTACCACAACTCTTTTTGGATAAAGTTGGTGTAGAATTTTGTGCTTATTATAGCTGTAATTTGCTGACATGTTTATTCCTATGTGAATTAAAACCCTCGCAATTTAAAGGGCTTTACTTCATTGCTGTTTTGCTATGACCAGAATTAAGGAAATCATGAGATTGATACAGTAGCATTGTAGGGTTTCCAACATCCAACCCATTTTGAGTAGGAGCTGCTGAGTAAGCAGGACTTGCATCACTTTACTCCTGGTCATTGTTCCAGTCGGATGTCTGGCTATGACCGCCGTCCACGCTGCGGTTAGCTTTGTGCCTTTACAATACATTAGTGATTATGAGTGTATCTCAAGTTGGTATAAGAATCTGCCTTGGCATTGAAGTTCTTGAGCCGAGTGGTAAGCGATACACCTTTTCTTTCACTTGTGATATTTGCTGGGATTGGCCTCCCTCTCGTTGGGAAAAATATAGTAGGGGTCAGATAAAAAAGGCTAAGAGGGATTGCTCACCTTCTGCTTCCTCCTCTTTTGAGCTTGAGAAGCACAATCTTCTTCTTCTTCTTCTTCTTCTTCTTCTTCTTCTTCTTATTGATGGACACCTTAGTGAGTATAGATATGTGATATCGGGTGTTCCTCAACGTAGTGTTCTTGGCCTATTACTTTTATACTACGTATATACAGTACACATATATATGGTTTGGCCTAGAAAACAAGCTTGTTGCATAAGCTGATAATGCTACTCTGTTGGCATTGATTACATTTCCTGAATTTAGATCTGATGTTGCAGAATCCGTTAATAGAGATCTAGCTAGAATTAGTACAGTATTGATAGTGTTTCTTTAACTGTGTATGACTTAAAGTTTAAGTGTGTTTCTTTATGGGAAATTTACTTTTGAGACACATTAGGTCTGTCTCTTATTCATTTGCACAAAATAATTGCTTTATGGAGAAAGTCTTTCAAGATTTTCAGTGATCAATGTATTCTGAAGAAGTGATTTAATTCATTCATTCTACCTTATTTCAAGTTTGTTCCGACACAGATACAAACCTTCGCTATTTATTAGGGTATTACTTTCGGCGCAGCTGAAAGACGAGCCATGATAATTTTAGTTAGGGATAACTACCCCATCCGCTAGTTAGTGGGTGAGGGGTGGGGTAGAATGGCTACCCCGCTCACTCATACTTCTCGGCTGAGTAACCACTTTACTTTTTGGCTTGGTAGACGACGGACATGCTGCCCTTCTCTCTCGCAAAGACTTGCCTTGATGTTTTTTGTTTATTTTTTAATTTTATATTTTGTTTTTCTTGTGTGTTTTCATTTATCTTACATATATTGAGTGTATATATGTATAAATGGAAATGTACGTTGTTAGATACGTGTAACTTTAATTGCTGTTGACATCGTATCCAATTGCCTCCGCCGTAGGGAGTTGTCATTGCCGCCCTTCCCAGCGACTGATGGTCGGCAGGTTCTCAACACTGCCGTATGTTTGTTTAATTACAGAATTAAAGTGTATAACAGTTCTGCTCCCTTTCGAGGAATTATCTTACAAGGAGGTGACTTATTCCCCGAATAGTGTATTTTGTGCAACGGAGCATGAATTGTAATTGATAACAACTTCCTTTTTTTTCACAGGTAACAGTGACGTAGAACACAAGGCAGAGTGCTACGGCCGCCCTGTTCGTTATCCTGCGCTCTATGTGGTAGCTCGTGAGCTGCACTCATTACGAGGTAGCATTCGCTGTCAACCTTCAACTTGATGTTCCTCCTCTGAGGGGAACTTTCTCTCTCTCTCTCTCTCTCTCTCTCTCTCTCTCTCTCTCTCTCTCTCTCTCTCTCTCTCGATAGTGATTTTGGTTTATGTCTATGCTTTTTTCACATAGAGCTGGGAGAAAGCTTTATTTAGGCTATGTCCTTTTGCGGGAGGACTTCTCTCTCGTTCGCGAGAGAGATTTTTACGCCTACGCTTTTTTCCCATAGAGCTGGGAGAAAGCTTGCCTTAGGCGATGTCCTCCTTCGGGGGAACTTCTCTCTCGTTCACGAGAGAGAGTTTCTTACGCCTACGCTTTTTTCCCATAGAGCTGGGAGGAAGCTTGTTTTAGGGGATGTCCTTCTTCGGGTGGACTTCACTCTCGTTCACGAGATAGATATTATTAAGCCTATGCTTTTTTCCTGTAGAGCTGGGAGAAAGCTTGTCTGTGGCGATGTCCTCCTTCGGGAGGATTTCTCCCTCGTTCGCGAGAGAGATATTTTACGCCTACGCTTTATTCCCATAGAGCTGGGGCGGTGGCAGAGCTTTCTCCGAAGCAGGTTATCCCTTCGGGGGAACGAGTCTCTCGTCTTCGAGAGAAGACCACCTCTGGGCATCGGCAGTCCACTGTTACGCTTATGGTTCTCCTTCAGGGGCGGAGCGAGAGCCTTCTCTTGAGTGACATTCTCCTTCAGGAGAACAAACCTCTTATGTGGAGGTGTTATAGGAGTCCTTCGGGACTCCGCTCGAAACCTTCGGGTTTCAGTTACGCTGAACCTTCGGGCTCTCGTAACGATGGTAACGTTGAGCCTTCGGGAACTTGTGCCATCAATCACGCTGACCTTTCGGGGTCTCGTGACAGAGGAACCTCCGTTCCTCGTTACGCTGATCTTTCGGGGTCTCGTAACATTAGTTATGCAGAACCCTTGGGCTTTCGTAACTTTAGTCACTCTGACACTTCGGTGTTTTGTGACAGGAAAACTTCGGTTTCTCGTTGCGCTGACCCTTCGGGGTCTTGTAACATTAGTTACGCTGAACCCTTGGGCTCTCATAACTTTAGTCACTCTAACACTCGGGTGTGTTGTGACAGGGAAACTGCGGTTTCTCGTTACGCTGACCCTTCGGGGTCTCGTAACATCAGTTACGTTGAATTCTAGGGCTCTCCTAACTTTATTGACTGACACTTCGGTGTTTTGTGACAGGGAAAGTTCGGTTTCTCGTTACGCTGATGGAAAGTTTGGTTTCTTGTTACGCTGATGGAAAGTTTGGTTTCTCGTTACGCTGATCCTTTGGAGTCTCGTAACATTAGTTACGCAGAACCCTTGGGCTCTCGTAACTTTAGTCACTCCGACACTTCAGTGTTTAGTGACAGGGAAACTTCGGTTTCTTGTTGCGCTAACCCTTCGGGTTCGCGCAACACAGTTCACGCTGAACTTTCGGGTTCTCGTGACCTGAGTCATTCTTTTTATGAAAGAGAGTTTTCAAACTCTCGTTGTGTTGATCGTTCGCGCTCACACAACACAAGCTATCATGAACCTTCGGGTGAGGGTAGCAGTGAGTTCTCTCCCCAACCTGAGAGCTCTCACGCGCACTACCAAGTTGGCGCGCACGGCCAAATTGGCGCGCACGGCCAAATTGGTGCGCACGTCCAAATTGGTGCGCATGACCGACTTGGTGCGCACGACTGTGTTGGGGCGCGCAAGCAAAATGGCGATCATGGCGCGCGGGTTCATCCTTTGGCGCGCCATATGCGCGAATATCCTGTTGCTCGCCATGCGCGCGAACATCCTGTGGCGCGCCATGCGCGCGAACATCCTGTGGCGCGCCATGCGCGCGAACAACACACTGCACGCCATGCGCGCGAGCAACCTTATGCGCGCCAGGTGTGCGAATAACCTCATGCGTTCCACGAGCGCGGAAATGGTGCGCGCAATCGTGATCCCATCCGCCTACCAACAGTTCGGCGCAAGAGCGCACGATCATATTAGTGCACGCGTGCACGACCATATTGGTGCACACGATTGGATAGGAGCGCACGACCATATTGGCGTGCGCACACGATTGGATTGGAACGCACGACTGTATTGGTGCGTGCGCAGGACATGGCGCACACGTACAACGAGGTGCATGCAATCGGTTGAAGTGCGCGAACAACTCTTATAACCCTTCGGGGTCTCACAACGCAGTTCACGCTAAACCTTTGGGTTCTCGTGATCATAGCCATACTTATATGACAGAGTGTTCACGAGTGCACAAGAGGTTTACTCTCATGACAGTTTTCGAACTCTCGTCCCGTGAATTGTTCGCCCGCGTCCATCCTCATCAAGAGTTTTACTCTAATGACAGAGGGATGCCTGCTGCCTAAGGGTTTATGAATCTCTAGAGGTAACTATGACACAGTTCCTTTGGGTCCTGGTCATGTAACACGATTCCTGGAAATTCCATCAGGAATCCGTGACAGAGTTCCTGCGGGTTCTTGGCACAACACTCCTTAAGGTCATGAGAAAGGAATTCACAAATAGATTCTGAACCTCTAGGTTCTCTTCCAAATCTTTCTGTTTCCGCAATCCAGAGTTTTCTGAAAACTCTATAGTCGACCCCCCCCCTCTACGGGATGGGTCTTCCAAAAGTGTGACTTGATACGTCACTCTACACTCCCAGCTAATTACTATATCAGCTGGTCTGGTTTCACCAGCACCGATCCTTTCGTTTTCGAACGAACCACCGTCATTTTTCCTCCACCTTCCCACTTCGAGTGGTTTGGTTAGCAGATGGAAATGAGCAGGGAATGAAAATTTTTATTACATTGCGGTTCATTTCCCCTGGCAGGCCTTGCGTGATTTAGACGGTAGTTTTCTCACTATCGAGAAAGCATTCGATGGCAACCCCTTTAGGTAAGCGGTCGATGACAATTATGTCTGGCCTTTTTTGAAGCAAACCCCCACATAAGAGACTTCACCCTTTTTTGGGAGACTTGTTCTTGAGAAGTTTTTACAAAACTTCAATGGGTGTTAAAACTTCATGAAGGTCGTACGCCTTCCCGGAGAATGCATTCTAGCCAAGACAAAACCACGAGGTTATGGTCTTAAACTCGGTTCTACCGTTTGATGGAGGCAGCCTCCCCTGTCATTGTACCCTGGGTATAACGACTTGCCTTTTTACACGATAGTCTTCCGAGATTTTTATTCTATCCTTACAGGGTTATTGTTTCGAACAATTAGTCCCGAAGGAACATTGTTAGCTGACGTTAAAAGAACGATAGCAACAGTGTGGGCATCTCTTCATTTCGTTATGAACGTTTCAAACCCAGCCAGCAGGTAAACAGACATACATTTGTGTGTAATGAACACTGGCTAGCCCCTCATATAAAGAGGAGGGGTAAACCAAAGGGGAAATGATCGCCTCTATAACTGTATATTTTGTTTGAGAACATGTTCGCTCTCATTCAAGAAAATATTACAGTTAGTCAACGATCAAAATTCATTCGGCAATAATGTTGCGATTCGTCGCACATACATTATTCCCACAACCGGATTCGTTGCAAACTTTTCCTGGAGGCCGAGAATACGCATGCGCTAGCGAAATTGGACAAGTACATATTTACGTGCAAGCGATCTTTCTCCCAATAAGGGCTATATACATCTTCCAATTAGAATTCCATTGTATTAAGTTGTATATTTATATCCCTTACTGAAACCAGGTTATTCATTACAGTACATTACTTGGCTACTTTTCTGTAACCAGACATATGGCATTTACGTTCTGCCTCCTTATAGGCATTTTTTCCTTTCCCCTGATCAGAAGTCTTAGTCTCCTATAAAGGCTTTGGCTGGAAACTTCTCATAAGCATATCTGTTCCTTAGTAGGGAACATTTAATATAAAAATGCTAGTTTACCGATCGGAGACGAAGTACAAACGTTGTTTGTCCTAAGAAGGAGAAACCTCCGTTACGAACGTTGCCAACGTTCTCCGACAGTTCCGGATACGACTTTGAAGTCGAACTACACATGTATGCTTGTCATGCGCACAGTTCGGTGTTACTACTCCGTAGTAGACTTATGCTCTTTACCCACCCAACAATAGATTGAAGATACGTCTCAATCCCCTCTTGGGTTTGGATGGAGGCGTTCAGTGATTACCGTACAGTCTCTTGTCCGGAAAGCAATTCCTATGGAGATTCGCTATTATAACATAAGCTGTACTGATTAACTGGTTTACCGTTTGGTATTGGTCTTATTCAGCCAACCACACTGGATTAGTGGCAGTTGGAGGGAGAACAGGCTGTTCCCCTTCGTTGCAAGAACGTGCAATTGGTTACATGTCTCAACATCATCTCGAGGTGTGTTTATTGCTATGCACCCCCCCCCTCACCGCTGGACAATCCGCGGATGATGGGTGGCAGACGAGAGCTTCTGCAAAGAGGCCTGTCTTCTCGTTTTCCCTCTGGACCGGATGCTCTCTATAATGCATCAAAAGAGAGAGGGAGGGCATATGCCATACCATTTCATCCTCGTCTGTTGGCCCGATTCAGAAAGGTACCAGCATTCACCTCTCTTAGAGAACCATCTAGCAGTACGAAGCCTTATTTGCCCCCCTCTGCTCGCGTCAGGAATGTGCTTGCAAAACCACCCAGATAGTGGGCTCCTAGTGTCTTGGAATCATCTTGTATCCAACAAAGTCTTAACTTTGTGGGGTCCCCGACTGTGGTTATGCTCGCAGCGGCCCTGATCTTCAGGCTCCCACTTGACCATTCCCCAGGCCCTCAAACAAGATGTATTCCAAGATCGGTGGGGCGGCCTAGAGATGTGCCTTGTTCTTTCCCCCCCATTCGGTCTGGTGAAAAAGTCCTCAGCCAAGTCAGGATAAGCAGGATCTTATCAATGACTCCTATGGCTTCGCTATGGCATCCCGCAGAATGGTTCCCAGACCACCTGCAGCCCCTGATGGAGCTCCAATAGCTTTGCTATGGCAACACGCAGAATGGTTCCCGGACCTTCTACAGCTCCTGACGGAGTTCCGAGGAATCTTCCTCCACGGCACGATCTTCCAAGCAGCCACATGCTAACACTTTCCTAAGCCGTAGCTTTGCTTCGACTTCTCGCCTGGGACGATCCTACACCACCCCTTTCAGAGAGGCCTTTCGCATCAGGTTACGGAAAAGATGTCTAGGCACCTCAGACACTTTTCAGCGTCGGTCTTCCAGGCGAAGTGTTCCGTCCTTTGTGACTGATGTCGTGGAAGGGGATTCTCTCCCATCGATGCCTTTACTTATGCAAGTGTGAGATAACTTGTCCCCCGTCGGATCTCAACCTCCTCCTGGGAACGCGGTTCGGGTCCTTCAGTCTCTGAAGGCCCCTCTCTACGAACCGTAGGCCCAGCAGCAGATCACTTCCTTACACGGAAGATGCCCTTTCTACTCACTTGGGCTTTTGACCAAGAGAGTTAGTGTGTTGTATGATCCAACCTCTGATGTCTCCTACCCTAGGAGATGGGGAGAAGTAATCCTCAACGGTGTCCCTGAGTGGATTGCCAAGACTCAAATCCGAGTGTGCTGTACCCTAGGTGCAGCCCATTTTGAATAAAGAGTCTTCGTTCGGTAACTGGAAACCCATCATCTGGGGTTTTACCCAGTGAGGAGTCTGTAGGGTTACCTTAAAAGAAAGATACCAGCTCGCCCCCGTTTGTCGGCACTGTTGACCAGCACGGGGAAGGTCAAGAGGAGGACCTCAAGGATTTCCTTCCCCTCTGGGATTGAAAGGCAATTGAGGTTACTCTTAATCTAGACTCTCCTCCATCCTAAGACCCAGAGCTCGTAACGTCACTGGCGTTGCTATGTCCCTGGCACTCCAGAAACTACTCTGTGGTGCAGATACTTTAAGTGGGCATGTGGAAGCGTCAATCGACCTTCACGGCCCACTACCTGCAAAGATGTAACCCACAAGAATATGGAGACCTTTTCCATTGGGCCTGTGGTGGTTGCACAACAAATGGTATAAACACCTCAGGCTCCTTGATGGACAAGTAGCAAAGGACTGAGGGCTGAGGCTAACCGGATTAGTCTGGGGTGAATGAGTAAGAATGTCTGGTTCCTGTCTTCCTTTCACCTTCTCCCTCTGGGGAAAACAGCTCCGCAAGCCTCAGCATAGCTGACCTCACCTCGCTGCAGGTAAGACCCATTTCCCTTGTGCCTCCTAAGTATAGAAGAATACTTTGTTACGTCCCCAATACCTTTTAGAGGGAGGGTATTGGGGAAGTCTTTAAGAACAATAGGTTCTGTACTCGAGTTCCTATGTTAAAGACAAGCCACACTGTTAGTTCCACTCACACAAGCTTCTGCAGGCCGCTAACAGTGCATTACCTCATATTGGCACTTGATTTTAGCGAGGGTAGGGTCCCTTCTACTATCGATCACAGATCGAAATAGAGAGGACCCCGGGTCATGACAAAGGCCAGTTGGTGAGGACTTCCTCCCTCCTAAGAGTAAGTCACCCTAATAAATAGCGAAGGTTTGTATCTGTGTCGGAACAAATAACAAATTTGGAAATAATTTGTATTTTTCCTAATATACAAACCTGGAGCTATTTATACAAATTGGCCCGCCACCCTGTCCCCCGAGAAGTCCTGCCATAAAGCAAAGTGGTTACTCAGCCGAGAGGTGTGAGTTAGCGGGGTAGCCATTCTACCCCACCCCCCACCCGCTAACTAGCGGATGGGGTAGTTATCCCTCACTAAAATTATCATGGCTCGTCTTTCAGCCTCGCCAAAAGTATTATCCTAATAAATAGCTCCAGGTTTGTATGTTAGGAAAAATACAAATTATTTCCAAATTTGTTATATTTTTCTTCTGTTTGGTCTTCAGCTACTGAATCTTATCCTCCTGATCTAGATATTAATTTCTGGCACTATCATTCAATTAGTTCATTATGCATGTTGCCTAAGATTTTTCATAATTCTGACCATCCTTTGCATTTAGATCTTCCCGGACAGTACTGTACCATCCTGTTCGTAATACTAGGTATGCAGTTAATTTTATTAGGTATGCCTTCATCATAAGGCTCAATACACACAGTATTTTAGTTTTATTCTAGCTGTGACCAAGTTGTGGAATTGTCTTTCTAATGAGGTAGTTGAATTGATGGAATTTCAAAAGGTCAAACTTGCTGTAATTGTTTTTATGTTGAACAGGCTCACACAAGTCTTTTTTCATGGTGTATATATGAAAGATCTGTTTTTTTTGTAACTGGAATACAAACCACGCTATTTAATAGGGGTATTACTTTCGGCGTAGCTGAAATGATGTGCATTAATTTTTCAATATTAATCTTACCCGATGATCATGTAGCTGTCAACTCCGTTGCCCGACAGAAATCTACGGTCGGGATACGCCAGCGATCGCTATCCAGGTGGGGGTGTACACAACAGCGCCATCTGTGAGTAGGTACTCAAGTACTTCTTGTCAACAAGAACTCAATTTTTCCTCTGTCGTGCCGCCGGCAAGACCTACTTGGATATGCTGTTGATTCTGGAGTTGTTGTTCACGATTTGGTGATGTATTTACTCTAGAGTTTAGCCTTCGCTATTCAGGAAGCTTTATCATTAGCTTAGCAAGCTTTTGGAATTAATTTGGATTAATTGTTAACGAACTTTGCTAGATTTTGGAATTCCCCCTTGACTACTTCTAAATTCAAGATGTCTGACCAGTCTCAAGTCCCTAAATACAGGCAGTGTAGTGTTAGGACTTGTGCTAGGCGTCTTCCGAAGGCCTCTTTAGATCCTCACACCGTTTGTTTCAATTGTAGGGGTAAAACCTGTCAATTGGAAGATCGATGTGGGGAATGTGCTGGGCTTTCGGAATTCGATTTTAACGAATTCCTCAAAAATGCACGTAGGTTAGAGAAGGAGAGAATCAGGAGGAGTTCTTCTCGCTCTGTGGATTTTTCCTCTCCCCATGCCCCTCAACCTTTTCCTTCCCCTGTGGTGGTGACTCCCGAACCTGCTACTAGTGCTCAGCCATCCATGGCGGATATGTTGCGTGCCATTCAGGCTCTAGGTGACCGAGTGGAGTCATTGGCTAATGACCGTAATCAGCTCTTGGCAGATGTCAGAGAGCTGAAAGCGAAAAGTGCAGTGGGAAGTGTTAGTGCTAGTGATGTGAAAAGTGTCAGTGTCAGTGTTGCGCATGAGGGTACATCTGTGCGTGCCAGTCGTCCTCCCAGTCCGGGACCTCTTGCAAGCTCCCAAGCCCAGGGGAGAAGCAATGTCGAAGGACCAAAGGGTTCGGCAGGCCTTGATCGGCGCACGGATGTATCCTCAGTGGTTGCGGACGTATCTGTTCAAGATCGTCCCATCCACAAACAGACGAATGAGCCCTTACATTCCTCGTCTGTGGAAGAAGTTTCCAGGAGGAAACGATGGACCAAGGTCTCACGACCGCTCAAACGTAAGGTCCCTTCCGAGCGAGTCCAACGGCCCAGGTGTAGCCACTGGGTCAGTTCGGACTCGCTGCAGTCATCTGATGACTGCACACCTCCCAAGAGAGGTAGAGTGGTTCCACAACAGGCCTCTGCTCCGTCTGTTGTTGCTCCAACCACGGTAGACCCTAAGTGGTCCATGCTGCAGACTATGCAGTCTCAGCTTGCGGCATTCATGCAGGAGTATCATGCTGAGAAGGTTAACACTGCACCTGTTAACCTACAACCCGCCGAGGTTGTGCGCTCAGCAGATACTGCGGCTGCCTGCTCCCACACTCCACCTGTGAGAGCTCCACCACCGATGCGCAGTCCTCCCTGCCAGACGCATGTTCTTGCTGCTGTAGAGCTGCCGGGTTCCAGCACTATGCAGCTTTCTCCGCAACCCATGCGGCATGCGCCGCATACCATACAGCATGCTCCGCATACCATACAGCATGCTCTGCTACCCACCGCAGCCCCTCCCACGCACCAACACTCTGCTTTTGTTGTTACCAGCTCGCAGACAGACCAGCAGCGGCATGATGTTGGATCCGCAGCTACGCATGCACCCGTTCTGCCGGATTCAGCCGTTCAGCTTTCTGCTCTACCTTTGCCACTTCCTACTCAGCTTTCGGATGATGGAGTATCGGATGACGAAGCTGCACACTTGGATGAACCACACTCTGACTTTGAAGGGCCCAAGTCTACGCCTCCCTCCTTAGACTTTCGTAAAGTCCTTGCCTTGTTCAGGGACTTGTATCCTGAGCAGTTTGTGTCTGCAACCCCTCGCTCTCCTCCCTCCGAGTTTGCTCTGGGCATGCAGTCTGCTGCGCCTGCTTTCACCAAGCTTGTTCTCGCACGATCTTCTAAGAGAGCTTTGAGGGTTATGGGAGAGTGGTTGCATTCCAAGAAGCAACTGGGAAAGACTGCATTCATCTTTCCGCCTACCAAGCTTGCTTCCAGGTCGAGCGTCTGGTATGCCACGGGAGAGGAACCCGGCTTGGGAGTTCCTGCCTCTGCCCAGGGCGACTTCTCAAGTCTGGTTGACTCTCCCCGCAGGTTGGCTATGAGACGATCGAAGATCTGCTGGTCCTTTTCCGATATGGATCATCTGTTGAAGGGAGTCTTTCGTGCCTTCGAGATCTTCAACTTCCTCGATTGGTGTTTGGGAGCCTTAAGCAGGAAGACTTCCCCTTCAGATAGGGACTCTGCCATGCTGATCATGTCCAGCATGGACAAAGCCATCCGGGATGGGTCTGGTGAACTTGCGGCTTCGTACGTGTCGGGAGTGCTCAAGAAGAGAGAACATCTTTGCTCCTTCTTATCGGCTGGTATCACTCCTTGCCAGAAGTCAGAGTTGTTGTTTGCTCCTCTCTCCAAGTGTCTTTTTCCGGAGGAGCTGATTAAGGGGATGGCTGCCTCTCTTATCCAGAAGGATACCCATGATCTGATGGCATCTTCTGCACGTAAGGCTAAAACCTTACCTTCCGTGCCTAGACCCTTCCGCCCTGCAGCAGTGGACACTCCTGCAACTCGGTTCATCCCGCCCTTTCGTGGCAGAACCTCCAGCAGAGGAGGTACCCGTGCCGACAGTCACCGTGGCAAATCCAAGAAGGGTTCCAAGTCCGCAAAAGGCAAGTTCTGACTTTCTTCCTCTCCAGACAGCAGTGGGAGCCAGACTCAAGACCTTCTGGCAAGCTTGGGAGAGCAGAGGTGCAGACGCTCAGTCTGTGAAGTGGCTAAGGGAGGGATACAGAATTCCGTTCTGCCGCAGTCCCCCTCTAGCTACATCTCCCATCAACCTCTCTCCCAACTACAAGGAGAAGGACAAGAGGCTAGCGTTGCAACAAGAGGTGTCGCTCTTGCTACAAAAGGAAGCGGTAGTCATAGTCCGGGACCATCAATCCCCGGGCTTCTACAACCGTCTCTTCCTGGTAGCGAAGAAGACAGGAGGTTGGAGACCGGTGCTGGACGTCAGTGCTCTCAATGCTTTTGTCACCAAGCAGACGTTCACGATGGAGACGACGAAGTCGGTCCTAGCAGCGGTCAGGCAGGAGGACTGGATGGTCTCGTTAGACCTGAAAGACGCGTACTTTCACGTCCCCATCCATCCAGACTCCCAACCTTTCCTAAGGTTCGTCTTTGGAAAGGTTGTGTACCAGTTCCAAGCCCTGTGCTTTGGCCTAAGCACGGCACCTCTTGTGTTTACCAGACTGATGAGGAATATTGCGAAATTCCTTCACTTGGCAGACATCAGAGCCTCCCTCTATTTAGACGACTGGCTTTTAAGAGCTCCAACAAGTCGTCGCTGTCTGGAGAATCTCAGATGTACTTTGGATCTGACCAAGGAACTGGGCCTCCTGGTCAATATAGAGAAGTCCCAGCTCGTCCCATCCCAGACCATTGTCTATCTGGGTATGGAGATTCAGAGTCGAGCTTTTCGGGCTTTTCCGTCGGCCCCAAGGATCAATCAAGCCCTAGAATGCATCCAGAGCATGCTGAGAAGGAACCGATGTTCAGTCAGGCAGTGGATGAGTCTAACAGGGACACTTTCATCGCTGGCCCTGTTCATCGAGTTAGGGAGACTCCACCTCCGCCCCCTTCAGTATCATCTAGCTGCTCACTGGATAAAGGACATGACGCTAGAGACGGTCTCAGTTCCTGTTTCCGAAGAGATGAGGTCTACTCTAACGTGGTGGAAGAACAGCATTCTTCTCAAGGAAGGTCTACCATTGGCTGTTCAGACCCCCGACCACCGTCTCTTCTCGGACGCATCGGACACGGGCTGGGGTGCGACACTGGACGGACAGGAATGCTCGGGCACATGGAATCAGGAGCAAAGGACACTTCACATCAATTGCAAGGAGTTGTTGGCGGTTCATCTGGCCTTGATAAACTTCAAGTCCCTCCAGCTAAACAAGGTGGTGGAGGTGAACTCCGACAACACCACAGCCTTGGCTTACATCTCCAAGCAGGGAGGGACTCATTCGAGGAAGTTGTTCGAGATCGCAAGGGACCTCCTCATTTGGTCAAAAGATCGAAAGCTTTCGCTGGTAACGAGGTTCATTCAGGGCGATATGAATGTCATGGCAGATCGCCTCAGCCGGAAGGGTCAGGTCATCCCCACAGAGTGGACCCTTCACAAGAATGTTTGCAGCAGACTATGGGCCCTGTGGGGTCAGCCAACCATAGATCTATTCGCTACCTCGATGACCAAGAGGCTCCCGATGTATTGTTCTCCGATTCCAGACCCAGCAGCAGTTCACGTGGATGCCTTTCTGCTGGATTGGTCCCATCTCGACCTGTATGCGTTCCCGCCGTTCAAGATTGTCAACAGGGTACTTCAGAAGTTCGCCTCTCACAAAGGGACACGGCTGACGTTGGTTGCTCCCCTCTGGCCCGCGAGAGAATGGTTCACCGAGGTACTGCAATGGCTAGTCGACGTTCCCAGGACTCTTCCTCTAAGAGTGGACCTTCTGCGTCAACCTCACGTAAAGAAGGTACACCCAAACCTCCACGCTCTTCGTCTGACTGCCTTCAGACTATCGAGAGACTCAAGAGCTAGAGGCTTTTCGAAGGAGGCAGCCAGAGCGATTGCCAGAGCAAGGAGGACATCCACTCTCAGAGTCTATCAGTCTAAATGGGAAGTCTTCCGAAACTGGTGCAAGGCCAATGCAGTTTCCTCAACCAGTACCACTGTAACCCAGATTGCTGACTTCCTGTTACATCTAAGGAACGTAAGATCCCTATCAGCTCCTACGATCAAGGGTTACAGAAGTATGTTGGCAGCGGTATTCTGCCACAGAGGCTTGGATCTTTCCACCAACAAAGATCTACAGGACCTCCTTAGGTCTTTTGAGACCTCAAAGGAACGTCGGTTGTCCACTCCAGGCTGGAATCTAGACGTGGTTTTAAGGTTCCTAATGTCATCAAGATTTGAACTGCTCCAATCAGCCTCTTTTAAGGACCTCACATTAAAAACTCTTTTCCTCGTGTGCTTAGCAACAGCTAAAAGAGTAAGTGAGATCCACGCCTTCAGCAGGAACATAGGTTTTACATCTGAAACGGCTACATGTTCCTTGCAGCTCGGTTTTTTGGCTAAAAACGAGCTTCCTTCCCGTCCTTGGCCTAAGTCGTTCGAGATCCCAAGCCTGTCCAACTTGGTGGGGAACGAACTAGAGAGAGTACTTTGCCCAGTTAGAGCTCTTAGGTACTATTTAAGAAGGTCAAAGCCATTACGAGGACAATCAGAAGCTTTATGGTGTGCTATCAAGAAGCCTTCTCTACCGATGTCTAAGAACGCAGTTTCTTACTACATCAGGCTTCTGATTAGAGAGGCACATTCTCATCTGAAGGAAGAAGACCTTGCTTTGCTGAAGGTAAGGACACATGAAGTGAGAGCTGTTGCTACTTCAGTGGCCTTCAAACAGAACCGTTCTCTGCAGAGTGTTATGGATGCAACCTATTGGAGAAGCAAGTCAGTGTTCGCATCATTCTATCTCAAAGATGTCCAGTCTCTTTACGAGAACTGCTACACCCTGGGACCATTCGTAGCAGCGAGTGCAGTAGTAGGTGAGGGCTCAGCCACTACATTCCCATAATCCCATAACCTTTTTAACCTTTCTCTTGAATACTTTTTATTGTTGTTCTTTTGGTTGTACGGTAGGCTAAGAAGCCTTCCGCATCCTGGTTGATTTGGCGGGTGGTCAAATTCTTTCTTGAGAAGCGCCTAGGTTAGAGGTTGTGATGAGGTCCTTTAGTATGGGTTGCAGCCCTTTATACTTCAGCACCTAGGAGTCGTTCAGCATCCTAAGAGGACCGCTAGGCTCAGTAAGGAAGACGTACTTAAAAAAGGCAGAGTAATAGTTCAAGTCGACTTCCTTACCAGGTACTTATTTATTTTATGTTTGTTATTTTGAATAACTGATAAAATGAAATACGGGATACTTAGCTTCTTTGTTAACATGTATGCTGGTCTCCACCCACCACCCTGGGTGTGAATCAGCTACATGATCATCGGGTAAGATTAATATTGAAAAATGTTATTTTCATTAGTAAAATAAATTTTTGAATATACTTACCCGATGATCATGAATTAAAGAACCCGCCCTTCCTCCCCATAGAGAACCAGTGGACCGAGGAGAAAATTGAGTTCTTGTTGACAAGAAGTACTTGAGTACCTACTCACAGATGGCGCTGTTGTGTACACCCCCACCTGGATAGCGATCGCTGGCGTATCCCGACCGTAGATTTCTGTCGGGCAACGGAGTTGACAGCTACATGATCATCGGGTAAGTATATTCAAAAATTTATTTTACTAATGAAAATAACATTTTTAACGAGGGTTAACTACCCACACCGCTAGTTAGCGGGGGGTATGGAGGGTACCTTGCTACCTCTCCTCCTCACACACCTGTGATTGAGCTCACTTTGCTTTTGGCTTGGATGGTGAACGGTCGTTGCTGTTCTTCATCCTCGCCGATTTTTGGCAGCCATTAACGCCATTTTGTTTTCTCTTTTTCTCTTAGAGTGTGTGTGAAGTCGACTTCTGCAACCATGCGCACCTGCCCTGGACTCTTCAGCCGCCCTTGTGGAACATATATGTCGGCGGTCGAGACTGATCCTCACGCCCTTTGTCCTTCCTGCAAAGGTCAGCGGTGTTATAGTGTTAACAAGTGTAGTGAGTGCAAGGAATGGTCTTCCTCGCAGTGGGAGAGGTTTGCGCGACGGCGGAAGAAGTAGTCCAAGCGGGATATTTCTACTTCAAAGGATGCTTTGAAGGGAGAAAAACCCAATGCCTCTTCTTAAGTCGCTCAACCCTCCTCCGAAGCTCCTACCTAGACCAAGTTATTATCGACCAATCCCGGGTCTCGAGAGATGATGTTGCTTCCCCTAGCGAAGCAGCCCCACGTCTCCCCCCGGGGTGAGGCCTTGTCACTAACTTCCCTTTTTCAGATGTGGTCTTCCTTGGGGCTCACGGTTTCGCCTTCCAAGGAAGCCTTGCTGCAGTTCATCCGCATGGGTGCTTCTGTTAAGCAATCTTCGTCGCCGTCAGAGGTAGATCCCCTGACTTGTCGACGTTGTGTCAGAGGTGTCTCATGCGGCGTCACCCATCTCCTTTGCCACTCCAAACTCTACAGCTTTAGCTACCGACTTAGTTTCCCCCATTCCTGCCCATCCTCCGAGGGGGAAACTAAGTTCAACATCGGCCTCTCCTGCAAGTGTTTTTTCCCTCTGGGGAGTTCACTTATAGAGACTCCTCTACGGAGGACTGCTGACGGTCAGCTTGCTGATCCAACGCCCCCCAGAGGGCGCATCCGTCGGAAGGCTCGCCTTCCTCTTTGCCTTAGAGGTCTCCCTTCATCAGCAGTGAAGAGGCGCCTATTTGGTTCAGCGTCATCACTGCAGTCCCCCGTCAGACCTTCATACATCATCCATCACTGCATCTGCAACCAGTCTTGTGACTTCAGTCCTAGACCTCTCTGCATATCGTTCGCGATCTCCTTCGGTGGATGGTCGTCCTTACAAAGGACACATCGACCATCCATCCTCCAGACCTGCCAACCTTCCATCACCTTTCCTGTCGCCTGTAGAGCCCATTGTAGCTCTCTGCTTCCTACTCAGAGACTGGTATACTTAGGCATGGTCATAGACACCAATCTCCACAAAGCCTTCCCATCAGACGACAGGATAACAAGGCTGAGAAAGGTCGCAAGACCTTTTCTCAGATGGGAAGAACTTCCAGCCCAATCGTGGTTACAGTACGTCTCCTCGGTCACCTTTCATCGCTGGCCCGTCTAGTTCCTAATGGTCGCCTCAGGATGAGATCCCCCCAGTGGCGACTCAAGTCCCGGTGGAATCAAGCTCACGACTCCCCGGACATCCAGATCCCCATTGGACCTGCAGAATTGGCAGACCTTCAGTGGTGGGTGACAGACGAGAATCTACGAAAGGGAGGGGACCCTCTCGTCCTCCCCCCGGATTTGATGCTGTTCTCAGACACTTCAAAACAAGGGTGGGGGGCCGACGTGCTGCACCACACGACCTCAGGCCTCTGGTCAGAGTCAGAAAAGTACCTCCACGTAAATCTCCTAGAGATGAAGGCCGTCTTTCTGTCCCTTCAGCAGTTCCAACAGTTCCTGGCAAGCCACTCGGTGGTGGTGATGAGCAACAACACCACAGTAGTGGCCTACATCAACAAGCAAGGAGGTACTTTTTCACACTAACTATCCCACCTACCAGTAGAGATACTGAGATGGGCCGAAATCGACTCGATACCACTATCGGCACTTTTCGTTCTGGGCAAAAGGAATTTGCTCGCCGACAACCTGAGCAGAGCATCTCAGATAGTGAGTACCGAGTGGTCTTTGGATCATTTAGTAGCCAACAAAGTCCTGACTTTGTGGGGTTCTCCAACTGTGGACCTATTCGCAACGGCCCTGAACTTCAGGCTCCCGCTGTATTGTTCCCCAGTCCCAGACCCCAAGGCTCTCTGGCAAGATGCTTTCCAACAAAGGTAGGACAACATCGACGTTTACGCCTTTCCCCCGTTCTGTCTGATGAGGAGGGTACTCAACAAGACCAAAACATCGGTCAATCTTTCAATGACCCTCATAGCTTTGCTATGGCAGCAAGCAGAATGGTTTCTGTACCTTCTGCAACTCCTAACTGAGCCTCCAAGAGAACTCCCTCCACGACACAATCTACTCAAACATCTTCCACAAAGCCGTAGCTTTGCTATGATTTCACGCCTGGAGACTATCTAGCATCTCCTCTCTGAGAGAGGATTTTTGCAACTTGTTGCGATCAGGATGTCTGGATACCTGCGTAAATCATCAGCAGCAGTCTACCAGGCAAAGTGGAAAGTCCTCTATGGTTGGTGTCGTGGAAGGGGTATATCTCCACTCGATGCCACTATTCCAGCAATAGCGTAGTTCCTCGTGTATTTGCGTGAAGAAATGCGCCTATCAGTCTCGGCAGTAAAAGGCTATTGCTCAGCCTTAAGCCTCGCCTTCAGACTGAAAGAAATGGACATTTCTTCATCGCTAGAACTTTCTTTACTCATACGAAGATATGAACTTACCTGCCCCCAGTCAGAAGTGAGACCTCCCCCATGGAACGTGGTTCGTGTTCTCAGTTCTCTTAAGAGACCTCCCTATGAACCATTACGCCAGGCAACAGACCGCCACCTGACTTGGAAGATGGTGTTCCTGCTAGCTTTGGCTTCGGCCAAGCGAGTCAGTGAACTTCATGGTCTCTCACATGACATCGTCCATGAGTTTATTGCTAAGTCTCAGAACCCGGGAGTAGCGGATCCTCGATTCGACTCCTTCTGGATTTCTAGTCTCCGTACTGTAACAGATGACCCAGACCATCTCTTACTATGCCCAGTGAGGAGTTTGAGACTGTATCTTAAGAGAACAGCCGCAGCCGGCCCTCGTGTGCCTGCACTATTTGTCAGCACAGGAAGGACCAAGAGGAGGGACACCAAGAACACCATCTCAGCGTGGATTCGCAGGGTCATTGACCATGCACTGAATCCAGACCCTCCTCTGTCACGTTGCCCCAGAGCCCATGATGTCAGGGACATAGCTATGTCCCTGGCCTTCAAAAGAAACTATTCAGTGATGCAGGTTCTTCAAGCTGGGGTGTGGAAACGTCAGAACACGTTCACATCCCAGTACCTGCAAGACGTGACCCACAGGAGACTCGATACGTTCTCTATCGGTCCTGTGTTGGCTGCACAACAGCTGTTTTAAAACCTCAAGCTCCTTATTGGACAAGTAGCAGAAGGTTGAGGGCATTGTTACCCGGTTTTAGTCTGTATGAAGAAAAAGGTTTGACTGGCCCTTATTTTTTTCTTCATTCTCCCCTCTCTTGGGGAAAGCAGCATCCTGGGTTCTCTGCATAGCTGACCTCAAACCACTGCAGGTAAACCATGCTCCCTTGTGTACCTAGTATTAAGATTAATAATGTTGCGTCCCCATACCCTGATGAGGTGGTATTGGGAAAGTCCCAGTGCACAGTTTTTCCATCTAAAGAACTCGGAATATCTTTACCAGGACAGTCACACTTTTACATACTTTCACACACAGCATGCGTAGGCCGCGAACCTTGCATAGCAAGGTTTTACCGAGGTGCAAGGACTCCTTATTCCTTGAGTGCACTCAGATAAGGAGCCCCCAGGTAAAGCCAAAAAACCAGATGTGCTGGGACGTTCACCCTTCCTAATGTGTGAGTCACCCCTATTAAATAGCGTTGTTTGTATTCCTGTTACGGAACAAATGACAAATTCGTAGATAATTTGTATTTTTCCTAACTATACAAACCTTAGCTATTTAACCAAACTTACCCGCCAGCCCTATCCCCCATGAAGTCCTACCTCCAAGAAAAGTGAGCTCAATCACAGGTGTGTGAGGGGGAGAGGTAGCAAGCTACCCTCCCTACCCCCTGCTAACTAGCAGTGTGGGTAGTTAACCCTTGTTAAAAATTAATGGCTCGTCATTTCAGCTGCGCCGAAAGTAATACCCCTATTAAACAGCTAAGGTTTGTATAGTTATGAAAAATACAAATTATATACGCATTTGTCATTTTAATGTTGTTGCTGTTCTTAAATTATTTTATTTATTTCCTTATTTCTTTTCCCTGGTGTAGCCCTTGTTCTTCTAGATTTCTGCTTTTCCAACTATTGTTGTAGCTTAGGTAAAATGATAATCATAATAGTAGGCTACATCTTCGGAATTGTCACGATCATTTTCCCCAAATTCTAGATCTATTCAGATAGGTTCTGCTTAGGAGCCTAGCTGACGTATTCTTTCTCCTGGTAGTAGGGGTTCTCTTGACCAGGTCTCGAGCTATTTTACCATGTGGACCTAGCTGACGCTTTCATTATCCTTGTAGTAGGGGTTCTCTTGACCAGTTCTCACACTATTTTACCATGTGGGAATGATTGTGAGTAAGGACTCTCACTGTCAGTCGATACTAGACAGGTCTCAGAGCCCCAGAAGAGTTAGGCACTCTGCCCCTGTAAATTGAACTAAAGATTTTCCTCAACTGAACACGAAGCAAGAAGCTCCAAAGAAAGCTCACTTTATTCATTTTGCATGTTATCCTTAAGGGGAAGTTGTAGGCATTCAGATGTCCCAGCTAGGAGACACCAATCTCCATAGGACACCACTCCACAGGTTATCCCCTGAACCCTTCAGAGGTACAGGCCTTCCCCTGGTCACCCAAGGTTCAAGTGAGAACAAAGTGCAGTTATTGGACTTCAGAAGAGGCAAGCCTTTCAGCTACTGCTTCAACCTCTTTGAATTACTGTATAAGCCCGGTTCAGTCCTAAGACTAGAGAGAAAACAGGCAAGACCTTGAGACCACCCATTGGACCAGGGCAAGCTTTCCCTGGGGTAGGAATCAAGGGGTACATTAGAGCCATCAGCCCCCGATTCAGGATCTGATCGTAAACAAAATCCACTTTTGTCAAATTCTAACTCTGATTAATGAGTATAACAGCCTTAGAGAAGCAAGCAGAGTTCTAATTAAGAAGGAGGAAACTTCCATTGATCGGTTATTCGGCCCCCTCAACGTTCGAGGTGGGACTTGCAATGGATGCCACAGATATTATCGATGACCACGTCTCTGGGCAGAGAAACTTTTGAGTGGATTGGTCTAACAAGATGCTGCCCTCAGTACTTACCTTGCATAGGAGATTTTACATCCCAGAAAATACTAGCCCTCCACATCTTCAGTCAATGTGGCTGTAACAACTGAAACACTGGAAACCTCTGTAGAGAGGGTCAGTGCAGAAACCCCGGTCTTTTCAGCATCCGAATCTGCTTCATGAAAGCCACCTCCATGGCGAGTGTTCAGGCAACCTCCTGACTGGACCACTGATCTGGGGCTGTGGCCTACTTTGCATCTTCTCAAGATCTACTTAATCCTGAGAATAAGAGGAACTCTACAGATCTAGTTCTCAATGGGGTGAAGTTGCTCACATTCCTAGCTCATCGGTCTGTTAACCAGTTGGCCATCTTGGTCCTTGAGTGAAGACATTCGGTAGTCGTAAGGTTTGTCAGACAAATCGTACAGCAGGAGGCCTTGGTACTCCAGAACTCTTCAGTCCGACAAAGTCCAATTAGAGGAAGACTAGTCAAGACTCTCTTTTCCATCAGGAGGTCCATTTAAGGGTATAGGGCCATCAAGAATGACCTCAAAATCAATGACTTTGACCCATTTGAAGTTCCCCCAAGGAGACATTAGCGACTTTCAGGTACAAGTGTACATCTCCAACCCCTTCTGCCTCTGTAAAGGCTCAGATTCTATCCCTCCTTTTAATTCCCATTCTGATTAGGTCAGAATAGGTAGGTGTAGGAGAAGAATCAGAGGATGCTAGGGATGGCAGTTCCCTCCTGTGGCTGTCATGTGTGAGAAGATGCCTTTCAAGCCAGTGTGCCAGCTGCGAGTACCATGAAGCTGATGAGTGGACGGTAAAGGTCCTATAGGACATGTCTTGCCTTCGATTCGTTGGCTCTCGTCTTCCCCTCACTTGGACACTAACGGTGTTTGTGTTGTATCCCCCAACTTCAGACAAACACCTTGCCCTTCAATTAGAAGTGAGGATAAACTGGACAAGGACGTATTATAGATCATATGGGACGGAGCTCCAGCTTGTGAAGGTTGTATGATCTTAGTGGTGTAGAAGTCAGCTTGAGGCTGGAGACAGGTCATCGACCTCTCCTTGAACAAGTGTATGTTGCATACCCCATTCATTATGGAGACGGTGAGCATCTTGTGAGCTACCTTCAGGGGGAACAACTTCATGCTTTCCTTGGATCTGAAAGACCCTTAGAGTACTTTAAGATACCAATTCTTCAGTCCAGCAGAAAGTACCTCCAGTTCATCGCGGGGTGGGAGGTATTTCAGTTCAAAGTCCTGTGTTCGGACCATCTGCTGCCCCAAAGTGTTAGCTTGTGTTCACAATTGTCTTGGGATCTCACTAACTTCATATATACAGCACAGTACGTCTCTTTAGATACCTGTACGACTGGCTGATACTGTCCTCTCGACAGTACCTTCAGCAGTGAAAACAAATTTCTCTTCTTTTGCTCGATCTAGGTATTATTGTAAACTGAGAGAAGTCCAGTGTCATGCCCAAGCAGAAGATGGAGTACCTGGGAATGCTGATAGATATGATAATAGTGGGTGCCTTTCTGTTGGACAATCACATCTGTAGATTCAGCAACATCTGCTGGCTTAACAGTGGTAAAGGGTACTAGGATATCTCTTGTCCCTGGAGAAACTCTTTACACATGGGCATCTCCATCAGCAATCTCTTCGTGGTGTCTGAAGAGACACTGGTCAGCAGCTAGCAATTACTCACAAAACCTCTTTGCAGTAGAGCAGGAAATACAAAACAATCTGGCTTGGTGTCTAAGAGACATGAACCTCATCAAATGGATTTCTTTGGAGTTTCCTCCTTCAGAAATTTTGCTGTTCACAGACACATCAAAGAAGGGATGAGGTATACGCCTGAGGAACCAGACTGCTTTGTGTTGCTGGTCTGTGAAGGTGAGGAGCCTGCACATCAACTTGTTGGTGATTAAGACAGCACTTCTGGTGTTACAAGTATTCCAACAGTGCTTGATAGGCAACTGAGTGAGTAGCATTACAGTAATTAGCGATAACACTACTGTAGTGGCGTGCGTCGACAAGCAAGGAAGTAGTTTCACAACACCTCTCCTACTGTATTTGTGTTATTCTTTTACCTAACACCACTGCTCCACTTTTGACTCCAGTACTCCTACCATTGTAGCTTATGCAACACAAGCTCCTCATAATTTGTGACTCCTGAGGTGCTATTCTCAAATTCTAGTTCAGCCTGCCTCATGTAATGTTCAGTATGTTGGCACTAGAGTCAGATCTATAAGTCATTGCTACTCTCCCTCTAGCCACTCACAGGGTCCACTAGAAGTTGCTTCAAGCAGCTACAATTCAGCAGATTCTGGACAGTATTAACATAACCAAACATACACCCAGTAACTCAACTGAACAATATCTGAAAAAGGATATTTGCTTAGCTAATTATGATTTCCATACTTAGTGAAGCAAATGCATAACCTTTCCCTGAGAAAAATGGGTAAGGTCGTGCTTTTTGGTTTTACCCAAGTATTTACATCTCAATTCTGGTTATTGCTTAAAGTGAAGGAGATTTATCAACTAAAACTGTTATTTATTTTCTTGTGATATTGCAATGTTTAGTAAGTAGACATTTATTGTCATAGTTTATCAACAACTATCAAAAGTTTTTTCATATATTTACAGGAATATCAAATTGCCTTGAATTATATTAAAGGTCTATTACAAGTTGAACCAGCTAATAGGCAAGTGCTGGAACTCGAAACCTTGGTCAAAAAACGAATGGAAAAAGGTTAGTAAATTGTTAAAGTGTGGTTAAAAATTTTCCAGCTTCTTATCTTATTTATCATAAAGTATTCACATTTTTAAATAATTGTACGACTGATCTAAAGAATGTGTACTTCATTGAGATTCATGAATTGGAACAACCTAGATTTAAAGAATGATAAGGCTTAAAGAGATAGACATTAAAGAGAAAAGATGAGAAAGCAGAGCTTAAGTGAATTTTCATTACTACCTATAATACATTGCACAAGGCACTGTGAACAATAATCCTTGCAGGGTCATTACATTAAAAAATTCACACGAGTATACGTCAACTTGTTTATACTGTGACTAAATTATTGTAATAGAAGTTTCTCTAAAAATGATCTATAAGGGAATTTTTATAGTACATCTAAAGTTTTTA
>NC_090726.1:67204546-67272046 GCF_036898095.1 Palaemon carinicauda | reverse complement strand
GAGGCACTCGACCACCTTTCGGCCCTACAAAAGTAAAGGCCCAAAAAGAGGTTCCTCCAGAAACCCCCCAAGGGGGAGAGGAGGATGCGGTCACTGAAACAAGTCCTCAGGAATCCCTAAGCAATGAGGGATTCCAGGTTGGAGGCAGACTGTTTCACTTTCGGGATAGTTGGACCTTCGATCCCTGGGCCCACAGCCTAATCACGAATGGACTCGGGTGGAAATGGAACGAAATTCCACCCCATTTTCCAGAATTCTTCCAATGCTCCACCCCATTGTTGGAAGAATATACCTCAGAACTCTTGAACAAGAAGGTAATAAGGAAAGCGAAGTCCATCAAGTTCCTGGGAAGGTTGTTTGTGTTCCAAAGAAAGACCCAGACAAACTCAGAGTCATTCTAGACTTGTCTCCACTCAACAAGTTCATCGAGAACAAGAAGTTCGGGATGCTTACCTTGCAACACATAAGAACCCTTCTACTCAATAGACCTGGCAGATGAATACTGGCACCTACCAGTCAGTTGCCCCCTCTCCTCCTACCTAGGATTCAAGCTACAGAAGACAAAATTTGTCTTCAAAGCCATGCCCTTTGGACTAAACATAGCCCCAAGGATATTCGCAAAGCTAGCAGATACAATCGCCCATCAACTACGCTCCAAGGGAGTTCAAGTAGTAGTATATCTAGACGATTGGCTGGTGTGGACAGCATCCAAGACTACTTGTCTGCAAGCTGCCGGAAAGGTGATCCAGTTTCTGGAGCACCTGGGCTTCCAGATCAATCACAAGAAGTCTCGCCTTTCTCCAGCCCAGAAGTTCCAATGGTTAGGACTCCAATGGAACTTACAGTCACACCACCTCTCCATTTCATTCAAGAAGAGGAGAGAGATAGAGGGAGCTGTCAAGAGACTAATCTGATACAAGAGGATATCAAGACGCCAACAGGAAAGAGTATTGTCCTCTCTCCAGTTTGCGGCAGTGACAGACCCGGGGCTAAAAGCATGACTAAAGAATGCGTCAGGAGTCTGGAGAAGATACGCATCAAACGCTCGAAGAGATCAACTAAGGTTGACCCCGACCCAATTGCGCACGCTATTAAGGCCGTGGTCAACAGCCAAGAACCTAACACGGATGATTCCCCTGCAACTACCACAACCATGGGTGGTGATACACATGTATGCCTCCCTGGAAGGATGGGGAGGCCATTAGCAAGAAAGAAAAGTGCAAGGGAATTGGTCGCACCAGTTCAAATCCTTTCACATCAACATCTTGGAGGCCATGGCAGTTTTCCTAACGTTGAAAAAACCATCCCCTCGCAGAGCAATCCACATCAGATTGGTCCTGGACAACGAAGTGATAGTAAAATGTCTAAATCGACAAGGCTAGTGATCACCTCACATCAATCATGTGATGTTAGCCATCTTCTACCTGGCAAGGAAGAGAGGAATGCACTTATCAGCAGTTCACCTTCAAGGGTTCTGCAACTTGACGGCAGACACTCTATCCAGGTGAAAGCGGATAGAGACAGAATGGTCCCTAGACGCAGACTCATTCTCCTTCATCTCGGAAAAAGTCCCAGAACTGCAGATCAACCTCTTCGCGACGAGTGACAACAATAAACTACCTTGTTACGTAGCCCCTTACGTAGACCCTCAAGCAGAAGCCATAGATGCCATGTCTCTCGACTGGAACAGATGGAATCAGATTAACGTGTTTCCACCAACCAATCTCCTGCTGAAAGTCCTTGAGAAGCTAAGATCCTTCAGAGGGACAGCTGCAGTAGTGGTCCCCAAATGGCCCAAAAGCAATGGGTTCCCTCTAGTTCTAGAATTGAAACTGTAGCTGTTTCCTCTGCCGAACCCAGTTTTGTCCCAACTGGTTCAGAAGTCGACTTTACGCTTCATACTCAAGAACCAACAACCTACATTTCACGATTTTCTCGCCCTAGCAGCGAATAAAATGTTTGGGATCTCGAAGAACAAAGTCGACTTCATTGAAGAGTACAAGTCAAGTTCAACTAGGAGACAATATGAATCATCTTGGAAGAAATGGGTGTCCTTTGTGAAAACAAGGAAACCAACAGAAATATCGATAGATTTCTGTCTTTCTTTCTTCATCCACCTACATGAACAAGGCCTGGCTTCCACTACGATAACCCCGTGTAAGTCGGCTTTGACCAGACCTCTTTCATACGCCTTTGAGGTGGACCTCGCAAGCGAAATCTTCAATAAGATACCAAAGGCATGCGCTAGACTCAAACTGGCAACCCCTCCAAAGCCCATAACATTGTCGTTGGACAAAATCTTGCATTACGCTTCGAATCTGAACAATGAGGATTGCACCCTAAAGGATCTAACACCGAAAGTCATCTTTCTGTTCGCAATAGCCTCAGCAGCTAGAGTTAGTGAAATAGTGGCCTTATCCAGAAACGAAGGCCATATTCAGTTCCTAGACACAGGAGAACTGAACCTTTTCCCTGATCCTGCCTTTCTTGCCAAGAACGAGCTGCCCGCCAAGAGGTGGGGTCCTTGAAGAATCTGCCCACTGAAGGAAGATGTCTCTATGCCCAGTAGAGTGTCTCAAGGTCTATCTTCGAAGACTTCAAGGAAGGACAGGTGCTCCGAGGCGAAACCTCAGGATCGAATTTATCCCTTAGACAAGGGATCAAGATGTCCTTCCCCTTGATTTGTTAGCAATTACTGCGTGGAGTGTTTAAGGGAATTGTTTCTATGAGATTAGATCCGTATTTTCTTTGTGTCTTGTGTCGAGGGTATACTGTGAGGGTATTTAGACTTTCCACTGTAAAATGAATTAAGATTTTAATCTTGTAAAGTACCCTTAAATTAATATTACAGTTCTTTTAAATACTTTAAAGGGTGATGTTAACAACAAGAAATTACAGTATACCATTTGTCACTTTAATGGTAGTGCTATTGCAAGAAGTTTTGGAAAGGAAATTTTATATTTTAGCAAATTGTTACAAGTACAGGTATTTTCACATTTATTTTGTATCATTTTGAAATATTATTTCATTATTTTATGAAAGAAAAGAATTCCAGCTCATTTTGTATGATATAACCCTTCTCTCTCTCTCTCACTCTTGTGATATGTTTATTAATGATTATAAAAGCATATTCCAAAATCCCTTTCTGGGCTCCGACCTGTGCCGCCCAGTGAAATGCTCCTTTAACATTATTTCTAAGGTAAAAACTGCTATGAATCTACCAGAGAAAAAATTGTATAGGATTGCTAGGTTGAACCCAGCTCGCTCACCTAATAAGGTGTCGGTATAAATAACTGGGGCGTGATAAATCACAACCAGAGGCCTCGCACCATCTAGATATCTCCTCTCAACATCCCCGTTCAGCCAGGTGCCGTTCAACACCCTATCTCCGATCTCTACTACCAACAGTCCAACCCACGTTAGTGACGTCACTCCTTTTCATAGCACCGTGTGTTTACACTGTTCTCTTTTTTGGTGTGTGTTTTTCCCGGATTTACCCAGGATTTATCTCATGATGTCGGACTCTACTGTCACTCCATCGAAGTTAAGTACCAGATCTATGAGTTTTGAGTCTTTGGAGGTAGCCTTGCCCTTAGTTGTTAATTTATCACAGTTTTTAATTTTCACTGTTCGCGGCCCCGCTTCGGGACCGCCATGGCGGCTGGCTACCTCCTCTCTCTCTCTCTCGTTCTTAACTCCTTACAATTAGTCTTTCATACTGATTGTTTTTCATTTTGAACCTATCTGGGTAATTCACGGTTCACACCCCGTGTTATTTTATTTTGTTATGGTATTTCATTATCCTGTTATTTACGATACAGTTGTTATGATATTACGGTATCATAGTTCGTGTTAGGTTGGCATGCCTGATCGCCTTCGGGCGCTGCTAGTTTTTTATGTTACTCCACGCTATTACGTTTTCATATCCTAAGCGGATACATAACATTATTTTTACCGACTAGTAGTTGCTTTAGTTTGAGTGGGACTTTCGCGAGGCAGTTTGTTTTCATATTTTTATGTCGGCACCTCACCGACTTTGTGTTATGTTGGCCCCCCTGCCCAGCTCGGTCCTCCCCGCGCTGGAGGGTTCGGCCCCTCCCTGCCTCTCCCTTGCATCCCTCTCTTACTATATTATTCGCATGCTTTCCTACTTATTTTATACCATATCATTATTTTTATGTCTATCCGTATTGATCATTCATTATGTCGTGGTTCTTCGACCAGGTTGCTACGCCTGGTCTCTCTGTCCACGTGATAGCCTCCCCCCGCCTACATCCCCACTTCAGGGATGCCTCTCGCTCCTCGAGCCTTGGAGTCAGCTGCTTTGTTTTACGGGTCGAGTCCTCTCTTACCCTTTCCCCCCTCCCCCCCATCCCTGGGGATATCGCCTGGCTCCTTCACGGGCGGACCTTGAACGTTAGCGAGGCTATATGTTATACAGTAGATGTTATAGATTTTATAGTTTTCCCCTATCCTCCCGTAGCCGTTTTCTCCCTGCCGCTCCGATTGGCCATCGGTCGGTGGGAGGGATTTCTGCTATGTTTTGGGTTCCATGTCTTTTATATACACATTATTCCTGGATGCTACTTCCCGGTTCTGCACCCCACGGACCCATTATAGGATCCCTGACTTCACCCTCCCCGTGTGGCGTTCCGCACTTCACGGACCCCACTCGATGTTAATAATTTTATCTACGGGATCCCCGTTCGTAGCTTCCAGACCTAGTTATCTTGTCGAGTTTTTGGTTAAGGTCCTTGAGCCCGTCGGTGAGTCTCTGACTCCCGACAACCCCCCCTCCCATGTCCCGCCTACCCCGGTAGGCTAACACGAGCCCCGGGCTCTCTCAGTTGTCTCTCCGGAGCCAGCGTATATCCCTAACCATATTCGATTACTCTTATATTTATATATATATTTCTTTTACTCGACTGTCCCCCCTTGTATGATCATAGTTACGGATTGACTTATTTTGTTACCTATTAAGTGTTTTATCGCCCTTACGGCTTAAGAATGTTTTACCCACTGCTATAGCGGTGTACTTTAAGCTCCCGGAGCTCCCGGGCTCCTCTAGCTTTATCGCCATTACAGCTTAAGAATGTTTTACCCACTGCTATAGCGGTGTACTTTAAGCTCCCGGAGCTCCCGGGCTCCTCTAGCTTACCACGTGATACTTATGTATCTTTATTTTACAGATGGTACGCTGTGCGATGACAGCCTGCTCGGCGGTCCTCCACCAACCCTGCGGCCACGACGTATGTCGGTCACACGCCCACTGTGCTATCCTTGTGGATGGATTGACCGTCTGGCACCCGGACAATTGCGTAGTCTGTTATAAGCTGGCCTCCACGCTCACCTCAGACTCAGTAAGTGGAATTACGGTTAATTTTAAATTTACATTGTATTAACCTCTGTCATTCATGTTATTTTCAACGTGTCCCCTTTTCGGTGGCCTCGTTTTCGCAAGGAGATCCTAAGCCTTCTTATTTTACTTCCCTTGTGGAAACCACTTACCTCCAGTAATACTGTAGTCTATTCTCTTTCAGAGCTCCCAGCCGGCTAAGACCTCAGCCCTGGCGACCCTCAAGGTCTGGATCGGCGGGTTCGCCCGCAACGTAAAGGCTAAAAAGCCTTACATTCTTTCAGAGGAATGGTGTTCTCTCATATACCCCAATGCTAAGACATCGGCTGCGGTCCCCAAGGACGTGGCGGACCCCATTATTGAGAAGATTGAGTCCCTGCTCTTAGCCCCGGGCCAGGAGGAGACGGGCGGGACTATCACAGAAGACGTCGCTACCCTCAACCTGGACATAGAACCGATGGCTCTTGACGAACCGGACGTAGGTAGTGAGGTAGGTGAGGCAGGTGGGTCCCGGGCTAAGATTCCTCTCCTTAGCCCGACTTTTTCTTCTACTTCTGCTCATTCTTCTTTTCAGGGCTTTCCGGGGACACCCGGGGCTGATTTCAAGCCTCGCCCAGTTACCCCGAAGGTTAAGGCTCACCGTAAGCCTTTACTCAAGACCCGAAAGTCTTCAAAATCCCCGAAGTCAGTCAAGACTTCATCCTCTAGAGTCCCCAAAGACTCCGCTGCCGCATCTTCAACCTCTCATGGTTCGATATCTACGCCGGCCCCCGTTCCCGCCCCGGAGGAACCCTTCGACCCAAAATCCTTTTCTAAGGAACTTCTTTCCCAGATCGGGTCTTTCATGTCATCCCTCACTGAGAGGATCTCCTACAATGAGAACTTGGTACAAGGCCTCATGCGTTCGTGGCTGCCACAACAGCAGCAATACCCCATCCCCGACGCTTCCAAGCTCCCACCATTCACCAAAAGTAACCCCTGGAGGATGGCTCTGCATTCTCCTTTTACAGATGGCATGCTGACCATCGAGGGTTTTGGCACCCGGCCTATCGAGGACTTCGAGTTCTATCCGCCGGGACTCCAATTCCCCTTCCCCGGCTTCGCCCGTTTGACCGAAGAGGCTCTGGTCCGCTTAGATAAAGTCCCTAGGGAGACTGTTATTTATCCCAAGGAACAGGCCCAGTCTACCTTGGTCCGGGCATTAAACGAGTGGGATTGTGTGAACACGATGCTCACACCCCACAAGAGCTCTTATACCATGTTTGTGGTTGAAGAACAAACCCCCACCCCATGCGTCACCAAGATCATGGACATTGCCTATCAGTCCGCCAAGGAAGAAAAGCCTCTGCCCCAGCTCCTGGAGACAGACTTGACTTCCACCCTCTTCCCAGGTGACCACGAGTGCTGGCGTAACGCCCCAGCCACCTTCACGGCAGGCAAACTGAGCGCTGACTGTGCTTCCACACAGTTCAGCGAACGCCTCCCCAAGCTCCCGGAATCACTAATCAGCCTTGAGTTCGAGGCCCGGTGCAGGCTGAGTAGGTCGATTAATTCAGCCAGTTTGGCCGAGATGACCGCCATCACTTACGAGGAGGAATCTCTTTTTAAAGTTCTCACCAAATCCCTCCTACAGACCTTGTTAGTTGATGCTTTCGAGTTTCTCAACGCTAGATTCCGTTGCCGGAGACACGTGTTAGCCGAGGCTACCATCAGGCATGAGCCTAATAGGCTCATCAAAGCCCCGGTCTGGGGCCCGGACCTCTTCCTGGAGGACTTGGTAAACTCCGTACTCAGCGAGGCAGCTAGGGTTAACCAGAGCCTCAAAGTTAGATGGGGCCTAGTCCCCAAGCGGAAGTTTGAACCAGCTGGCGCCTCGGCCCGAGGCAGGAAGAGGTTGAGGCCCTTCCATTCCTCCCAGAACAGACAACCCCTTCAGATTGTACAACCCCAACCTTCTACTTCGAAGGGACAACCTCAACAACAGTATGTGTTGGTCCTTCAGGCACAGGTAGCATCGACTTCGTATGCTACCTCCCCTGCCTTTAAGCCCACCTACGAGTCCCAAGGTTCCTTCCAAGGCTACCAACGCAACAGAGGCTCTGGCACCAGAGGTGCCTTTCGTAACAGAGGTGGCGGAAGGGGTTTCAACCGAGGCAAGGCATTCCGCGGAGGCAGAGGAGGCAAGTCATCCTCAGCCCATTGAAAATCTTCAGGTAGTAGGGAGACTTTATATCTTTCGAGACCGTTGGAAGTTCAGCAATTGGGCTTCCAGCATAATTTCCAAAGGTCTGGGGTGGAGCTGGATAAAAGGGCCCCCTCCACCGACCAGTTTCTATCAACTTCTAACGGAGGAACTAAGATCGTTTACAGAAGACCTATTGCAGAAGAACGCAATCCAAAGAGTCCATCGTTTAAAATTTCAAGGTCGCTTGTTCAGCGTGCCAAAGAAAGGCTCAGACAAGCGAAGAGTAATCCTAGACCTGTCCCGTCTGAACTCCTTCATTTGTTGCGACAGGTTCCACATGCTAACCGTCTCTCGGGTGCGGACCTTACTTCCCCGTGGGGCCGTCACCACCTCTAATAATAGATCTTACCGATGCCTACTATCACGTTCCAATAGCAAGGTACTTTCGTCCTTTCCTAGGCTTCAAACTAGGCAAACAAGCCTATGCATTCTAAGTGATGCCATTCGGGCTCAACATAGCACCCAGGATCTTCACTAAACTAGCAGACACGGTAATCCAAGAACTTCGAACCCAAGGGATTCAAATAGTGGCTTATCTGGACGACTGGCTCGTCTGGGCAAACAACGTCAGGAACTGCCTCACGGCAACAGACAAGGTTCTCACCTCCCTTCGTCAGTTAGGGTTTCAAGTCAACCTCGACAAATCCCGCCTGGTCCCGGAGACCAAGTTTCAATGGCTGGGGTTACAATGGGACCTACGTTCCCATACGCTATGCCTCCCGAAAGCCAAGAGGACGGAAATAGCAAAGAACACGAAACGGTTTCTCAGGGAAAAGTTGACGTCCAGGAGGAACCAGGAAAGAATCCTAGGCTCCTTGCAGTTCGCCTCCGTAACAGACGTTGTCCTAAAGGCCAAACTAAAGGACATAAACAGAGTATGGCGCTCCAGGGCAAACAAGAAGCGTCGAGACAAAAGAGCTCGACTTCTCCCAATCCTACGAAAGAGTCTTCAGCCATGGACGAAAATCAAAAGCCTATCGAAGTCAGTCCCCTTACAATATCCGGCCCCAGGACTCGTCATTCACACAGACGCCTCCTTAACAGGGTGGGGAGGATACTCCCAACACAAGAAAGTCCAGGGACTATGGTCGACGATATTACGACAATTTCACATCAATGTCCTAGAGGCCATGGCAGTATTCCTTACTCTAAAACGACTGAACCCAGCCAGGAACCTTCATATCAGGCTGGTTCTAGACAGCGCAGTCATAGTCCACTGCATAAACAGAGGAGGCTCCAAGTCAGCCCACATAAACCACGTCATGCTAGCAATTTTTTCCATGGCGACATTGAACAAGTGGCATCTGTCAGCAGTCCACCTTGCGGGAGTGCGGAATGTAGTGGCAGACGCACTTTCGAGAACAACTCTGCTGGAGTCGGAATGGTCCCTAGACAAACAGTCATTCAAATGGATCTTATCTCAGGTCCCAGGTCTCCAGGTGGACTTGTTTGCGACGGAATCCAACCACAAACTAGAATGTTACGTGGCCCTCAACCTGGACCCTCGGGCTTATGCCACAGACGCAATGATGTTAGATTAGAACGTTTGGAAGAGGATTTATCTGTTCCCTCCGATAAATCTCCTATTGAAAGTATTGGACAAACTCAGGTCTTTCAGAGGCCGAGTGGCTCTGGTAGCCCCCAACTGGCCCAAGAGCAGTTGGTTCCCTCTGTTGCTGGAACTGGGCCTCTGCCCTCGGCAGATACCCAACCCTATACTAACACAAGTAGTACAAACTCGCAATGTGTTAGCTTCCTCAAGAATTCAGAGTGCCCTAACTTTATGGACTTCATGAAGTTTGCAGCTCAAAAGGGTGCAAATATTGACCCTCTAAATACCCTATTTTTGGAATCGGACAGAAGGGAATCCACCCTCCGTCAATATGACTCAGCTGTTAAAAAGCTTGCTAAGTTTTTAAAGGACTCAAAGGTTGAAAAGATGACGATGAATCTAACTGTAACCTTCTTCAGAACTCTATTTGAATCAGGCCTGGCAGCCAACACCATCACTACGACCAAGTCAGCTTTGAAAAAGATATTCCATATTGGTTTTGATATTGACTTTACGGATTCTTACTTCTCGTCCATCCCGAGAGCTTGTGCCAGATTAAAACCATCAACTCGCCCTAGTGCAGTTTCCTGGTTTTTAAACGATGTCCTGAAACTGGCCTCTGACACTCTTAATGATTCCTGCAATTACATGGCACTGTTAAGGAAGACATTGTTCCTATTGAGCCTCGCTTCTGGCTCCAGAATTTCAGAACTATCAGCCCTGTCTAGAGACCCAGGTCATATTGACTTCCTCTCTTTGGGAGAAGTCCTTCTCTCCCCTAACAAAGTTTTCCTGGCTAAAAATGAGGACCCTCAGAACAGATGGTCTCCCTGGAAGATTGTTTCGCTTCCTCGGGATCCATCCTTGTGTCCAGTTACCACCTTGAAATCCTACTTAAATAGAACTTCCACTACAACCACAGGGCCCTTATTCATTAGAGAAAATGGAGGAACCATTACCCTTAAAGGAATCAGGCAACAAATCATTTATTTTATTAAACAGGCTAATCCTGAATCATTCCCCCATGTCCATGATATTCGAGCTGTTGCTACTTCAATTAATTTCTTCCATCACATGAAATTTGATGAGCTCATGAAATATACAGGCTGGAAGTCCCCTAAAGTTTTTAAACGCCACTACCTAAAACCTTTGGAAGCTCTAAAATTTGCTACAGTAGCAGCTGGGAATGTGGTTCCTCCTGAAGGTACTGAGTCTTAATCACAACGTCTTGCTCTATCCTCCTTTTCTCCTACCTGCCTTACTTATTGTTACTACCTAGTTTTGGTTTTGTTTTGCTTGATCTACACCCTTATGGTGTATTGTTTGATACCCTGTTATGATCTCAATTTCTACGAATTGTTTTTGATTTTACCTGTTTTTAGTCTTACTCTCCACGGGCTGGTTTTGTATTATTTATTATTAAGAATGTTATTTATTTGATCTGCATTATCTGCTTGTCTTTTCTTGCCATCCCTGGTATGGGATTTTTTGCCATTATTGTATTTAACTATTCGCACTTTATGTTGAGAGTACTTACCTACGGGATACCTTGTTTATCCTTTTCTGATATTAAAATCACGTTTGGTATTATTTTGTATTTATTACTTCCCTCAGGTATTGTGCCAAGTTTGGGTCCCTATTCTCTGGCACTATTTCACTGGGCGGCACAGGTCGGAGCCCAGAAAAGGGATTTTGAAGAAGGAAAAATCTATTTCTGGGCGAGAGACCTGTGCCGCACAGTGAACCCACCCGTCCCTCCCTTCTTGGGCCCCAATCTTGGGTGCAATAAGGAGTGACGTCACAGGCGAGGGTTGGACTGTTTGTAGTAGAGATCGGAGCTAGGGTGTTGAACGGCACCTCGCTGAACGGGGATGTTGAGAGGAGATATCTAAATGGTGCGAGGCCTCTGGTTGTGATTTATCACGCCCCAGTTATTTATACCGACACCTTATTAGGTGAGCGAGCTGGGTTCAACCTAGCATTCCTATACAATTTTTTCTCTGGTAGATTCATAGCAGTTTTTACCATAGAAATGATGTTAAAGGAGCATTTCACTGGGCGGCACAGGTCGGAGCCCAGAAATAGATTTTTCCTTCGTCAAAATCCCTTTATTTTCTGATGGCGTTCAGTATGCCGCCAAGTACTAGCTAGGCAAACTAACCTACCTCTCATCTGTGAGATTTGAAAACGAGCCATGATTTGTAATCTTTTATACGTTCTAATCTTTTTTTCTTTTTTTATTAATTTTGCTCAAGTCCGTATTGGCAGAAGTTCGTTTGCTCAGAGTTTGTATGTAGGAGGTTACTGTGTACATATTAAAAAAACCAGAGACTTCTGTCTAGCCTTATTGGTTTTAAAAATATTAATTCATGGGTTTGAATAAACTAATGAACGAATAGTAATAATATTGGAATTAAATACAGTAACTTAGTAATGTATTGAAATTGTGCTTTTCCAGATGCAATCAAAGGAGCAGCAATTGCAGGAGGAGCTATATTGGGTCTTGGAGCATTGGCAGGATTAGCTGTAGCACTCGCAAAGAAACACTGATTGTCTTTCATTTTTATTACTTTTGAAGAATATTTATTCTCGGCATCACTCTCAAATAGCATAGTCCAATAAAAATGCTATGTTGAGAATACAGTATATGTTATGATCTTTAGTTATTCTGTTGTGAAGTTCATTCCAGTATTGACAAATGAAGTTCATTATGCATATTGTTTGTTTTTAGTGTCATCTACCATATTTTAACTTCCCTTAAAAATAACTTGCTTTTGTTTATATTTATTTTATTAGGACTGCTTTTATTCAGTAGCATATGTTTGATGACATTGATATTTGTACATTATGATTCAAACTTTTCATAAGGATTCATAAACTTTACATGTAATTACTGCTCTGTCTTAATCATACAGGGTATTTATCCAACACAGAATTGTACAATATAAGCTATATGTAATGACCAGGAGAAGATTTTTTCATTTGCACCAAGTAAGAGTTGAACCTCCTGTAATTATTTTGATTCAGCAAACCTCTAAAAGTTCTTTTAGCCAAAATATGGTGTCCCTTGTCTTATATTTTCCAGTGCAAACATTTGATAATTGAGTATTTCCAAGACATCATAGAACCTGTTATCATAAGACTTAATTTTGTGTTGCTTGATAATATGTGATGTCTTCATCTTATTCAAGTAATGTATTTCATTTTAGAACAGGTAAGAGTTGAACCTCCTGGAATCATTGGGTTGATTCAAGAAACGCCTAAAAGAACTCTAGCCATATTATCCTGTCCCTTGTCATATTTTTTCATGGGTAAACATTATATATTCAAGCATTTTCAAGGCATAAATCATAAAACCAGGTGATTAGATATAATGTCTTCATCTTATTCAAGTAATGTATCCTAATTGGACTGAGTAGTGGCTGTGTATGAAATAACCCTATAATCTAAAATTATATTTTGTAAATTGATTGGTTCATATTGTAAAGAATTTATTTTCTTAAATTCAGGACTTAGATATTTATTACAATACATATCTACCAGATGAAAATAATATTACTACAGAATTTTTTTTCAATTATTTATTTATTTTGTGGAGTAGTGGCTGTGAGATCAATATCTGTAAAAGAAGCTGTTTTATCTTTTCATTGCATTTTTTGGTAATGTTTTGTATGAATCGGTTTAAGTATCGCACATTACAGTGATTAATTTTGTACTCTTAGTCACATATACCTGTGAATGCATGATATTTTTAATATTCTTGTCATTAGTTTTAAACTTACCATGTTGTGTCCTAATGTTAGTGTGTACTGAATTTACTCTTTGAAAAAAAATTTAGAATATGTTTGCAAACTATAGTGCTGAAAGGATTTTGAGATGTACAGTACATAGTGATATTAAGAGACACATTGTAATATATGTATAAAAGGCTATAGTATCTTATCCAGGTTGTCATATTGTACTTTTAAATTTAATAAAGAAGCAAAGCTATATAGGTAGAATGTTTGCATTATTTATGTAATCCTACTTGGCTATTGTATTTAAACAAGTATTGTTGGCAATGTAAATGTTTTTCAAATTTGATTCTGTATATTAATTCTTTACTTGACCTTCTTTATATTAAACTTACAGAATCACACAGAAGATCTGGAATTTTATAAGAATTACTTATTATACCTATTTGATGAGAGAAATAATTTCAGGATTGTGCTGGTAATTGAGTTTCATGTTTGATGTTTTATTTAATGTGAACTGGAACAGAAAACTTACCAGGCCTAATTTTTTATTTTCTGATATTGTGCCAAATTAGACTTGTTGGTATCTGTACATCATTAAAAAAACAAAGGACCTCATGCCACTTAGTATTAAGTGCGAGAAAGAGAGATGGTAGGGGGACCAGTCAAATCATACTTATTTTTGTAGCCTTACAATGAAAAGTAATATAGTTTTGCCAGATGTGTTTTTGTGCTCAGGAATCATTTATTTAAATTCTTCAAAGTTGCTATCACAAGTACGTGCATACTTGTCTGTTTATTTTATGCCTTTGGTTTTACTGTCTTTAACACTATACAGTATTGTACGTATTTGGTTTTAACCTTAATATAAAAAATATAACTTTGTTTATGAAACTACATTGTCATATAATGTTACACATTTTATGCAGTTCTCTGTCTTACCACTTTTATGTCTAATCTTGGGAATTGGTCTAGTTGTGGGAATGTTGAAATCTTGATGTTCTTTTTATCCAGAGGTTTAAGTTTATGTACACGATACGTATGTTTAGTACAGTATGTGTACGTAAATTATACAGTAAAAGCATAAGTCACAAAGGGAAAACTGGAAATATATAAAAATACAATCACATATATTAAACCTTTTACCCCCAATGGACTACTGGTACGTTTCACAAAACTCATCCCTTTACCCCCATGGACGTACCGGTACATCCTTGCAAAAAACTGCCGTGTACATTTTTTTTTTTTGCATATTTTTGATAATTTTTTTGAGAAACTTTAGGGATTTTCCAAGAGGATGAGACCAACCTGACCTCTCTATGACAAAGATTAAAGCTGTTAGAGCAATTTAAAAAAAATGTACTGCAAAATGTGCTTGAAAAAAAATAACCCTTGGGGGTTAAGGGTTGGAAAGTTCAAAATAGCCTGGGGGTAAAAGGGTTAGAACAGCTGCAATACAAGGTGGAGGCAATCAAAACAAGGCAAAGGAAAAGCATTCAACTATTAGGTATTGACTAGAATAAAATACACCATTCCATTTTGCCAGAAATTAAAACTAAAGAAAAAATAAATTATAGACAAATTTAAACCACAAAAACAAAAATAATGCTTATTATTTGCTAAGAGATAAAATAGTGTTGAATAGTAGAAATCAACATTGCCTAGAAATCCTACTATGGAGTATTGTTGACAGTCCTCTAAGGACAGTTCTATAAAGCTCAAGAGACTACAAGCTGCCACCAAAAACTCAAGTGTATGGGATACATACTGCAGTGCTAATAAGTCAACCAGCAACTCTCTTGTACCAAGAAAGTTATCTTCCAGAAACTCTAAGGCCTAATCAGTAATCAAAGACCAGATGAAATTATACATGGCTGACACATGTGACTAAGGAGGGAAAAAATTGCTCAACTTTTATTTTTAATGAACACTGCTAAGAAGTTGCACAGGGAAGAGGAACATGTAGATTTAGATACCCTTGTGAGAGACTTGCTTTCTCACCAGTCCTAAGGAAGACCCCATACAACATCGCCTTAGAAAAAATCAATTGCTTAGGGTAGGATGTTCACTGTCTTTCCTTAGGGAAGCAGCTTGTCAATTAAGTAACCTAGGCATTATGATTAGAAAAGGATATTAGCATATCCTCTACATCATAGAGAAAGAATATATAGTAAAGAGGGGGGATCCTAGAAATCTCCAAATCCCTGTCACTGATTTGAAGACCTGACTGAAATACCTAAATAAAATAAGGTAGCATAGATAATAAAATCAACTGATCTAGTTTAAAGGTTACTCATGAATGGCCGAGGAAAGGGACTGACCATATATACATGAGATCAGTGCCCAAGTCCCCTCTCTGCCAAAGCTAGGAAGAGGGAGGGAAAGGCAATGGCTGCTGTTGACTTGACAGATAGATCTATAGGTTTCTCGAAACCCTCCATCCTTGGTTCACAAGGATAGTAAGGTTGCAGATACTACGTAAAACTGTAGAATTTGAGCATGTCTCCAATCCAAGTCCAGTAGATTTCCAGGCAAGGACATTTCCAAGAGGCTACCACAACCCTGATGCTATCTAGCTACCTATGATTATTAGTAACTGTAACAAAGGTTGTTGTTATGGCACTGTAAATACTGAAGGTACGTAAAACTTTTAATCCCCTAAAATTCACGTTATACTATCATAAGTAACAGTACCACCAAGATTCTGAATTTGAGTTCATCTCTTACATCCTAAAGGGACAAGTCATGATATCCTGTTAGTGTTTATTGATACAGCATAAAGTCAAAAGCCACCCTTTTTGCCGATTGCATCATTAGATATAAACATTTTACAGTACTTTATATCAAAATGTACTTATGGATGAGACAATTCAACTCTTGACGACCAATGTATTTGGTATGCAATCTTAATGTCGTCTCCCCCTAGACGAACAATGAATGTAATGTACGCCCCCAAATATAAATATTTCTTTAAATATTCATTAAAAAATAAATTTTGTTCCTAAAAAATAGCTCTATGCTAGTGGTAGAGCCATAGTTGATCTACATCGCTATAGGTCTGGAATAACGATTATTCCAGACCGATTAGAAAAAAGAAAAATCTCTGGTCACTGTTTTCAAACAATTTTTTTTAATGTCTTCTTTCGTAATTTATAAAATATTGTTTGGGTTGCTTTGGAAAATCTATAATGTACACGTAAGTTAAAGAAAAATTTTGAAAACATATCCAAGATTTATTACAGGTAGACATGTTCTATTGCAATTCTGATTATTCTGTCATATAATATAACAAATTGGGTAAAAAAACTGTTATAATTTTTTGTCCTTAGCTATACAAAACGGATTTTGAGCGAAGCGAAAAATCTATTTTTGGGTGAGATAGCCATGGCGTCCTGATGGAAGGTTCCTTTTTGGTAGCTTCCTTGGGTATATCACTACTAAATATTCCCAGAGAATTTAACCACAGGTTTATCACAGAATTCTAACTTCTGGAGCGAGTATCCTAAAGGTTTCCCTTTTAAGACATCGTATATCAACAGGGGACGCATGTATTAACGCGCCACATAGCTATCTACACCCCAAACAGAGTTAACACTTTGGTGTGTAGGGGCGGAGAATAGCTGGGGAGCCGTTCCACAGCTAATCTCGTTCGTGGCTACTTTTGGTACTCGAGACGTAAACAAATGGGCGCCATTGCTAAATGACGTCACGTCCGTCCTCATCCTGAAGCCAGTTGCTTGCCGATCGCCATGATACAGCAGAGCAGGGTGGGACATGAAAAAACTGGACGAAGTAGCAGGGAGGGTCCATCAGGACGCCATGGCTATCTCACCCAAAAATAGATTTTTCGCTTCGCTCAAAATCCGTTTTTTGGGCTCAAGCCATGGCGTCCTGATGGAAGAATACCAGAGAATCAATGTATCTTGGTAGATTTTCCCCTATTTGAGTAAGTGCCAAGGGCTTTGAACAGGGTAGCATAGTAATCTTAATAAAAGAACCGTAGGGAAGAGATCTTCCTGCCCCCCTGGCAGTGAAGTTCCCACGGGCCATGCCGAGATCAAAGTGGGTATCGAAGGGCTATTCACCCTGCTAGAAGAACCTGAAGAACTTGGAGACAAGACTGAATGGTTGGCATTCATATAGGAACATTCTCAAGAGCAGACGAGTGGTGGTTAGACACTGTATGTAGAGGAGAATTGTCTCGTCTCTAAGGTATGAAGAGTAAGTATTCGTATTGGAATATTACATTGCATAGGTGAATATATAATAAGGGTTGAGACCTTAGTATCTTCATTAACCATAAGAGGAAGGGGATAATAAAACTATGACAGACATGTATTTCATAGGATCAGTAGGAGCGGATTGAGACGCACAAGTAATAAAATAAGAATTTTATTTCACAATTGCAGAGAAATTAAATGAATTGCAATAATATGTAAAGCTAATTTACCATCCATCCATATACCAAAGGCACTTCCCCCAATTTTGGTGGGTAGCCGACATCAACAAGAAACAAACAAAAAAGGGGACCTCTACTCTCTACGTTCCTCCAGCCTAACCAGGGACTCAGCCGAGTTCAGCTGGTACTGCTAGGGTGCCACAGCCCAACCTCCCACATTTCCACCACAGATGAAGCTTCATACTGCTGAGTCCCCTACTGCTGCTACCTCCGCGGTCATCTAAGGCACCGGAGGAAGCAGCAGGGCCTACCGGAACTGCGTCACAATCGCTCGCCATTCATTCCTATTTCTAGCACGCTCTCTTGCCTCTCTCACATCTATCCTCCTATCACCCAGAGCTTTCTTCACACCATCCATCCACCCAAACCTTGGCCTTCCTCTTGTACTTCTCCCATCAACTCTTGCATTCATCACCTTCTTTAGCAGACAGCCATTTTCCATTCTCTCAACATGGCCAAACCACCTCAACGCATTCATATCCACTCTAGCCGCTAACTCATTTCTTACACCCGTTCTCACCCTTACCACTTCGTTCCTAACCCTATCTACTCGAGATACACCAGCCATACTCCTCAGACACTTCATCTCAAACACATTCAATTTCTGTCTCTCCATCACTTTCATTCCCCACAACTCCGATCCATACATCACAGTTGGTACAATCACTTTCTCATATAGAACTCTCTTTACTTTCATGCCCAACCCTCTATTTTTTACTACTCCCTTAACTGCCCCCAACACTTTGCAACCTTCATTGACTCTCTGACGTACATCTGCTTCCACTCCACCATTTGCTGCAACAGCAGACCCCAAGTACTTAAACTGATCCACCTCCTCAAGTAACTCTCCATTCAACATGACATACAACCTTGCACCACCTTCCCTTCTCGTACATCTCATAACCTTACTCTTACCCACATTAACTCTCAACTTCCTTCTCTCACACACCCTTCCAAATTCTGTCACTAGTCGGTCAAGCTTCTCTTCTGTGTCTGCTACCAGTACAGTATCATCCGCAAACAACAACTGATTTACCTCCCATTCATGATCATTCTCGCCTACCAGTTTTAATCCTCGTCCAAGCACTCGAGCATTCACCTCTCTCACCACTCCATCAACATACAAGTTAAACAACCACGGCGACATCACACATCCCTGTCTCAGCCCCACTCTCACCGGAAACCAATCGCTCACTTCATTTCCTATTCTAACACATGCTTTACTACCTTTGTAGAAACTTTTCACTGCTTGCAACAACCTTCCACCAACTCCATATAACCTCATCACATTCCACATTGCTTCCCTATTTACAACAAATTATAATGTACATAGTAATAAAGACTTGCTCTTGAATCTGAAAGGGAATTTCAAATTTATTAGTAGGCACTCGTTCTCGAGGAACGTCAGTCTTTAAATAAAACACATCATGCTCTAGGCATGCGGCACTCGTGTGACGACTATGACATTTCACCTGGGATAAGAACAGTTATAAGAAAGCACTAAGTGTTTTCGACATCACTACGTATCACTCGAGGGTCAACATAGGCACCCGAAGAGTTAGAGTCCCAAGTAACTCGCTGTTCTATGCAGAGTTAGGTGCAGGTTTCATGACACTACCTGCGGCTACCACAAAATGTTTGACTTCGTGCACTTGTTTCGCATAATGTTTGAAGAAAACACGCGAGGACTTCCAGCCTGTGAAACTCTTAAGGCTTTCGAAGTCCATACTCTGAAAGAAATTCAGAGACGATGCAACTTTTCTAGGATCGTGACCGGCGGGTGTACTGTCAGGATCCGCTCTGCGAATGAAGTAGGTGATTTTCGCTCTTAGTTGTTTCAGTGACAGGTCGCTGCCCGATGTTTCTCCTTTGAAGAGTTGGCCTCCACCAAAGTCCGAAGTTCTGCGAAGATAGACCTTGAGGCTCTCTACTGGGCATAGAGAGGCATCTTCCTTCAGGGGGCATATTCTCCAAGGGCCCCATCTTTTGGTGGGTAATTCGTTTTTGGCGAGAAACGTCGGATCCGGGAAGAGGGTAAGGTCTCCTGAGTCAGTAAACAGGATATGACCCTCTTCTCTTGATAATGCCACTATTTCGCTGACTCGGGCTCCTGAAGCAAGAGCAAAGAGAAATATAACTTTCTGAGTCAGATCCTTGAGAGGGCATGAATCATTATCCAAGTTGGAGGCGAAATGGAGCACCTTGTCCAATGACCAGGAGATCGGTTTCGGTGGGGGTGCTGGGCGTAGACGAGCGCATGCTTTCGGCAGTTTATTGAAGATGTCGCTGGACAGATCAATTTGGAAGGCATACAACAGAGGTCTAGTCAAGGCCGATTTGCAAGTAGAAATCGTATTGGCTGCCAAGCCCTGTCCATGAAGGTGAATAAAGAAGGACATGCAAAAATCAATGGTGATTTCCGTAGGATTTTTTGCCTTGACGAATGAGACCCATTTTCTCCAAGATGATTCGTATTGCCGTCTTGTGGATTCGGTCTTGTATTCCTCGAGGAAGTCTAGACTTTTCTTCGAGATTCCAAACCTCTTCTTCGCGGCTAGGGAGATAAAATCATGAGATGAAGGTCCTTGATTTTCGATGATGAAGCGAAGACAGTCGACTTCTGTACTTGCTGGGAGAGAACTGGGCCCGGGAGAGGGATCAGCGTGGGCTGCAGCTCCAGGACCAGGGGGTACCAGTTGCTCCGGGGCCACTTGGGAGCCACTAGGGCCGCTGTCCCTTTGAAGGTTCTCAGCTTGGAGAGGACTTTCAGCAGAAGGTTGGTGGGAGGAAACAGGTAGATCTTGGACCATCTGTTCCAGTCCAGGGACATGGCGTCCACTGCCTCTGCCTTGGGGTCCTCGTACGGGGCCACATATCGAGGAAGTTGATTGTTGTCGCTCGTTGCGAAGAGATCGATCTGAAGTTCCGGGACTTGGTGAGAGATGAAGGAGAATGATCTTGCGTCTAGAGACCATTCCGACTCTATCGGGCTTGTCCGAGATAGAGCGTCCGCCGTCACGTTGCGGAATCCTTGTAGGTGAACTGCAGATAGGTGCCACTTCTTCCTCTCTGCCAGACGGAAGATTGTTAGAAGCACCTGATTTATCTGGGGCGATCTTGAGCCTTGGCGATTGAGACATTGAACTACCACCGAGTTGTCTAGGGTTAGACGAATATGGATCAAGGGAGGCGGGGAGAGTTTCTTCAGTGTTAGAAGGACCGCCAGGGCCTCCAAGATGTTGATGTGAAACGTCTTGAATAGTGGAGACCATGTGCCTTGAGCCTGTTTTTGGTGGGAGTGACCTCCCCAACCCTCCAGCGAAGCGTCCGTGTGGATGTTGAGTGATGGAGGTGGGTGTTGAAGAGGGATGGACCTTTTCAGGGCCGTCGCTTCCGACCACGGCTTGAGGAGAAGTCGAAGTCTGTTTGGGAGCCGTCTCTTGAGGTCTCTTCGAGCGATGGATGCAGAACGTCTCCAGACTCCCGCGGCATCCTTTAGCTGTGCACGAAGCACCGGGTTTGTCACTGAGGCGAACTGTAGAGAGCCTAGAACTCGTTCCTGCTGGCGTCTTGAGATCCGCTTGGATTTCAGTAGTCGCTTGACAGACCCTGCTATTTCCTTCCTTTTCTTCTGGGGGATGGAAAGGCGGTGTGACTGAAGGTTCCACTGGATTCCTAACCATTGGAACTTCTGAGCTGGAGAGAGGCGAGATTTCTTCGCGTTTATCTTGAATCCCAGGTGTTCTAGGTACTGGGTGACTTTGCTGCAGGATTTTAAACAATCCTCGGGCGATGGAGCCCAGACTAGCCAATCGTCGAGGTAGGCCATCACCTGGACGTCTCGGAGGCGGAGCTGTTGTACTATGGCGTCCGCCAACTTTGTGAAGATCCGAGGGGCCACGTTGAGGCCGAAGGGCATAGCCCTGAAGGCGTAGCTTTTCCTTTGGAGTCGAAATCCTAGGTAGGAGGAAGCGTGATGGTTCATTGGAACGTGCCAGTAGGCATCCGCCAGGTCTATGGAGACCGTGTAAGAACCTCGAGGCAGAAGGGTCCTTATCTGTTGAAGAGTCAGCATCTTGAACTTGTCGTTCGCTATGAACTTGTTGAGGGGGGATAAGTCCAGAATGACTCTGAGTTTGTCGGAGTCTTTCTTGGGGACGCAAAACAGTCTCCCTTGGAACCTGGGGGACTTTACCCTCCTTATCACCTTCTTGTTCAAGAGGTCTAGGACATATTCTTCCAGAAGGGGGGTTGATCGTTGGAAGAATTGCTGGAAGGTTGGGGGTGGTTGAGTCCAACTCCAGTCTAGACCTTTCTTGACGATGCTGTGTGCCCAGGGATCGAAGGTCCAACGATCCTGGAATTGGCGGAGTCTTCCTCCCACCGGAAGCACTTCATTGCTTCTGGTGTCCCGAGGGCTTACTGCCTCGGCCGCTAGCTCCCCTTCCTCCTCTGCCTCTGGAGGGACGGCGAGATGCGTCTCTGCTTGCACCCGTTTGAGCCTCTACCTTTGGGACGAAAGGTAGTTGTCTGTTGTTCAAAGGCAGGGGTGAAAACCGGTGACTGGGACAAAACCGGTTGGGTGACCAACTGAAAGGTCTGTTGTGGCTGAGCAGCCACTTGGGGAGTAGCGGGTCCCGGAAACTGCCGTCGCTGTTGACGTTGCTGGGGTTTTTTGCTTGGAGGATTTCCTCTTAGGTTGAGGGCCATCGTCCTGAGAGGATTTCCTCTTTTTTGACATGCCCCACTTGTTGAGAAGGTTCCTATTCTCAGTGGCAGCCTTGTCAGTGATCTCTTTCACAAGATCGGAGGGGAAGAGGTGTTTACCCCAGATGTTGGAGGAAATCAGCCTCCGGGGTTCGTGTCTCACAGTGGCACTTGAAAACACGAATTCTCGACAGGCTCTCCGAGCCTTCATGAAGTTGTACAAGTCCTTTACCAAAGTCGCCATGTGCGATTTGGCGAGTACCATGTAGTGGTCGGGGGCTCTGGTGTCACCAGCCATGACGTCAAGTTGTACTTGGAGGGACATGGATGCTGCGAGCCTCTCCTTCGTGTCTTGTTCCCGATGAAGGAGATGGTCATTGAGTTTCTGGAGGTCCTCGTTAAACTGACGTCCAGCTAAGTCAGGATCTAACTTTCCCACCATGAAGGTATGCTGGATATCCTTCCAGTGTCGAACGTCGGGGGGAGTCACCATGGAGAAGGGTCTGCACTCCTCCAGTGCAGGACAGGGTTTCCCTTCTTCCACAGCCTTGTGGCACGCAGCGAAGGCCTTTTCCGTGAAGGGAAGGACTGCATCGTCGGGTGCGACGTAAGTAGGGTGCTTCTTGCTCAGGGCCGGAAGCTTAGAGCAGGTAAAACCCCTACTTTTGAACGCGTTGGCTAGCATAGCCTGAGCCTTCGAGAGATCGAACACCATCACCTCCTTGGGTTCGGTCTCTTCTTTAGAGGCAGGTTCAGAACGAAACCGGACGTAACAGTCCGGGTAAGCCTCAAAGCTCGGGAAGAACTCCACTTCTTCCAGGGGAACCGTGCCGATCTTATCGCTGATAAAGATCCTGCCGGTCGTGATAACCATATGCTCGGCATACCTCCAGGGGTTGGCATGTGAGCATGCAGGGAGGTCCTTAACCGAGATCTTCTTCGGTTCTTTGGACCCTCCCATGGACCTGATGAACTCGTGTGTCACCTGAAGCTTTTGTTCCATAAGGGCTTCTATCATACGGAACATCTCCTGGGCGGATGGGATGGGATCCGGGGTAGCGGAGGTAGACGGGAGAGACACTTCCGTCGGTGTAGGAGCAGGGGCGGGGATGGAAGGCGGAGCGACCTCCTGCTCCGACTCGGTGTACTCCACCTGGTCCTCTTCATCTTCCGCGCCTTGGGCCATGAGGGTCCTCTCCGTGTCCTCCGAAATATCCGACATACGTTCATCTTTTTCGGCATCCAGGCGACACTCGTGCATGGACTGGGCCATGACGACATCGGGTTCCACCGTGATCTGGACGGTGGGGATCTGATCTTTGGGGACCACAGAATCTGGGGAAGCCTTTGGGAACAATAAGGCCCTCATATCTTCAGTGGCAAGGTACGGTCCAGTGGCGTTCTTCTGGGAGCCACGCACCCACTTGCGTAGCTTATCCCGAGAAGCGTCCCTAATCTCCGCTGAGGGAGGGTTATTAAACGCATCGACCAGGCGATCCTGGCAGACCGTACAGTTCTGCGGGTCCCAGAACTTCAGATCCCCTTTCTTGTTGGCACAAGGGGCGTGGGTCCTACACGCCGTATGTCCATAGAAGTGCGGGCGCTTCACTGCACAGAAGCTGTGGTCACACTTCATCTGCTCCTCCTGTAAAAGAAAGAGAACATGAGTATGGGGGAGTCATAAGAATGACTCTTAAACTAAAGTTAAATATTAATTATTAATTTTAACTTGACATTAGGTGTGATGCACAGAGGATGGGCTGAGAGAAGGAGATAGATACATACTCCGTGTAACCCGCCCGGCTGGTTACCGTGACCTTCATCCATAGACAATCTGTTGTGACCGAAGGCACAGGATAGAATTCAACATGGAATGCCCGTAGGGCAGTGGGAATTCTATTGGAAATTGTCAAGGATATAAGGCTAGAACTGAGGCCACTCAGACTCTAGAATTGGGAACTAGAAGATCCCATAGGGTAACGGTTTCCGGCAACCAGCCGTGCTAAGATACACACAGCATGCTGGAAATCTGTGATATGCAAGAAGACAGCATGGTTACTAATAGAACGGTAAGATAATACCAATCCATTTACGTAATCAAGTCATCTGGTTGCGATGTAGGGCTATCAACATCAGATGATAGCTAGTAGAAGGGGGTGCAAGTCGTCTTGACGCCTCCGGAAGGCTCCGGCAGACCGCCGGCACGCCGGAGGCCGCTCCAGCAGTTTCTGGCATTAAGGAAGACAATATAGAAGTCAAGAGTAATACCAGGGTGGCGGCCGCCGGCACAGCGGCGGCACGCCGGCAGGGAGCGGCGGCTCCGGCAGCCGGAGGTAGCCGGCTTGGTGACAGGGACAAGGATGGTTATAGCAGAACCGGAGTGCCGGCAGTGGATGCCGGCACTCCGGGGGCCGGCCGGTGGACGGACGACTGAGGCTATGAGGAAAGAGGGAAGGCCATCGGCTAGGTGCTGACGGCAGGCGGCAATCCCCCGGCACACGGGGGACTGGCGGCGCAGAGGGCAAGGGGTAAGTCACCAAGGTAGGAGGTGGGTATCACCGACAGTAGAGGCGGCAAGGGACCGGCACCCGGATAGTGAAAGAGACAGAAGGGGGGATGTAGGGGTCCGGCCACGGACCCCAAGACATCCCACCTGAGTGGGTGTACCCATGATAGAGGCTAGCCCTATCACCCAGAAGCAGGGGCCGCTGAGGACCGGGGGCTAAGGGAGCCCAAGGGAGGACAGGGAACACCCAAGAGGGGGGAGAACCCCTGTAGACAGAACGCATCCAGTGGCTAACCCCATAGGACACTATGAAGGGTATATGTACCAGAGCGGACTGCACACATGAGCTCAAGGTAGCCCTATCACTCCACCCTAAGGAGGAGTTGTAGGACAGGGGACAGATGGGTATAGACTAACCTAAGTATAGGCTAGGCCATACAAGAGATAGGTGGGGAGGGGAGAGGAGAAGGGTCTTCTGTGGAGGAGGTTCTGTACCAGAGCGGCCACCAAGGAAGGGAGGACACTCCCTAGCCTAAGGTAAGGCAGCCTGTCTGAAAACGGTGCATGGGTATCGTTTCAGCAAGGTACAGAACTAACCCCTCCAAAACCTAACCTAGAGCAGGGATGTTACACCCTGAACTAGGAAGGATGGAAGACATATCGCTATTGCAGGAAAGGTCGGAGACCTAGCCCCAGCAATAGAGGAAGGACTAGCCGTTCCTCATTCTCGGACGCAACCCTAAGGGGGGATCATTCCCTTAGGGAGTACAGAGAAGCGATATAATACTCTGATATGAGCTTGATCCCTTTACGTGGTAGGGGGAGCAAGGCTACACAGAGGGGATGCCCTAAGGCAGGGGATGAAGGAAGCATATAGGGGTCCTACTTGTAGGTTAGGTTAGAAAGACACACTATCTAACCTGTCCCTTATATGGTCCCTGAAGGCGAAAACACTTGCATCACAGTCAATAGTATTGTAAAATAATGCCACTATCTTCATAAATAAGCCTAGGATCACTGATAAATATCATGCATGAACACTGATATAGGCGCTCTGGCCTAAGGGCTATAGTAGCCAACTGGTATGGGGTCAGTTGATGACCGATAATAAAGCGTCAAAACACGATATAAAAGTTCCTAGCTATGAAGACTAAATAACTAATAGTATCGATTAGTTAATGAGGCCGGAAAACGCTGTTGAGGCTATCTAAATAAGGCATGCAAAACAACAGCGACGCCATAAAATGGCCGGTCCGGTCGAGGCACAGCTCTGCCACAAAACATCAAATATCTCGAAAAGTAAAATTTTACTTTACGGTCAGAGCTTATTTAAACAATACTGGAACCTTGTACTCAACTTTCCAGAAGAAGGCGAGGCCGAAGGTAGCGACATGACGAAGATGCAGGTTGATGAAAAAGCGTAAGGGAAAATCCGTCTTAGCAAGGCAAGCTACTAGAAGAAGGATGAGGACGGACGTGACGTCATTTAGCAATGGCGCCCGTTTGTTTACGTCTCGAGTACCAAAAGTAGCCACGAACGAAATTAGCTGTGGAACGGCTCCCCAGCTATTCTCCGCCCCTACACACCGAAGTGTTAACTCTGTTTGGGGTGTAGATAGCTATGTGGCGCATTAATACATGCGTCCCCTGTTGATATACGATGTCTTAAAAGGGAAACCTTTAGGATACTCGCTCCAGAAGTTAGAATTCTGTGATAACCTGTGGTTAAATTCTCTGGGAATATTTAGTAGTTATATACCCAAGGAAGCTACCAAAAAGGAACCTTCCATCAGGACGCCATGGCTTGAGCCCAAAAACCTGAGTTATTTATTTGGCTTCACTCCTAAGTCATTTAGTTATGACCAGAATTAAAAAAGTTGTGGGATTCTGGTAACATTGTATAGTTACTAACTATCCCACCCACAGTTAAGAGGAGCGACAGAGTCTGTGAGACAGTTCCAGTTATTTCATGGTCAAGACTTGTTAGGTGGATGACACAGGACTTGGCACTTTTATAGCTAGGGAAAATATAAATGATCTTTAAAATTTGTAATTTGTTCATACACATACAAAACCTTGTCATTTACATGGGGAGTCTTCCGTAGATGGGAGAAAGTCCCCTGTAGTAGGTGGGCATCCGCCTAACCCTTAACAGATAAAAAAGGTGACATTCTAAGACTGGCTCATAAAAGAGGCAAGGTCTAGAAGCCTATCCAAGACAATGACAGAGTCACTACCTTCACAAGAATTACATGACCATAGCAATAATCATAAATTCAGAGTAATTTATATTTTTCCTAACTACAAATCTGTAGTTCTTTATCATAAGGGAAGAGACGTACGGCTATGAAAACTTTCAACGAGGTTTCAACAACTGGCCAGTTGTTATCTAGTGGCAGCGGGGAGAAGCACCAGCTCCCACTCATACCTTTCTCACTTTGATTGCAGTCGGCACTTTTCCCTTGGGGTTAGGTGATGGCAGGTAAAAGTATGTATAAAGAACTACAGTACTGTACAGTTTTAAGCATATAACTTACCCGGTAGTTATATATATAGCTTACATCCATTGAGGCACCTGGAACCATTCCATGATTCCTCAGATCTTCCCTGCTGCCGCTAGCGGCGACATCGTTGGATATTTTACTCGCTATTTACCTGATTTATTGCAGTTTACTTTGGTGATGTACAATAATTTGGTTTTGACTCTCGCTTGTTTGGATTTTCTTTTGGATATTCTTGAATTACTTTTGGATTTTTATATTTTGACCCTTGCTTGTTGACTTCTCTTATAAATATTCAAAATGGCCACCCCTCTGTAACTTTTAGAATGTGTGTGAGTGGGTGTAAGACCCAGTTGGCTAAGGCCTCTATTGATCCCCATTCGCTCTGCGTTAAATGCAGAGGTAAAATATGTGAGTTGGGTGATCGTTGTGACAAATGCATTCTTTTATCTGAGAGTGAGTGGCTAGAGTTTGATCGCTTTACGCGTAAACTAGAAAGAGATAGGTTGAGACGAAGTTCTTCTCGTTCTTCCAGAGACCTTTCCTCTTCCTGTGTCACCGAACCTAATCCTTCCCCTGTAGTGGTAGTTTCTGATCCCACTATTGTTACTGCTAATGAGCCTACGCTTAAGGATATGATGGTGGCTATTCAAGCTCTGGGCGCAAAGGTTGAATCGCTTGCAGCGGACAGAATGCAATTAATGTCTGATGTGAAGCAGTTAAAATGTAACAGTGCTAGAAGTGCAGTGAATTTATTTAGTGCAGTGGAGGGTGTGCCTGCTCGGGCCTGTCGTTCTCCTAGTCTTAGACCTCTTCCAAGCTCCCCAACCCCTGGGAGAAGGAATGTCGAACGATGAAAGGAAACGAGACGGTTTAGCTCCCCAGCAGACGTCCCCTCGAGCGTACCTGTTGACGTTTCACAGGACGTTCGCCCTCACCATAGGAAAGGTGAGGTTAAGGTGGTTTCATCATCCTCGGATGACGCAGTACCTAAAAGAGGCTGGCGTCAAGTTTCCAGATCTCTTAAGAGGAAAATGGATATAGTCAACCAGCGTCCTACCATGACATCGCAAGCTCCTGGCTATAGCCATTGGAACAGTCCAGAGCGGTTTCCTTCTTCCGTTGAGAGCTCGCCTGCTAAACGTCCTGCAAGGACGTCGGATTCTGTCAAGAATCTTTCAGTTGCTGGTCAGTTGTCTGAACCGGGCATGACCTTGGTTCGTGCTCCCCCTCCGCCGTCAGACTGGTTATCGCCATCTGGACGCTCTTTGAGCGGAGTGGAGAGCGATCTTGTGATAGACGTGACGTCCCCTGTATCACAACGAGTTGACCCGAACTTTAATATGCTACAAGAGATGCAACAGAGGCTCTCTTCATTCATGCAGTTACCAAGCTACAGACAATAAAAGAGTAGCAGGCCTGGATCCTGAATGTCAGGAAGCTTCTCTTCTGGACTCCAAGCGGCGTAAGGCTGTTAGTCAAGAGGTTCTTGACGACGAACGTCTTTTCATCTCCCCCGTTGAATGTCGTGATACTGTTCCTCATAAGGAAAGTGGACATAATCTTGATCTCGAACGTCAGGCAACCAAACGTGACGCCAGGCGTCAAGCAGCCAGACGTGACATTGAGCGTCTAGCGACCAAACGTGACGTCAAGCGTCCAATAGAGCGAGGTGCCGAGCGTTCTTCTCAATGTGACGTTGAACGTCCCCCAGGACGTGATCTCGAACGTCCAGCAAAACGTGACGTCAAGTGTACAGCCATACGTGACGTCGAGCGTCCTACAGAGCGAGGCGCCGAGCATCCTAGACGTTGCGTTGAACGTCCTTCAGGACGTAATCTCGAGCGTCCAGCAAAGTGCGACGTCGAGTGTCCAGCTAGACTTGACGTCGAGCATCCTACAGAGCGAGGCGTCGAGCATCCTAATTAGCGTGACATTGAACATCATACAGGACGTGATCTAGAGCGCCCAGCAAAACGTGACGTCGAACGTCCAGCTAGACGTAACGTCGAGTGTCCTACAAAGCAGGACGTCGAACGTCCAGCGAGACGTGATGTCGAGCGTCCTCCAGGACGCGACGTCGAGCGGCAAGCAGCCAGACAGGACGTCAAGCGGTACGCGGAGTCGAGCGTCAGACAGGACGCGACGTCGAGCGTTATACAGAACGTGACACTGAGCGGCGAACATCTTTTCGTGTTGCTAGTAGTCAAGAAGTGAGGCATAACTATGAGGATGAGTGCCTCGGACTTTGTGATGGCACTAGTCATATCAGATCTCGTGATCAAGACCACTTTAGTTCCAATCGCTTTGATCGCGAGCGTTTCACCGAGCATCAAGCGTTAGATCAACAAGGCGACAGACATGATGATCTGGGGTCTCTTGACGCCAGTAGTCAGGACCTTCATGAAATGGATCCTGATAAGCACAACGTCGTTACTGCCATCAGGGCTTTGTCAGAGGAAAACGTTGGCGATCACCTTTCCCCTGTTGAATTATTTGAGGAGTTATCAGAAGGAGAAGATTCTAAGTCGTTTTGTCCTTCAGTGGATCTTAAGAAACTCATGAAAGTTTTTAACGATGAGTTTCCAGAATCTTTTGTGCCCGTTGCTCCACGTTCGCCACCCTCAGAATTCACGCTTGGGAAGTCGTCGAGGAAATCTCTTTTTACCAAAATAGATAGTTCTGTCATGGTCATCAAAAAGAGCTCTAAGGATGATGGGAGACTGGATGGAGTCCAAAAAGGACCAAGAAAAGGTGTCCTTCGCGTTTCCTCCGACTAAACTAGCATCTAGATCTAGTATCTGGTACGAGACGGGAGAAGTTCTCAGCTTGGGAGTTCCTGCCTCTGCCCAGGGAGATTTCTCGAGTCTTGTAGACGCTCCCCGTCGGTCGGCCATGAGGAAGACCAAGATTCTCTGGTCTACTTCAGAGTTAAATCATCTTCTCAAAGGTGTCTTTAGAGCCTTCGAGGTTTTCAATTTCCTCGATTGGACTCTGGGAGCCTTGGGCAAGAAAGTTTCTGCCCTTAAAGAGAGTGATACTACCAGTTTAATCCACATCATGTCCCGTATGGATAAGGCGTCATGGGACGGATCTAATGAGTTGGCAGCACTTTTCAGCAGGGATCCTTAAGAAAAGAGCTCAGATGTGTTCGTTTCTGTCTCTTGGGGTTACTCCCTTTCAGAAATCGGAATTGTTATAGGCTCCTCTGTCTTCCTCTCTTTTTCCACAAGAACTCATTAGAGAGATTTCATCCGCATTAACTCAGAAGGCCACCCAAGATCTGGTCTCAAAGAAGGCAAGAAAGGTCCTACAAACTTCCTTCTCTAGCCGCAAGCCAAAGGAAGAGACACCATTTCCTAAGTTCTCTCAGCCCTTTCGAGGGAAAACTTCCAGCAGGGGTAGCTCCAGGCCCGATGGAAGGAGAGCAAAGATGAGAGGATTCAGAACGGGGCAAAGCAGAGTCTGACTGCTTTTGCCTTCAGGCAGTAGGAGCCAGACTACACAACTTCTGGCAAGCATGGGAGAAGAGGGGAGCAGACCTTTGGTTAGTACAACTTCTGAAGGAGGGTTACAAAATCCCTTTTATAGGGAAACCTCCTTTGGTTTTAGCTCCAGTAGATCTCTCTCCCAGATACAGAGAGGAGTCAAAGAGGCAAGCGTTACAACTTCAAGTGTCTCTCTTGTTGGAGAAGGGGGCCATAGAGAGGGTGCGAGACTTGTGATCACCAGGCTTTTACAACCGCCTGTTCCGGTTCCCAAGAACTCGTGGGGGTGGCATTCAGTCCTGGACGTAAGTGTGCTAAACACGTTTGTCCAGAAGACGAAGTTCTCTATAGAGACTTCAAAGTCAGTTCTTGCAGTAAGAAAGGGCGACTGGATGGTGTCATTAGACCTCCAGGATGCTTACTTTCACATCCCCATTCATCCGAGCTTCAAGCATTATCTGAGGTTCATCTTCAAGGGGGAAGTGTTTCAATTTCGAGCTCTGTGTTTTGGCCTCAGCACCGCCCCTCAAATATTTACGAAACTAATGCTCAATGTAGCAAGAATACTCCACTCAAGAGGCATCAGAGCCTCCCTGTATCTTGACGATTGGCTTCTCAGAGCTCATTCATACGATCACTGCCTGAAGGATCTCCAGACAACTTTGAGACTAACAGAAGAATTGAGTGTTCTTGTCAACAAGGACAAGTCTCTTCTGACACCATCACAAAAGATACTTTATTTGGGAATGGTGATTCAGAGTCTGGTTTTTCGGGCTTTTCCGTCTCCCTTAAGGACGGAGCAAGCATCTTGAAACTGCAATCTTTTCTAAAGAAGAAGAAGTGTTCTGTGAGAAAGTGGATGAGTCTGTCGGGAACCCTCTCCTCGCTGGAACAGTTTGTCTCTCTAGGAAGGCTGAATCTTTGTCCTCTCCAATTCCACCTCAATCATCATTGGAACAAGGAGAAGGATCTAGAGACAATGTGCATTCCAATTACGGAATCCATAAGAAGTTGCCTTCAGTGGTGGAACGATCCAGACAGGTTCCAAGAAGGTTACCCCTTAGAACAGAAGAACCCAGACCTTGTGTTGTGTTCCAACGCCTTGGACTCGGGGTGGGGAGCAACACTGGGCAAGTTGGAAGTTTTGGGGTTGTGGACAGAGGTTCAGAAGAAAACTTCCACATCAACCAAAAGGAACTGTTAGCAGTCCTGTTGACCCTCAGAAGCTTCGAAGGGTCAGTTTTGAACAAAGTGGTTCAGGTCAATGCCGACAACACCACAGCATTGGCTTACATTGCCAAGCAAGGCGGAACCCACTCGATGTCCCTTTACGAACTGCGAGGAATCTCCTCCTCTGGGCAAAGGAAAGGAATGTAGTCCTGATTACAAGGTTCATTCAAGGGGAGAAGAATGTGATGGCAGACAGCCTCAGCAGGAGAGGTCAAATTCTGTCCACAGAATGGACACTCCATCAAGAAGTCTGTAAGAATCTGTGGCGACTTTGGGGTAGCCTGTACATAGACCTATTCGCGACCTCGAAGACAAAGAGGCTAGAGACTTATTGCTCCCCAGTGCCAGATCTCGAAGCAGTCCACATAGATGCTTTCATGTTAGATTGGACCAATCTGGATGTGTACGCTTTTCCACCGTTCAAGATCCTTTACAAAGTATTACAAAAGTTTGTGTCACACGAAGGGACCAGAATGACTCTAGTGGCCCCCTTTTGGCCCTCAAGAGAATGGTTCACAGAGGTACTGGAATGGATGGTGGACACTCCAAGAAGCCTTCCATTAAAAGTAGATTTATTCAAACAACCCCACTTGGAAAGGTACCATCAAAGTCTCCAAAATCTTCAGCTAACTGCCTTCAGACTATCGAAAAACTCACAAGAGCTAGAGGCTTTTCAAAGGAGGCAGCTAGGGCTATTGCAAGAGCAAGAAGGACTTCGACCATCAGGGTTTATCAATCTAAGTGGGAGGTTTTTAGAGAATGGTGCAGAGTCAACTCTGTTTCCTCATCCAGTACCTCTGTAACTCAGATTGCTGACTTCCTGATATACCTTCGAAGGAAGCGCAATTTTTCATCCTCTACCATCAAGGGATACAGGAGTATGTTAACAACTCTATTCAGGCACAGAAACTTGGACCTTTCGAATGATAAAGACCTACTGGAACTTCTAAAATCTTTTGATACATCAAAGCAACAACACCAGGATTCACCAGCTTGGAATCTGGATATTGTCCTGAAATTCCTTATGAGTGACAGGTTTGAGCCCTTGCATTCAATTTCCTTTAAGGACCTCTCGATGAAGACTCTGTTTTTGGTTAGTCTCGCAACAGCCAAAAGAGTTAGTGAAATCCATGCCTTTAGTAAAAACGTTGGTTTTCGAGATAACAAGGCTATCTGCTCATTACACTTAGGCTTTCTCGCCAAGAATGAACGCCCTTCTCAACCTTCGCCCAAGGCTTTTGAGATTCCAAATCTTTCGGATGTGGTTGGCGAGGAGTTGGAGAGTCCTATGCCAAGTAAGAGCTCTGAAGTTCTACCTGGACAGAACGAAAGAGTTGCGAAGCAGGTTGGAAGCTCTGTGGTGCTTGGTCAAGAAGCCCTCATTACAGATGTCAAAGAATGCCCTTTCATTCTTCATCAGACTTTTAACAAGAGGCTCATGCACATTGCAGTGAGACAGACCTTAGACTTTTAAAAGTCAAGACACACGAAGTTAGAGCTGTAGCAACGTCAGTGGCCTTCAAACAGAATAGATCGTTGCAGAGCATTATGGACACAACCTTTTGGAGGAGTAAATCTGTGTTCACTTCACCTATTTGAAAAGTGTCCAGACTCGTTATGAGGACTGCTATACTCTGGGACCATTCGTAGCAGCAAGTGCAGTAGTGGGGGAAGGATCCACCACTACATTCCCATAATCCTGATACCCTTTTCTTCTCTTGGAACTTTTATTTGTTTTTTTATGGTTGTTTGTGGAGATTGCGACAGTCTTCCACAATCATTGATTTTAGTCAGGTGGTCAATTTTGTTCCTTGAGAGTGCCCGGAACTGGGTATTGGAGGAGGTTCTGTCACATAGAGGTATGTACACTGGTTTACAGCTCCTAGAGGTCTTCAGCTCCCTAGGAGGATCGCCGGATCTCATAAGAAAAGCGGACATAATGAGGCAGAGAATCATTGAAGTCAGCTTCCTTATCAGTTACGAACCCTTAAACTTCTTTTATTAACTCTTAAGCAGAATTCCAACTATATTGGCTGTCTCTAACCCTCCACCGGGTAAGTTATATGTTTAAAAATGATATTTTCATTATAAAATAGATTTTTGAACATACTTACCCAGTAGTTATACATAATTTAATTCCCACACTCCTCACCTCTAGAGACTAGAGGTATGGAAGATCTGAGGAATCATAGAATGGTTCCAGGTACCTCACTGGAGGGCGCGCAGGTGGTACACCTGGCTATCCAATCGGCGATTGGCGCAAGTTTTGAATTTTCTGCCGTGGCGTCAGGGACGTAAGCTATATATATAACTACCGGGTAAGTATGCTCAAAATTTATTTTATAGTGAAAATATCATGTTTGTATAGTTAGGAAAAATAGAGTTCTAGCTGACAGTCTCCGGATGCTATTCCCCAAGAGAGAAGCTGAAGCAAAGAAAGGCCAGTCTTTACTTTCTTTACTTTGACGGCTGCTTTTCCGGTCCCATACAGCAGGGGAACCCCACTCTCTACAGCACCTCCACTGTCGTTTTACCTTGTTCGTTCAGAGTATTTAACATTTCCTATCACATCTTGTTCATTTACTGTTAGATTGTCACTTAAACGACTGATGAAATAAGAAAGTCTTCAGTTTCCTCTTGAAAGCCTTAATGTCTTCAATCATTCGGATGTCTCGTGGGAGCTTATTATACTGTATAGTCTCGGATCTGCATATTTAAAGGCTCTGGGCCCTTCAGTAGACATATATCTAGGTTCCAATAATTTGAAACCATCTGTAACTATTCTCGTGTCGACACGATTTGTTAGCTTGCTCAATATGTAGCAATTCTCTAAGTATTTTGAATGACTGGTTCTGATAACTTGATGGGTTATTGTACATATTTCAAATTCAATTCTTGTTTTAATCGGCAGCCGGTATAGATCAATTAGTATATGGGTGATCCTTGCTCTAGGAAGGACACCTTTTATCCGCCTTACTCCTCTGTTTATAATTTTTTGTAATTTCTTAAGTTGTACTTTTGGTAAATTGTAATAGATTAGTTGCAGTAGTCAATCCTGGTAATAGCACAGTTTATCACAAGTTTCTTTACAGAATTTTCGTCCAGGTACTTTTTTTATAAAAGTAATTATTAGATGATAACCAGCAGTTTTTACTACATTATGTATTTGGGCATTGAGAAACAGGTTACAGTTAAGAAATACACCTAGATCTCGAACTTTACTAGATATCGGCACTGAGTTATTATTTATGATCATTTGAATATCACCCAAGCTTTTCATGCTGTTTCTCTTACCCACCACCATGAATTCAGTTTTGTTCTCATTTAATTTTAGTTGTTTAAATGTCATCCATTCTCTGACACTATCAAGGATTCGGTTTAGAGTTTCAGTGGTGTCATCCATATCATTTATGGAGAAGTAAAATTGTGCGTCATCTACAAATAGTTTGAACGTCACACCATACCTTTCTAGTACTTTCGATAGACCAATAGTATAGATGCAGAAAAAGATTGGGCCAAGTACACTTTCCTGGGGTACCCCTCTGTTTAAGGGTTCATATGATGAATAAGTTTCCAATTTGTATACAGTAATTTCTACCAACTAATTAGTCTTTTAGGTATTCGAAAGCTTGATCTTTAACGCTGATGGACCGTAGATCATTTAGTAGCAGTTCATGCACAACTGTATCAAAAGTAGCACTGAGATGGAGTAATATTAAATTACCACATTTACTTTCACCCATCATTTCCAGCATATCATTTACATCAGAGCAGATGGCTGTCTCCGTAGAGTATAGTTTTCTGTAAGGAGATTGGTTGTCAGGCAAAGCTTCTATTACTTCCAAGTGACTGACTAGTTGTTCAAGAATTACGTATTCAAGCACTTTTGAAACAAAGGATAAATTCGAAATAGGTCTATATGAGCTTAATTCCTGGTAGTCCAGGGCATTTTTCAAAACTGGTGTGACTATAGCCATTTTCTCAGATTTGGGAAATGTTCATCATTGCTTGAATTTGCTATTCTCATTATTATTTCGGCTAGACTAGAAAAGTTTCTCTCTCCAATTACTTTTATATTCATCTTAGGCTAAAAATGTAACTACTGTCCTTTGATGACTGCTCCTGGTCCTATAAGGAGATAAGGCAGCTATACCACTTGCAGTGCAGTTACCGCAAGGATTATCGAGAAAATGTCTAGGGACCTGTGGGTCATGTCTTGTAGGTAATGGTCAATGAAGGTTGTTTGTCTCTTCTATACCCCTGCTTGTAGAACCTGCATTACAGAAAGGTTCTTTAAAATGCCAGGGATGTACCGATGCCCCTGACATCATGAGCTTTAGGTCGATGTCATTGAGGAGAAGGAGATGGATTAATATCTTGATCTATGACTTTCCTAATCTAAGAGGAAATTGTGTTCCTGAGTACAAGCTCCTCGAGTTTGCTTGAGATAACGCCTTAGGCTTAGGTCCTTTACAAGACACAACAGCACAGTAATTGTTCTGAGTCACTAGTTACTTCCTGAAGTCTTATAATTTGGAAGGAATTGAACCTAACATCAAATCTGCCGATTCTGAGTCTTCTCCACAAATTCAGGGATGAAGCTGAACGTTATTTGTTCCCATCCCCATGAATGGGCGATGTTGTAAGAGATACTATATCTCTTGGCCGAGGCTAAGGTGAGAAGAAAAGTGTTTTCAATAGGAGGTCCTGGTCAGAAGCCTGACTTGAAGGCTCGTATGGTGCTCATTTTAGGGAACGCAGAACCTTAACTACATTCCAAAGAGCAAGTCTTATTCCCACAGAGGACAAGAGAGCTGAGACAGAGCAAAGTTTTTCTTCTCAAAGGTACAACAAAAACACGGCAATTAGGGGTAGAGTGGCACTGAAAGGAGAGAGTCCCCGTCTATGACACCAACCACAGAAGATCGCCACCTTAGCCTGGTAGACTGAGATCAAGGACCTCTTTAGGTATCCAGACATCTGTTATGTCACTGGTGTTGAAAAGCCTCTCTCTGAGAGGAGATGATGGATAACCTCCAGGTATGAAGATGTAGGGATCGCTTAACCCGATGGTAAATCTGGGCGTGTGGTTGGCATAGAAGGTCCTTTAGTGTGGGAAGTTCTCTCAGTACTTTTTGCAGAAGTAACAGCAAGTCCAGAAACCAATGTACATAATGTCACATCGGTTGGCCAACAATCTCACCCTGTTGAGGATTCTCCTTAGTAAGCAGACCTGGGGAAACGTTTGAACATCTAGGTGATCCCATGGGTGTTGAAAGGCATCTTGGAAGAGTGCCTGCTCGTTCGGTACTGGCGAGCACTACACCGAAAGTTTCTGGTTCAGAGACGTTGCAAAGAGGTCTAACGTTGGTGAACCCCATAAAGTCAAATCTTTATTTGCTATCTGTTGATCCAAAGACCATTTGGAAGCTACAAACTGAGCTTTCCTGTTCAGTTTGTCTGCCACGGCATTCTTCTTGCCAGGAATGAACCTGGCTGACAGGGATGTAGAGTTGTCCTCTGTTCACTGCAGTATTTCTACGATTAACTGGCAAAGTTACCATGAAATGGTACCTTCTTACTTGTTTAGATGAGCCACTACAGCTGTGTTGTCAATCATCAAAGCAACCAAGTGACTTGAAAGAAGCAGTTGAAAATGCTGGAGAGCAGAGAGAGGCTTGACCTTGAAAATGCCTGAGAGTTAAGAGGTTTGACCTTAGGTCCAGGAGATTTATGTGGCATTGTTTGTCTACCTAAGACCAGTATCCAGATCAGAGGTATTGCAAAGAGGTCTGTCAGTAGTGAACCCCACTAAGTCAAAACATTATTTGCTATCCTTTTGATCCAAAGACCATTTGGAAGCTACAAACTGAGCCTTCTTGCTCAGTTTGTCTGCCACGGTGTTCTTCTTGCCAGGAATGAACCTGGCTGACATTGATATAGAGTTGTTCTCTGTCCACTGCAGTATTTCCACGATTTGATGGCAAATTTCCCATGAAATAGTACTGTACCTTCTTGCTTGTTTAGATGAACCAAGAGGCTTGACCTTAGATCCAGAAAGTTTATGTGGCATTGTTGGTCTACCTAGGACTACAGTTTAGAAGCTACATGATGCAACAGTTGACTGCTTCACCCCTCTTTTGATGCATCCGTGAAGAGCATCAACTCAGGAGGAGGAAGAAGTTCTACCCCATTTGAAAATGTTCTAATCTGAAACCCAACAGCTCAGGTCTTCCATTTGCTACGATCTCACCGGAATGCAATTCCTGGGTGATCCATATTTTGAGACAAATAGGTCTTCAGTTGCCACTGAAGTGATTGCATCCGAAGACAACTGTTAGGAACCAAAGGTTCTAATGACGTCAGGTCACCCAGCAGCTGTTGCCACAGGTGACCCAGCAGCTGTTGCCACAGGTGACCCAGCAGCTGTTGCCACAGGTGAGCTTGCGGCAATGGAAGAGCCAAAAACTCATGAGTCACTTCTTTGAGTCTTTTGGCTCTTTGCTTCGATGGAAAGACTTTTCCCAATATGATGTCTATTCTCATACCCAGGTATACAAGGCTCTGCATGGGCTCCAGAGAGGATTTTTCTAGGTTTACCATGATCCCCATATCATGACAAAACTCGAGAAGCATGGCTTGGTGGTGGAGAAGGATCTCCACCGAGTCCATCAATACCAGCCAATAGTCTAGATAGCAGAGCAGACGTATGCCAATGGCGTGAGCCCATACCGAGACCAGTGTGAACACCTGAGGAGCTTTGTACAGGTCAAAACACAGCACTCGGAACTAGTATACCTTTCTGTTAGATACGAATCTTAGGTACTTCCTCGAGCATATATGAATTGGGATGTGGAAGAATGAGTTCTTTAGATATAACGTGATCATGATGTCCTCTGGCCTGACTGGCTGCTTGACTGGATGTTGTCTCCATCTTGAACAGAGTGTTGAAGACAAACTTGTACATGACCGAGAGGTCGATGACAGGTCTCCGGCCTCCAGACGCTTATTCTACAAGAAAGGGTCAACTGAAGAAGCCTGAAGGCCCATTGAGGACCACCTGGAGAACAATTTTCTCTAATATGATGTTGACTTCTGCCTGTAAGGCAGCGTCCTTTGCCGATACCTCTGTGAAGGACTTAGATCTCATTGGGGGATGAATCAGGGGAGGTTGTGACCTGGTGAATGGGACAACATACCCCTAGTGAAGGACATAGACTGTACAAGGGTGAAGCAACTGCTGCCGCCTAATCTACAGGCATTCTCCCATCGATGGAAGAATGGAGGTAGAGTTTTACTCTACCTCAGTGAGGAGAAACTCTGCTCAGTGTCAGTCATAAAAGACTATCATTCAGCCTTGAGTGAGGTCTATTGACAGAAAGTAGTTGATATTTCCTCTTTGACAGAATTAACTATGTTCGTATGGAGCTTTGAATAAACTTGCCCCAGTCGCAAGTGTAACCACTTCCTTGAAAATTTACTGAAGTTCTATGTTCCTTGAAAGGAACTCCTTATGAACAGTTAAATCGAGAATCTGACCGAGACTAACACTTAAGACAACCTTTTTGTTCACCCTAACCTTTGCTAAGAGGTCTCTTCTACGACATCGCGCATTCAAGGAGATGGAGTCAAGTCTCGTCCAATTTCATCCCTGAGTTTTTTGCAAAGACTCAAAATTCGGCGATTTCTGACCCTAGGTTTTCTTCCTTCAAGATTTTGAGTCTTCAGGAAGTAACCAATGATTCTGATTAGATGCTTTTGTGCCCTGTGAGAGCGCTGAGGCACTATCTTAAGCATACAGGGAGAGTTCACCCCCAGACTAGACACCTCTTTGTCAGTATTGGAAGGGTCACGAGGAAGGTGATCAAGAACACTTTCTCTTCTTGGATTAGGCAGGTCATTGACAGGGGCATTAATCCTTCCCCTTCTCGACAAGGAAGAGCTCATGATATTGGGTGTAAGTACATCTCTGGCATTCAGAGAGAACTTTCTGTGAAGCAGGTGTATGGAGGGTTCAAACTCCCTTCAAAGCCCACTACCTACAAGATGTGACACACAGGTCCATAGATACATATGTTATAGGCTTTGTGGTACTGCTCAGCAAGTAGCATAGATACCTTAGCTGCCTCACATGACGATTAGCAGTTGTTTGAGGACGAAGGCTATGGTTTTAGTCTGGGATGAATGTAAAGAATGACTGACCTTTGACCTTTTCTTTTCTTCATCGTCCCCTCTCTTGTGGTACAGCATCCGACTCCCTGTGTGCTGGAACGTGTTCACTGCAGGTAAAAGACATTTGGGTGTATATCTATTGATGTTTCTTGATACATCCCATTCTCCTTATGAGGGGATAAACCACAGTGTGTAAATTTATAAACGTAATGCATAATTTTTGCCTATACAGCATTGCATTGGTGTTACATTCACTCTCCACCTTTGCATGGGCTGTCAACCCACTGGCAGTGTTAAGACATTGGTTCTAGAGGTGTCAGGATGCTCATCTCACGCCTTTTCATGCTCAGATAGAGCAATTCTGGGTAAAAAGTTCCAGCCAGTAGCAAAGAGAACTTCCACCCTCCTAAGTGTGAGTCTCCTATGTAAAGAACGAGGATTTTATTCCTGTAGGAACAAATGACAAATTTAGAGGTAATTTGTATTTTTCCCAACTATACAAACCTGAGTTCTTTACACAAATGTTACCCTATTTACCTACCCCTGGAAGTCCTGTCTGCAATCAAAGTGAAGTTATAGTGAGTGAGTTGATGGTGGTGCTTCCCCATACTCACTGGTAACAACAGGCACAGTTGTTGACACCTTTGTAAAAATCTTATAGCTGTATACCAACTTGCGCTGTTATCTGCTTCCTATGTAAAGAACTCAGGTTTTTTATAGTTAAGAAAAATATAAAAAATTCCTAAATTTATAATTTTTGTATGTTGCAGATTATTTTTTGTTTTGTCCAGTGCTACTTTTCGAACATTATTGAATAAAGCTTATTTTGAGAATCTTAAATTTAGAAACCTTGATATAACATTTGTCATTCTTGGTGATGACTATTTGAAAAGTGATACCAAATTGTCAAAATTTAGATAGATTTTACGAAGCAAATAACTGGTTCAGTTGACCTGGGGTAGAATCTCAAGACTTTTAACCCTTTACTTTCTTAATATCCAATGCAGGATCTATAAATTAGCTACTTTTTTTTTTGCAATCACCGTCAATGTACTTGAAAAGGTATAAAATTGATGCTTTGACAACTTATATTCACACCATTGGGCTCTTCAAAACAGCCACTCAAAATCCGAAACAGCCAACCAATACTGATCTACAGAGTCGGACAGGAACACCACTTGCACTTCAGACTCAAACCAGTAAATATATCACACAGTTGCTCTCATAAAATCGCTCCGTTGTAATCATGGTAAGTACAGTACAAAGTGACTTCATATGTTGTAGTTGAACATTAGCCTTAATTGTGAAATCAACTCCATGATGCTGTGATGTTATTAAAACATTTAGATTACTTACGGAAAAGCATAGAGCTCAAATATGCTATTTTTGGTGAGTTTAAAAGAGTACACTCTGCTCAAATGGGACACATCGGTCCGACACATTAAAAGAAGTTGACAGCATAGGACACTTCACACAACTTATTAGTGCTTGCTACTGTGTGTTTTAAACAATAGTGAAACATGTTATTATAATTTCTAGTAATAAATAGTAATTTTAGGATCATGTACTGTACATACATAAGCTGTAATACCCCACCCTTTATTGTTAATTGATTCCAAGTGACCCTACATAAGGTGATTTTTAACATAAGTCGGATTTCATCTGTAAAGTGACCTATACGCTCCCTATACAGGAGGTCTTCGGGGATTACTATGATTCACTGTTACGAACGGGCTCCAATAAGGTATTTAAAAAATTGGTGCAATACAGTTTGAAGTAACAATGTTTGGTTCGTTAACAGGATGAACTGCTGTACTTTCTGGCACGAAGAGGAACTAATACGATGTATAATAATGTGTTACTCTTCATTTTACCATCAGTTCACCATCATGGCTTATGATACGCATTCTGGATTTTAGTGTTGCAACTTTTTTATATTTTGTGCCTTTTTTCCATTTGCATCATGTCTGGAAAGCATAAGGGAGACTGTTCTGGTGGCAGGGCATTCGAAAAGAGGAAAACCATTACGATGGAAATAAAAGTTTGTATTGTGAAGTGAAACTGAAAAAGGGGAGACCTCTTTGAACATAGGATGTGCATTAAGCCTTAGTCGTTTATGGTTGTGACTATCATGAAGCATAAACATAGCTTCCTTGAGCATGTGAAAGGATCTGCCCCTATGAAGTAGATCATAATTACGAAACAATACAGTGTTCTCATGAATGACATGGAGAACATATTAGTGCTCTGGGTGGACAACTAGAATCAGCGACATATCCCAGTGAGCCTTTTGGTGATTCAGGAGAAGGCTAAGAGGTTGTATGAAGCCTTGAAAATCCAACAGGGGGAGAGGCGGGAAAGTGACAAATTTCTGGCCAGTAAGGGGTGGTTTATGAGATTTAAAGCTTATGCAAATTTTCATAGCTTTAAGATGCAAAGTGAAGCTGCTTATGCTGATAATGAAGAAACAAGTGAATATCCTGATGTGTTTGCTGAGATTATTAGGAAAGGTGGGTTTTGTACTGAATAAGTCTTTAATGTGGATGAGACAGCCTTATTTTGGAAGCGTATGCTAAATCAGACCTACATCTCTAAGGAGGAGAAGACTGAACCAGGGTAGTAAGTTGGCAAGGAGAGACTGACTTTGCTTCCTGGAAGTAATGCTTCTGGTGACTGCAAGCTGAAGCTTATGATTGTGTATCAGGCTGAAAATCCCAGGGTACTCAAGGAGGTCAGGAAGAGTCAGCTACCCGTCATCTGGATTGGAAGGCGTGGGTGACCCTCTTGTTATTTGAGGACTGGGTTTTAAACCACTTTGTGACTGAGGTTGAGCATTATTGTGTTAAGAATAGTCTACCATTTAAATTACTTCTTTTAATGTTGATATGTTGAATCAAACGCAGGTGTATACCGTAACCCTTTAATGTATAATAAGAGGTTACACTACTCTGTGGCTCTGGGCTTCCAACTGCAAGTATTCATTTTTGTATATATTTTACTTGCTGGTAAAGACACAAGAGAACTTAGAGAAAGATTGCGAACAGTTCTGAAGAAGTTGGAGGAACATAATATTAGAGTAAATAGGAGCAAATGTATTTTAGAAATTGATTCAGTAAAATACTTAGGTTTTGTAATTAATGGCAAGGGTATTCACAAAACTAAAGAGAAGATTAAAGCTGTACAATCAACAAAAGTACCAGAAAATGTTAAGGAATTACAATAATTTTTAGGTTTAGTAACATTTTATGGGAGTTTCATTCAGAATTTGTCTACAATTGCACATCCATTGTATAATTTGTTGAATAAGGGTGTAGAATGGAAGTGGGCAAAAGAGTGTCAGGAATCTTTTGAAAGAATCAAACAGGAAATAACATCACCTACATTCCTAGTACATTATCAAATGGATTTACCAGTTGAATTAGTATGTGATGCATCAAACTTAGGTTTAGGTGCAGTATTATCTCGTGTAATGCCAGATGGAACAGAAAAACCAATTGCATTCACTTCTAGAGTATTGAACAAGGCAGAAAGGAATTACTCTCAAATAGAAAAAGAAGGTTTAGCATTAGTGTATGGAGTTAAGAAATTTCATATGTTTTATCAATGCAATATGATGCAATGTTGCGCTCAACACATGTATTATTTAAGGTAATACAGTACATTATTACAATAATACATAACACTTCTATTACTGGACAATGCCCCTGGTCACCCTACCAGTTTAGCTGACTTCCATCTCTATGTCAAGGGGTTTACTTGCCACTTAACACTATTTCCCTTTTACAACCTACGGACCAATGGGTAATTGCTTCCTTCAAAACCTACTACCCTCGTGGGACAATTGTTATGGCTTTGTAGGCAATGGAGAAGGTCATGACTCCAAGATGTTCTGGAAGCCATACAACATCCGAGATACCATCAAGACCATTGCTGAAGCTTGGGGGTGAGGTGATGCAAACCAGGATGAAAGGTGTCTGGAAGAGGCTTTGCCCACAGTTTGTCAACTATTTCTTTGGCTTTTAGGAGGCAGTTGAGTCTGTCACCAAGAGTGTTGTTGACCTAGGTATGTAGCTAGAACTTGGTGTAGATGCTGATGAGGTCACCAAGCTCCTGGCATCTCATGGAGGGGATTTGTCTGATGAGGACCTCACTGAGGCGGAGAACTAGATGATTGCAGAAGAGGAAGACACTCCAATCCCAAAGAGCAGAAAAGTTTTGCCCTGTTAGAGGGAGCAATTACAAAATAAGAGGAACAGGATCCCATCATGGAAAGATTTATGAAAATGTCCAGGGGTTCATGGATGTTGTGAGGCATTACAAGATCTCAGAGGAGAAGACCCACTACCTTGGCACCTTCTCCAGCATTACCCCAGCTTCTCCAACACCTCTTCTAGAATCTCATCCCGATTCTCCAGCATCCTGTCCTGACTCTCCAGTTACTCTTTCAGCTTCCCCAGCACCTCTTCCTCTTCCAGCATCTCATCCTGACTCTCCAGCTCCTCTTCCAGCATCTTCCACTTCCTTCTCACAATAACCCTGTCTCCACCACTTGCAACGCCCCTTCCAGTGTTCAGGCCCACCACAGGAATAAGGTAAGGAATTGTTTTAAGTACAGCATTACATATTGTCTACTAGCAGCCTCCTGTATTAGAGTAAGTACACTACTGCATAGGGTATTATTATTATTATTATTATTATTATTATTATTATTATTATTATTACTTGTTAAGCTACAACCCTATTTGGAAAGGCAGAATACTATAAGCCTAAGGGCTCCAACAGGGAAAATAGCCCAGTGGGGAAAGGAAACAAGGAAATAAATAAATTACATGATAAGTAATCAACAACTAAAATTAAATATCTTAAGAACAGTCACAACATTGAAATAGATAATTTATATGTAAACTTTAAAAAAATTTAGAAAACAAGAGGAAGAGAAATAGGATAGAACAGTGAGCCCGAGTGTACCCTCAAGCAAGAGATTTCTAATCCAAGACAGTGGAAGACCATGGTACAGAAGCTATAGCACTACCCAAAACTAGAGAACAATGGTTTGATTTTGAGAGAGAGAGAGAGAGAGAGAGAGAGAGAGAGAGAGAGAGAGAGAGAGAGAGAGAGAGAGAGAGAGAGAGATACACTTGTTTGTTTACTGTACTTAATGAAGTGACCTACCAGCACATGATCTCCTTTTTAGACATTTATGAATATCAAAATTTTGTTTAGCATTATTATGCGATGTTTTCAATAGAAATGATTGTATTATGCTTCCAAAAGCTTATCGTTATTTTTGAAATGCTAGATTGACTGCTCAAAACTTTTTTTTTCCAGCTTTGCAAAATTTTATTATTATTATTATTATTATTATTATTATTATTATTATTATTATTATTATTATTATTATTATTAGCCAAGCTACAACCCTGGTTGGAAAAGCAAGATGCTATAACCCCAAGGGCTCCAATAGGGAAAAATACCCAGTGAGGAAAAGGAAATAAGGAAATAAATAAATGATGAGAACAAATTAACAATAACTCATTCTAAAAACAGTAACAACGTCAAAACAGATATAAACTATAAAAAGTCTTATGTCAGCCTGTTCAACATAAAAACATTTGCTGCAACTTTGAACTTTTGAAGTTCTACTGATTCAACCACCCGATTAGGAAGATCATTCCACAACTTGGTCACAGCTGGAATAAAACTTCTAGAATACTGTGTAATATTGAGCCTCATGATGGAGAAGGCCTGGCTATTAGAATTAGCTGCCTGCCTAGTATTAAGAACAGGATGGAATTGTCCAGTAAGATCTGAATGTAAAGGATGGTCAGAGTTATGAAAAATCTTATGCAGCATGCATAATGAACTAACTGAACGACGGTGCCAAAGATTAATATCTAGATCAGGAATAAGAAATTTAATAGACCGTAAGTTTCTGTCCAACAAATTGAGATGAGAATCAGCAGCTGAAGACCAGACAGGAGAACAATACTCAAAACAAGGTAGAATGAAAGAATTAAAACACTTCTTCAGAATAGATTGATCACTGAAAATCTTGAAGGACTTTCTCAATAAACCAATTTTTTGTGCAATTGAAGAAGACACAGACCTAATGTGTTTCTCAAAAGTAAATCTGCTGTCGAGAATCACTCCTAAAATCTTAAAAGAGTCATACAAAGTTAAAGAAACATTATCAATACTGAGATCCGGATGTTGAGGATCCACTGTTCTTAACCTACTTACAATCATACTTGGAGTTTTGTTAGGATTCAACTTCATACTCCATAATTTGCACCATGCACTAATTTTAGCTAGACCTCTATTAAGGGATTCAGCAACCCCAGATCTACATTCAGCGGATGGAATTGATGTAAAGAGAGTAGCATCATCTGCATATGCAACAAGCTTGTTTTCTAGGCCAAACCACATGTCATGTGTATATAGTATGAAAAGTAATGGGCCAAGAACACTACCCTGTGGAACACCAGACATCACATTCCTATACTCACTATGTTGTCCATCAACAACAACTCTTTGAGATCTATTACCTGAAAATTCAATAATAATGCTAAGAAACGACCCACCCACTCCCAACTGTTTGAGTTTGAAAACAAGGGCCTCACGATTAACACGGCCAAAGGCAGCCCTAAAATCAAGGCCAATCATACGAACTTGCTGACCACAATCAAGGGATTTCCGTACAGCATTGGAGATTATAAGAAGGGCATCACATGCTCCAAGGCCTTTACGAAAACCAAATTGCAAACTAGGGAATAGATGATTACCTTCAGCAAACCTATTAAGACGCTTTGCCAGAAGACGTTAAAAATATTTAGATAATATGGGAGTTATGGAAATTAAGCGGTAATCAGTTGGACGTGAGCTACCACAAACACATTTACATAGAGGAGTAACATTACCAATTTTCCAACAAGTGCTAAAAGCTCATCTTCTTGCTAACTTGCGCAAAATAACAGATAACTTTGGAGCTAAGAAATCTGCAGTCTTTATAAAAAACAAAGGAAAAATGCCACTTGGGTCTACACCTCCATAAGCATCATGTAAGGATATTTTACTGTAAAATATTTCCCAAGTTATTCAGATTCAAGGGGATGCGCCGTTTCCGTCTTTAGACACTAAGTCACTTGCCCTTTATTCATTTTTTTTTTTATACATTCCCTTTTCGCTGAGCATTGTCGTCTCACCGTTTGTGATCATGGCCAAAATTGGTTAGCATTGAAATTTGAACTAGAATTATGAACATATACAGTAAGATATTTGCTGCATTGCTAATTCAATCTTTATCGCAAGAGCTTTGTTCGCTTGATAATTATTGAGACCGTATGGCAAAATTGGAGATAAATATCACAGAGTATAGATAACTGGTTTATTTTTTTAAATTTAAATGCTTATCCAAATAATGGGTGGTTTTTTGGGGGTGGGGCTGGGGGGGGGGGGTAGCTGTAATTAGGGAGCAGTTGTCTTTTGGGTCTTTGGAGAATTTGCTTTCTTAAGGATCCGAATACCAACATTTTCCTAGCTTGAGACACTTAGATTATTACATTTGTAGTCTTACATATATCTTAAGTGCTGTGTTGCAAAATTTACCCGTTTGCTTTAAAATCAACCAAGATATTTTCGTTAACTGGAATAATGATAAGGAATGGGATATATATATATATATATATATATATATATATATATATATATATATATATTGTATAAAAATCTGAGTGACACCACTTATTCATGGAAGCATTTATCACATTGCAAGTTATTTTTTGGTTTGATGGAGATTGTAAAAACGAGGATTGAGTGAAATGAAATACAGTGCTCCAAATGTCTTGTTTATGAATCCAGCTAATGAATATCTTGTCTTGGCTTCACACAATCATCAAATAGTTCCAGGTTGGAATGTTTTATGCTGCTGCTCGGGAGAGATTTCTTTACTGGAAGGATAGTGTACCAACCGTGTGTCACACGATCGTACATAGTTCATTTTGTGCTTGTATCTTTGCTCTCCCCTCGCACTGAAAAGAACCTGAAAAAATATGTCTTGTTTTTCTCAATGGTAACGGTGTTGATTTTGAACATGAAATTTCCTGTTGCCTTGAGATTTTGTATATAAAGGAGAGTGTTCTTTAATAAACTCACTCAGTTGCTGTCAACCTGTCTTTGAGTCACAACCTTCTCTCGGCCCGTCACATTGGTGACCCCGGAGCGACTCGCTCCTCCCTCCTCCCCGCCCCCCCCCCCCCCCCCCGCCTATCACAGTTACTATGACGCCGTTAACGCATACCTTCTGGAGCAGTACTCGCCGTCGCCAGCCGCCCGTATAGCAAAGCTTTTTCAGCTCTCTCAGCAACCGTTGGTGGACCAAAGGGCTTCGCTCACCCTCGGGAAAATGACCAGTATCACTCACCTGCAACCTGCCGCGGACGGCTCTCCTCGTGATATGAACCTACTTTGTGCCCTTTGGGTAAGCCGTTTCCCCAACCTGTACGCGCTGCCATACCCGATGTCAGTAGTTTACCCATAAAGGACTTGATGACCAAAGCCGACGCCCTTTTGGACAGCCACTTCATGACCTTCAAAACCTCCATCAACGCCTCCACTCGTGACAAAGAGGACACCTATTCAACTTAACCGAAGCTGACGTGAATGCCGTAGGACACACACGCCTATGAATGCCATAGGACATATATGCCTATGAATGCCGTAGGCCTATGAATGCCGTAGGACACACACTCCTATGTATGCCGTAGGCCTATGATTGCCGTAGGACACACTCGCCTACCCCCTGACTAGGCGGAGCGGCAACAAAAACACCCATTATCTACCACTTGCTCGCGCCCCAACCAATGACTTCTACAGCCACTCACTAATCGGCGCAGTTTTTGCTACTACAACTCCAGATTCAGGGCACTGTATTTAACATGTACAGTATGTCATTTTTAGAGGGGGAGCCATGTACCAACCGTGTGTCACACGATCGTACATAGTTCATTTTGTGCTTGTATCTTTGCTCTCCCCTCGCACTGAAAAGAACCTGAAAAAAACATGTCTTGTTTTTCTCAATGGTAACGGTGTTGATTTTGAATATGAAATTTCCTTTTGCCTTGAGATTTTGTATATAAAGGAGAGTGTTCTTTAATAAACTCACTCAGTTGCTTTCAACCTGTCTTTGAGTCACAACCTTCTCTCGGCCCGTCACAATTGTGAGAAGGTAGGAACTAAGATTGACGGCCAAGACGAGTACCGTAGCGGAGGGCCATTCATTTGAATAAATATCGAGAATGTTTAATAAATATCATTAAAGAATGAAAGAAAGAGAAGGGTACACAAATGTTAAAGAATGCAACCGAGGACACAAATGTTGAAGAAGAAATGCCTAAAGAATGGCAGAAAGGAGCACAAATGTTAAAGAATTAAGACCTAACTCTTGCTATTGGATAGAGGAAGAAGCTCACAAAATAAAATCTAAAGAGTGAAAGAAAATATTCAGGAATCAAAGGTTATCGCTCCTCAGCTGTGATTTAGTGATTAAAAGGACAAACATTTATTTTCCAGGTATTTTAAAATTCCGTTTCACCTTTCCCCGCTTACTGAATCAGCTGTAGAAATTATGGTTTAACTACTGCCGTTATAGGCTGAGGAGCTACTATGGATGGCTATTGCTCGAACACTCCGAACTAGAGCTTCACGGATAGTAATGTTTCGCTCGTTAAGCGCCCATGTACCTAGAGTAATTCACCCGGTCCAAAGGGGCACATCCAACACCACATAGCTACGCTAATTCGGGCAATTGATCACTGTAAATAGGGACTTTATCATACAGAGTTAAGCTTATTTGAATCAAGACTGAGAGAACGTTGTACATGAAATTGATAATAAGTCAGTTTGATCTCTAGGCAATGTAATTTCTCAAGATAAAGCTACTAGCAATTATATAATCATTGATAACTTGCAGTCACGGTATTAGCATGAGGAATAATTTTGTGCTTTTGCTATCTGCAAATGTATTTTTTTCCGACAATTTATAGGAGAATACATTTTTGGAAAATAGGTATATCATAGTTTCATGACAAAATTTCGGAAAATTACGTCGTTCTGAGACTAAAAACCTTGTATTTTTAAAATAATTTGTCAATAAAACAAATTTCTGATAGCCTTTGCCAGAATGTAATAGCGTCCTCATTTACCTCCACTTATTTTCGATAGGAAGTAATAAATTCTTATTGTATTCAAGATGTTATGAAGTCATTAGTATATATTGTATCCATCACTGATTATGTATTATGCAATGTTGATACATAAATTTCGTTACTTATCTAACTTCCAACAACAACAACTACATTATTCTACTATTGCTATCTTTTACAAATCAACCAATAATAAATACGGTTAACAATATTTGCTAGAACACTAACGGTCATCAAATAATATTTAGGCGATGATGCAATATCCTTCAGGCTGTGTCAAGAATACTCATTTAATGTCTCTCCACACTCCCTAAAACAGAAATGACTTCCTTATATCCTCAGTGTCGGACTGGCTGGGGCAAGGGGTTGTGAATAGGGGACTTCCACCCCCCACCCCCCGACCCTTCCCGGCAGTGTCTACTTGGCCTCACCCACGAAAAAATAGTAATTGTGCGTGTGTATATATATGTATATATATATATATATATATATATATATATATATATATAACGGATTTTGAGCGAAGCGAAAAATCTATTTTTGGATGAGATAGCCATGGCGTCCTGATGGAAGGTTCCTTTTTGGTAGCTTCCTTGGGTATATAACTGCTAAATATTCCCAGAGAATTTAACCACAGGTTATCACAGAATTCTAACTTCTGGAGCGAGTATCCTAAAGGTTTCCCTTTAAGACATCGTATATCAACAGGGGACGCATGTATTAACGCTCCACATAGCTATCTACACCCCACATAGAGTTAACACTTCGATGTGTAGGGGCAGAGAATCGCTGGGGAGCCGATCCACAGCTAATCTCGTTCGTGGCTACTTTTGGTACTCGAGACGTAAACAAACGGGCGCCATTGCTAAATGACGTCACGTCCGTCCTCATCCTGAAGCCAGTTGCTTGCCGATCACCATGATACAGCAGAACAGGGTGGGACCTGAAAAAAAAAATGGACGAAGTAGCAGGGAGGGTCCATCAGGACGCCATGGCTATCTCACCCAAAAATAGATTTTTCGCTTCGCTCAAAATCCGTTTTTTGGGCTCAAGCCATGGCGTCCTGATGGAAGAATACCAGAGAATCAATGTATCGTGGTAGATTTTCCCCTTTTAGTGTAAGTGCCGAGGGCTTTGAACAGGTTAGCATAGTAATCTTAATAGAAGAACCGTAGGGAAAAGAACTTCCTACCCCCCTGGCAGTGAAGTCCCCACGGGCCATGGTAAAGATCAAAGTGGTCATCGAAGGGCTACTCACCTTGCTGGGAGAACATGAAGAACTCGGAGACAAGACTGAATGGTTGGCATTCATATAGGAACATTCTCAAGGGCAGACAAGTGGTGGTTAGGCACTGTATGTTAATAGAGAATCGTCTGGTCTCTAAGGTATGAAGTAAGTAAGTATTCGTGTAGGAATATTACATTGCACAGGTGAGTATATAATAAGGGTTGAAACCTTAGTAATCTTCATCGAATATAAGAGGAAGGGGATAATAAAACTATGACAGTCGTGTATTTCATAGTATAAGTAGGAGCGGATTGAGACGCACAAGTAATAAAATAGAAATTTTATTTTACAATTGCAGAATATATTAATTAAATGCAATAAATATGTAAAAGTAATTTACAACAAATTATAATGTACATAGTAATGAAAGACTTGCTCTTGAATCTGAAAGAGAATTTCAAATTATTAGTAGGCACTCATTCCAGAGGAACGTCAGTCTTTTAAAATTAAAACACATCATGCTCTAGGCATGCGGCACTCGTGTGACGACTATGACATTTCACCTGGGAGAAGAACAGTATATGGAAAAACACTAAGTGTCTTTGAAATCACTACGTATCACGCGAGGGTCAACATAGGCACCCGAGGAGTTAGAGTCCCAAGTAACTCACTGTTCTATGCAGAGTTAGGTGCAGGTTTCATAACACTACCTGCGGCTACCACAAAATGTTTGACTTCATGCACTTGTTTCGCATAATGTTTGAAGAAAACACGCGAAGATTTCCAACCTGTGAAACTCTTAAGGCTTTCGAAATCCATACTCTGAAAGAAATTCAGAGACGATGCAACTTTTCTAGGATCGTGACCTGCGGGTGTACTGTCAGGATCCGCTCTGCGAATAAAGTAGGTGATTTTCGCTCTTAGTTGTTTCAGTGACAGGTCACTGCCCGATGTTTCTCTTTTGAAGAGTTGGCCTCCACCAAAGTCCGAAGTTCTACGAAGATAGACCTTGAGGCTCTCTACTGGACATAGAGAGGCATCTTCTTTCAGGGGGCATATTCTCCAAGGGCCCCATCTTTTGGTGGGTAATTCGTTTTTGGCGAGAAACGTCGGATCTGGGAAGAGGGTAAGGTCACCTGAATCTGTAAACAGAATGTGGCCCTCGTCCCTTGATAATGCCACTATTTCGCTGACTCGGGCTCCTGAGGCAAGAGCAAAAAGAAAGATAACTTTTTGAGTCAGATCCTTGAGAGGGCACGAATCATTGTCCAAGTTGGAGGCAAAATGGAGCACCTTGTCCAGAGACCAGGAGATCGGTTTTGGTGGGGGTGCTGGGCGTAGAAGAGCGCATGCTTTCGGCAGTTTATTGAAGATGTCGTTGGACAGATCAATCTGGAAGGCATACATCAGTGGTCTAGTCAAGGCCGATTTGCAAGTAGAAATCGTGTTGGCTGCCAAGCCCTGTCCATGAAGGTGAATAAAGAAGGACATGCAAAAATCAATGGTGATTTCCATAGGATTTTTTGCCTTGACGAATGAGACCCATTTTCTCCAGGATGATTCGTATTGCCGTCGTGTGGATTCGGTCTTGTATTCCTCGAGGAAGTCTAGACTTTTCTTCGAGATCCCAAACCTTTTCTTCGTGGCTAGGGAGAGAAAATCATGAGATGAAGGTCCCTGATTTTCGATGATGAAGCGAAGACAGTCGACTTCTGTACTTGCTGGGAGAGAACTGGGCCCGGGAGAGGGATCAGCGTGGGCTGCAGCTCCAGGACCAGGGGGTACCAGTTGCTCCGGGGCCACTTGGGAGCCACTAGGGCCGCTGTCCCTTTGAAGGTTCTCAGCTTGGAGAGGACTTTCAGCAGAAGGTTGGTGGGAGGGAACAGGTAGATCTTGGACCATCTGTTCCAGTCCAGTGACATGGCGTCCACTGCTTCTGCCTTGGGGTCCTCGTACGGGGCCACATATCGAGGAAGTTGCTTGTTGTCGCTCGTTGCGAAGAGATCGATCTGAAGTTCCGGGACTTGGTGAGAGATGAAGGAGAATGATCTTGCGTCTAGAGACCATTCCGACTCTATCGGGCTTGTCCGGGATAGAGCGTCCGCCGTCACGTTGCGGAATCCTTGTAGGTGAACTGCAGACAGGTGCCATTTCTTCTTCTCTGCCAGACGGAAGATTGTCAGAAGCACCTGATTTATCTGGGGCGATCTTGAGCCTTGGAGATTGAGACATTGAACTACCACCGAGTTGTCTAGGGTTAGACGAATATGGATCGAGGTAGGCGGGGAGAGTTTCTTCAGAGTTAGAAGGACCGCCATGGCCTCCAAGATGTTGATGTGAAACGTCTTGAATAGGGGAGACCATGTGCCTTGAGCCTATTTTTGGTGGGAGTGACCTCCCCAACCCTCCAGCGAAGCGTCCGTGTGGATGTTGAGTGATGGAGGTGGGTGTTGAAGAGGGATAGACCTTTTCAGGGCCTTTGCTTCCGACCACGGCTTGAGGAGCAGCCGAAGTCTGTTTGGGAGCCGTCTCTTGAGGTCTCTTCGAGCGATGGATGCGGAACGTCTCCAGACTCAGGCGGCATCCTTTAGCTGTGCACGTAGCACTGGGTTTGTCACTGAGGCAAACTGTAGAGAGCCTAGAACTCGTTCCTGCTGACGTCTTGAGATCCGTTTGGATTTCAGCAGTCGCTTGACAGACCCTGCTATTTCCTTCCTTTTCTTCTGGGGGATGGAAAGGCGGTGTGACTGAAGGTTCCACTGGACTCCTAACCATTGGAACTTCTGAGCTGGAGAGAGGCGAGATTTCTTCGCGTTTATCTTGAATCCCAGGTGTTCTAGGAACTGAGTGACTTTGTTGCAGGATCTTAAACAATCCTCGGGCGATGGAACCCAGACTAGCCAGTCGTCGAGGTAGGCCATCACCTGGACGTCTCGGAGGCGAAGCTGTTGTACGATGGCGTCCGCCAGCTTTGTGAAGATCCGAGGGGCCATGTTGAGGCCGAAGGGCATGGCCCTGAAGGCGTAGCTTTTCCTTTGGAGTCGAAATCCTAGGTAGGAGGAAGCGTGGTGGTTCATTGGAACGTGCCAGTAGGCATCCGCCAGGTCTATGGAGACCGTGTAAGAACCTTGAGGCAGAAGGGTCCTTATCTGTTGAAGTGTCAGCATCTTGAACTTGTTGTTCGCTATGAGCTTGTTGAGGGGGGATAAGTCTAGAATGACTCTGAGCTTGTCGGAGTCCTTCTTGGGGACGCAAAACAGTCTCCCTTGGAACCTGGTTGACTTTACCCTCCTTATCACCTTCTTGTTCAAGAGATCTAGGACATATTCTTCTAGAAGGGGGGTTGATTGTTGGAAGAATTGCTGGAACGTTGGGGGTGGTTGAGTCCAACTCCAGCCTAGACCCTTCTTGACGATGCTGTGTGCCCAGGGATCAAAGGTCCAACGATCCTGGAACTCGGCCGCTAGCTCCCCTTCCTCCTCTGCCTCTGGAGGAACGGCGAGATGCGTCTCTGCCTGCACCTCTGCTTGAGCCTCTACCTTTAGGACGAAAGGTAGTCGTCTGTTGCTCGAAAGCAGGGGTGAAAACCGGTGACTGGGAGAAGACCGGTTGGGTGACCAGCTGAAAGGTCTGCTGTGGCTGAGCAACCACTTGGGGAGTAGCGGGTCCCGGAAACTGTCGTCTCTGTTGACGTTGCTGGGGTTTTGGCTTGGGGGATTTCCTCTTAGGTTGAGGGCCGTCGTCCTGAGAGGATTTCTTCTTTTTCGACATGCCCCACTTGTGGAGAAGGTTCCTGTTCTCCGTGGCGGCCTTGTCGGTGATCTCTTTCACAAGATCAGAGGGAAAGAGGTGCTTACCCCAGATGTTGGAGGAAATCAGCCTCCGGGGTTCGTGTCTCACTGTGGCACTTGAGAACACGAATTCACGACAGGCTCTCCGAGCCTTCATGAAGCTGTACAAGTCCTTAACTACAGTCGCCAAATGCGTTTTGGCGAGCACCATGTAGTGGTCGGGGACTCTAGTGTCACCGGCCATGACGTCAAGCTGTACCTGGAGGGACATGGATGCGACGAGCCTTTCCTTCGTGTCTTGTTCCCGACGAAGGAGATGGTCATTAAGTTTCGGGAGGTCTTCGTTAAACTGACGTCCAGCAACGTCAGGATCTAGTTTCCCCACCACGAAAGTATGCTGGATATCTTTCCAGTGTCGAACATCGGGGGGAGTAACCAGGGAGAAGGGTCTGCACTCCTCCAGTGCAGGGCAAGGTTTCCCTTCTTCCACTGCCTTGTGTACCGCAGCGAAGGCCTTTTCCATGAAGGGGAGGATCGCATCATCTGGTGCGACGTAGGTAGGGTGCTTCTTGCTCAGCATCGGAAGCTTTGAGCAGGTAAAACCCCTACTTTTAAAAGCGTTGGCCAACATAGCCTGGGCCTTCGGGAGATCGAACACTATCACCTCCTTAGGTTCGGTCTCTTCTTTAGAGGCAGGTTCGGATCGAAGCCGGACGTAACAGTCCGGATAAGCCTCAAAACTCGGGAAGAACTCCACTTCTTCCAGGGCAACCGAGCTGACCTTCTCACTGACGAAGATCCTGCCCGTTGCGATAGGCATATGCTCAGCATACCTCCAGGGGTTGGCGTGCGAGCATGCCGGGAGGTCCTTAACCGAAATCCTTTTCGGCTCCTTGGAACTTCCCATAGTCCTGATGTATTCGTGTGTTTCACGGAGTTTCTTGTCCATAAGAGCTTCGAGCATACGGAACATCTCCTGGGCGCTGGTTGGGATGGGGTCCGGGGTGGCGGAGGTAGACGGGAGTGATACTTCCGTCGGTGTAGGAGTTGGGGTGGTGGTGGAAGGCGGAGCGACCTCTTGCTCCGACTCGGCGTATTCCACTCGGTCCTCCTCATAGTCCAATTCTTCGGCCATGAGGTTTCTCTCCGTTGTCTCCGACACCTCCGACATTCGCTCCGCGTTGTCGGTATCCAGGCGACACTCGTGCATGGACTGGGCCATGACAACATCGGGTTCCACCGTGATCTGGACGGTGGGGATCTGATCCTTGGGGACCACAGAGTCTGGGGATGCCTTTGGGAACAGTAAGGCCCTCAAGTCTTCAGTGGCAAGGTATGGTCCAGTGGTGTTCTTCTGGAAGCCACGCACCCATTTGCGTAGCTTCTCTCGAGAAGCGTCCCTAACCTCCGCTGAGGGAGGGTTATTGAACGCCTCGACCAAGTGGTCCTGGCAGACCGTACAGTTCTGTGGGTCCCAAAACTTCAGATCACCTCTCTTGTTGGCACAAGGGGCGTGAGTCCTACACGCCGTGTGCCCATAAAAGTGAGGGCGCTTCACTCCACAGAAGCCGTGGTCGCACTTCACGTGCTCCTCCTGTAAGAGAAAGAGAACATGAGTATGGGGAAGTCATAAGAATGACTTCTACTCTAAAGTTAAATATTAAAGGATTAATCTTTAACTTAATATGAAGTGGTATAAACAATGTGATGTTCAGAGAATGGGCGGAAAAGAAGGAGATAGACACTTACTCCGTGTAACCCGCCCGGCTGGTTACCGTAACCTTATCCATAGGCAATTTGTTGTGACCGAGGGCACAGAACAGAATTCTTCATAGAATGCCAGGAAGGCAGTGGGAATTCTAGTGGGAATTGCCAAGGATATAAAACTGGGACTGAGGCCACTCAGACCATAGAATTGGGAACGTAGAAGATCCCATAGGGTAACGGTTTCCAGCAACCAGCCGTGCTAAGATACACACAGCATGCTGGAAATCTGTGATATGCAAGAAGACAGCATGGTTATTAATAGAACGGTAAGATAATACCTATCTATTTATGTAATCAAACCATCTGGTTGCAATGTAGGGCTATCAGCATGAGATGATAGCTAGTAGAAGGGGTGCAAGTCGCTTTGACGCCTCCGGAAGGCTCCGGCAGACCGGCGGCACGCCGGAGGCCGCTCCAGCAGAGTTTCTGGCATTAGGGAAGACAAATATATAAGTCAGGGGTAAAACCAGGATGGCGGCCGCCGGCACAACGGCGGCACGCCGGCGGGGAGCGGCGGCTCCGGCAGCCGAAGGTTGCCGGCTTGGTGACAGGGACAAGGATGGGTTATAGCAGAACCGGACTGCCGGCAGTGGATGCCGGCACTCCGGGGGCCGGACCGGTGGACGGACGACCGAAGCTATGAGGTATGAGGGAAGGCCATCGGCTGGACGCTGACGGGAGGCGGCAGTCCCCCGGCACACGGAGGACTGACGGCCCAGGGGGCAAGGAATGTGTCACCAAGGTTGGGAGGTGGGTATCACCGACAGAGGAGGCGGCAAGGGACCGGCACCAGGATAGTGAAAGAGACAGAAGGAGGGAAGTAGGGGTATGGCCACGGACCCCAAGACATCCCACCTGAGTGGGTGTACCCATGATAGAGGCTAGCCCTATCACCCAGAAGCAGGGGCCGCAGACGGCCAGGAGCCAGGGTAGCCCAAGGGAGGGCTAGGGAACACCCAAGAGGGGGGAGAACCCCTGTGGACAAAACGCATCAAGTGGCTAACCCCATAGGACACTATGAAGGGTATATGTACCAGAGCAGACTGCACACAGGAGCTCAAGGTAGCCCTATCACTCCACCCTAAGGAGGAGTTGTAGGACAGGGGACAGATGGGTATAGACTAACCTAAGTATAGGCTAGGCCATACAAGAGATAGGTGGGGAGGGGAGAAGAAGAAGGGTCTTCTATGGAGGAGGCTCTGTACCAAAGCGGCCACCAAGGAAGGGAGGACGCTCCCTAGCCTAAGGTAAGCAGCCTGTCTGAGAACGGTGCATGGGTATCGTTTCAGCAAGGCACAGAACTAACTCCCCCCAAACCTAACCTAGAGCAGGGATGTTACACCCTGAACTAGGAAGGATGGAAGACATATCGCTATTGCAGGAAAGGTCGGAGACCTAGCCCCAGCAATAGAGGAAGGACATGCCGTTCCTCATTCTCGGACGCAACCCTAAGGGGGGGTCATTCCCTTAGGGAGGACAGAGAAGCGATAGATACTCTGATATGAGCTTGATTCCCTTACGTGGTAGGGGGAGCAAGTCTACACAGAGGGGATGCCCTAAGGCAGGGGATGAAGGAAGCATATAGGGGTCCTACGTGTAGGTTAGGTTAGAAAGGCACACTATCTAGCCTATCCCCTATATGGTCCCTGAAGGCGAAAACACTTGCATCACAGTCAACAGTATTGTAAAATAATGCCACTATCTTCATAACTAAACCTAGGATCACTGAAATATATCATGCATGAACACTGATGTTAGGCGCTCTGGCCTAGGGGCTAGACTAGCGAACTGGTATGGGGTCAGATGATGACCGATAACAAGGCGTCAAAACACGATATATAAAGTTCCTAGCTATGAAGACTAAATAACTAATAGTATCGATTAGTTAATGAGTCCGGAAAACGCTGTTGAGGCTAGCTAAATAAGGCATGCAAAACAACAGCGACGCCATAAAATGGCGGGTCCGGTCGAGGCACAGCTCTGAAACAAAACATAAAATATCTCGTAAAGTAAAAGTTACTTTACGGTCAGAGCTTATTTAAACAATACTGGAACCTTGTACTCAACTTTCCAGAAGAAGGCGAAATCGAGGGTAGAGACATGGCTAAGATGCAAGTCGATAAGATACGCACAGGGAAAAATCCGACTAGTAAGGCAAGCTACTAAGCGAAGGATGAGGACGGACGTGACGTCATTTAGCAATGGCGCCCGTTTGTTTACGTCTCGAGTACCAAAAGTAGCCACGAACGAGATTAGCTGTGGATCGGCTCCCCAGCGATTCTCTGCCCCTACACATCGAAGTGTTAACTCTATGTGGGGTGTAGATAGCTATGTGGAGCGTTAATACATGCGTCCCCTGTTGATATACGATGTCTTAAAGGGAAACCTTTAGGATACTCGCTCCAGAAGTTAGAATTCTGTGATAACCTGTGGTTAAATTCTCTGGGAATATTTAGTAGTTATATACCCAAGGAAGCTACCAAAAGGGAACCTTCCATCAGGACGCCATGGCTTGAGCCCAAATATATATATATATATATATATATATATATATATATATATATATATATATATATATGTATATATATATATATATATATGTATATATATATATATATATATATATATATATATATATACATATATATATATATATATATATATATATATATATATATATATACATATATATATATATATATATATATATATATATATAAATATATATATATATACATATATATATATATATATATATATATATATATATATATATATATATATATATATATAATGTGTGTGTTTTGTATTTGCAGTGGGTAGTTGAGACGTCAAATGATAGTAAAGAATTGAAATATGGTAACTCCATTTATAACTTTTGTATGCTTTTGCTAACAAAGACAGACCTTTACTGTCTTTGGTTCGCTAAGGTTGGAGAAGGCTCCGCCCATTTTGTAGAAGTAGTTAGAAGAGCAACACCTTGACTTTTGTCTTGGAAACAATAGAGACATCTAACGAAAGATTTCCCCCGAGTGTCGGCGTTCTTTTGACTCTAACTGTACCATTCGAAGAAATAGATCCATCTCTGGTTATTGGGAATCACTGGTAAAGCGATGGTGTTACATAAAACAACAATATTCCCGATATGATAAAGAGCTAATGTGTAATATATATATATATATATATATATATATATATATATATATATATATATAGTATGTATATATATATATATAATATATATATATATAATATGTATTTATGTATATATATATATATATATATATATATATATATATGTATATATATATATATATATATATATATATATATATATATATATATCGTATTTCACGCTGAGTGAAACCACTCGGAAACAACAATCTCCCACAAATTGGTCAAACAGCCGTGTGGTAGTTAGGAAAGAGGGAGGGGGTGGGAAGGGTTGAATCTGTTTCTAACTAAATGTTTAGCCATCATTGTTGACGGGTCGCGCGTATTAGTAGAGAATAAAGCAGCAAGGAAAATATCGTGCGACTACAGCTATTGCTTCATTTCTGACTTTTGTAAAAAAAAAAAAAAAAGTTATTGTATATAGAATTGGTAATATGATTGACCACTATATCAAAAGTAAAAACCAGTATGGCAAATTAAAAACCTATAGTAATCTTTAAAGGCCTAAAACTTAACGAAAACATTATGTTAGTGCAGTTAAAATGAAACCCAACTGCAGAAAAAATAAACATAAATAACGCTCTACCTAGTGTAGGGGAAATCCATCTCCATTCCCTTAGTATTCAATACATATATGATTCAATGGAATATCAAGTCTTAAAACCCGTTTACATCTAGGGAAAATTCAAAGTCTATTGAAAAATTATAACCCTATTGCAATATGCCTACAGTATATTAAATGATAGGCTACTATGTTTTCATAGAAATTTACACTCTAGTATCTTCTTCAGTCTCTTCTGCTGATGCATTAGGAACTTCGATCTATATCAATAATAACATAACGTAAGATGCTAAGATATTCGACAGGTCCAAATTTCAATTATCTTGGGTTAAATAACATCTAAATAATAACTCCTTAAATATTTATAGTATATACAATTAACCCTCTTGTAACTATAATTTGCAAAATTTAGTAAAAAAAGAAAAAAAGAAAAAAAAAAAAAGAAGGTTGGCAGATGAAAAAGATTTCCACTTAATCGAAGACTTCACTGATGCTCACAATCCTCCTGGGATGCTAATTATTATTATTATTATTATTATTATTATTATTATTATTATTATTATTATTATTATTATTACAAGCTAAGCTATAGCCCTGGTTGTTAAAGCAAAATGTACGCCCACGGGTTCCAACAAGGAAAATTAGCCCAGTGAGGAAAAGAAACAAGGAAATAAATAAACTATAAGAAAAGTAATAAACAATCAAAATAGAATATTTCAAGAACAGTAATAACATTAAATTAGATATCTCGTATAAAACTAAAAACTTTAAAAAATAAAAATAATAAGAAGAGGAAGAGATATAAGATAGAGCAGCTTGCCTGGGTGTACCTTAAAGCAAGAGATTTCTAATCCAAGATAGTGGAAGGCCATGGTACAGAGGCTATGGCACTACCCAAGACTAGAGATCAATGGTTTGATTTTGGAGTGTTCTCCAAGAAGGGCTGCTTATATTACCATAGCTAAAGTCTCTTCTACCCTTACCAAGAGGAACGTAGCCACTGAACAATTACTTTGCAGTAGTTAACCCCATGATTGAAGAAGACTTGTTTGGTAATCTCAGTGTTGTCGGTGTATGAGGACAGAGAAGAATGTAGAAAGAATAGGCCAGACTATATGGTGTATATTTAGGGCAAAGACAAAATGATCCGTAACCAGAGAGAGGGATCCAGTGTAGTAGGCTACTGTCTGGCCAGTCGAATGACCCAATAAATCTCTAGCGGCAGTATCTCAACGGGTGGCTTGAGCCCTGGCCAACTTACTATCTACTGTTGATACAAATAATTTCAAAGTTGAAAAAAACGCGGATGATCATAACTCTATAAATTAAACGTGGGAGATTCAAGACCTTTCTATTGGAAATACTCATGGACCCTATTCCGCAATAGACGTACACCCAGCAACAAAACCGGTGTCGCCTGGCCAGACCTGACTTGGAGAGATCATGCCCCTCTTGCCCTGAAAGGTGGCCGACGTTAAACAACCGAGACATCGTTAGGATGGTTCGAATGTAAGGAGGAGGGAAATTACGATATCACTCAAAGAAATGCGATGATGAGAGAGAACTTTTTTATTCTTTTTAGAAATGTAATCTAATATCATTTCGAAACTAATTCATCATAAGATTTTATCATAACTTTTTATTTGAATTTTCCTATTCTATTTTAATATGAAATTTTCTTGAATAATATTGGAACTGACTATTCATATTAATATTCATAACACGGAAATATCCCTCGTTTGCATTTTCTTAAGCAATTCCCCTCTCTCTCTCTCTCTCTCTCTCTCTCTCTCTCTCTCTCTCTCTCTCTCTCTCTCTCTCTCTCTCTCTCTCCACATAATTACACACTGTGGCCTACGTATTATATATGGGGCTAATAAAGTTTCGTTTCCAATAGCACCTATTGGGTCACCAATCATTAATAAGTGGCCTTTGTTCAAAATTTCGAAGGTAATGAGGTTTAAAGGTTTAGTTGTTGATTTCAGTGTTTTCCTTTGATTTCGATCATGAGCCACGTAGCTCGGTGTACTTGGGATCAGCTTTTGTCCCAGGCTACTTGGCTCCGGCACTCTTGGAGAAAATAGTATTATTTGCTATATCAATTATACTAGTTTAAGGTTGGAGATTTAAAATGCATCATCAGTTAACATAATCTATATTGTTTCAGAAGTGATTGGTGACAACTTATGCAACTGTTCAGCTTCCATTGAGGCTTTAAAAGATCTAAAGAGTTATGGGGTCCTTTGACTGGCCAGACAGTACTACATTGGATTCTTCTCTCTGGTTACGGTTCACTTTCCCTTTGCCTACACGTACACCGAATAGTCTGGCCTATTCTTTACATACTCTACTCTGTCCTCATACACCTGACAACACTGAGATTACCAAACAATTCTTTTTCACCCAAGGGGTTAACTACTGCACTGTAATTGTTCAGTCTTTTAGATAAGGGTAGAAGAGACTCTTTAGCTATGGTAAACAGCTCTTCTAGGAGGACACTCCAAAATCAAACCATTGTTCTCTAGTCTTGGGTAGTGCCATAGCCTCTGTACCATGGTCTTCCACTGTCTTTTGGGTTAGAGTTCTCTTCCTTGAGGGTACACTTGGGCACACTATTCTATCTAATTTCTCTTCCTCTTGTTTTGTTAAAGTTTTTATAGTTTAAACAGGAAATATTTATTTCAATGTTGTTACTTTTCTTAAAGTATCATATTTTTCCTTGTTTCCTTTCCTCACTGTGCAATTTTCCTTGTTGGAGCCCCTGGGCTTATAGCATCCTGCTTTTCCAACTAGGGTTGTAGCTTAGCAATTAATAATAATAATAATAATAATAATAATAATAATAATAATAATAATAATAATAATAATAAAATGTGTGAAATGCCATGCAATGAAAGTTTATTGGTACATTATTATAGTGATGATATGGTATATAGGATGTAGGGTATAAAATATTAAACTATCAACACATTGTTTACTCAAATTATCTGGTTTGGCGTCAATAACCTTGGATGTCAGGGTGACAAAAAACTCCTAATCAATCAGTCAATCAATCAATCAAATTATCTGGGCAAGTCACTCACTTCCAAGCAAACTCCCTTCCCTGGTGACGATTGCTCAATTCTCAAAGGTCCGCGTCTAGCTGGCTTCACCCTTCCCAAGGCAAAAGGAAATATTTCCTTAGCATTGAGTATTCGTATAATTACGATTTTATTTGTCGTTTCATGTCCTGATGTCCAACACATTAAAAGTGTTCCCCCGGTAAGCTCTTCAAGAAATCCATTACTCTCGATATTTGTTCAATCAGTCTTTCGCATATTTACTAAGTTATCTATAGTTTTGATATAATTTTAAACACCTGGAAAGCAAACTATGAAATATAGTCATCTTAGTATTTTGTTTTTCATTTACTAAAAAACTTCCACCAGAAGGATCTTATCATAACTGTGAGACCTTTAAACCTCAAACATTGGGGATGGGGTTAGAAGGATATAACCCGGAGGGGGTTAAAGATGATGGTGGAGAGGTGGCAATTGGGTGATCTTAATGTATGGCTTGAAGAGGTTTGCTTATTAACATTTATGAAGTGATAATGATGATGGTAATACCCCTATTGATAACATTCAATATCAATGATTCCAACTCACAATGAAAACGGGCATATATCGTTCTAACATTGATTTTCGATGGTCATTGAACATCTTTGGAAAATGCGATCTTCACCCGAAAGAAATACAATTCCAACACCAACTTGCAAAGTAGTTAGTTAGTTAGAGGAGAGAGAGAGAGAGAGAGAGAGAGAGAGAGAGAGAGAGAGAGAGAGAGAGAGAGAGAGAGAGAGAGAGAGTGTTACAAGGATTTTGGATATCTCAAAGACTTTTAAGTCCATTCGCAGATACTTTATTTGCTCTTTGGTAGAGTGATTTAGTTTAAGCATTTGGAGAGTTCTTATGATCTTATCTAACTTATTCTAGAACGAGAGAGAGAGAGAGAGAGAGAGAGAGAGAGAGAGAGAGCATCTGCTAGAATAATGCAAATAAGGGATATATCATTCCCACATATATTAATTGGAATAATCAATTCCCACAATATTTAAGGATGTTCCATATAAAAATGTAATATGGAATTCAAATATGTCGGTGTGATTATATTTTTCAATAACTATTCTCGAAAATGATTTCATATATATATATATATATATATATATATATATATATATATATATATATATATATACATATACATTTATGTTAATATATATATTTATGTATATATATTATATGTTATATACATATATGTATATACAGTATATATATATATATAAATATATATATATATATATATATATATATATATATATATATATATATACATACAAGTTTATTACAAGTCTACCGTACATATTCCTGGTCCGGCAAGCTTGTATAGACAGTGACTACCACTTGGCCACGAAGTGGTAGTCACTGTCTATATAAGCTTGCCGGACCAGGGTTCAATTCCCGGACGGTCACAAGCTCTTGTCTTTGTGTGATTTCGCCTTGGGCTCTGATCCCGAGGTCGTTTACGAGAATCCAGACATTAATGTATCAAAAATATATATGGCTTATTTAAATATGAAAAACACGTCTAAATGTGCCAAATTTATCATACACACACACACACACACACACACACACATATATATATATATATATATATATATATATATATACATATATATATATATATATTTTACATATATATATGTATATATATATATATATATATATATATATATATATATATATATATATATTACTTGCAAGGTAACAACCCTATTTATGTCCGATCTATCGGAGTCCAGACATGGATGGCTATATATGAAAGGTCTGGGACTCACTGACGGGTGTTGAAGTAGCAGGAGCCTGCATTGTGAGGAGGAGGTATGCTGTTTAGTTCGCCACTCACCTGGGTGAAGCTGGGTCATTTCATTCATAAAAATACCTAAAGTTTATGCTGTATTTAATTGTAGCACCTCTTTGGCCCACATTTTGAGGTGCCTTATCTCTAGCATTAAGGGCTTTTTTATCTCTATTTTAGGTGCTTTAACTTTGGCTTTATGACCTCTATTTTTTAGGCGGCTTATCTCTAGCATTAGGGGCTTTTTGACCTCTATTTTGAGGTGCCTTATCTCTAGCATTAGGGGCTTTTTTATCTCTATTTTAGGTGCTTTAACTTTGGCTTTATGACTATATTTTGAGGTGCCTTATCTCTAGCATTAGTGGCTTTTTTACCTCTATTTTGAGGTGCCTTATCTCTAGAATTAGGGGCTTTTTTACCTCCATTTTTAGGTGCCTTATCTCTAGTACTAGGGGCTTTTTGACCTCTATTTTGAGGTGTGTTATCTCTAGCACTAGGAGCTTTTTTACTTATATTTCGAGGTGCCTTATCTCTAGCATTAGGGGCTTTTTGACCTAATATTTTGAGGTGCTTTATCTCTAGCTTTAAGGGCTTTATTACCTCTCATTTTGAGGGACCCTATCTCTAGCATTAAGGCCTTTTTGACTTCTTATTTTGAGGTGCCTTATCTCTAGCCTTAGGAGCTTTTTACCTCTATTTTTAGGAGCCTAATCTATAGCATTGGGGTTTTTTTAACCTCTGATTTTGAGGTGCCTTACCTCTAGCATTAGGGGATTTTTACCTCTATGTTGAGGTGCCTTATCTCTAGCAATAGGAGCTTTTTTTTCCTCTATTTCTAGGTGCCTTAACTTTAGATTTAGGGGCTTTATGACCTTTATTTTTAGGTGCCTTATCTCTAGCATAGAGGGGCATTTTGACCTCTGATTTTGAGGTGCATTATCTCTAGCATTAGGAGCGTTTTGACCTCTATTTTTCCGTGTCTTAACTTTAGATTTAGGGGTTTTATGACCTCTATTTTTAGGTGCCTTACCTCTAGCATAGAGGGGCTTTTTTACCTCAGATTTTCAGGTGCCTTATGTCTAGCATTAGGGGCCTTTTTACCTCTATTTTAGGTGCTTTAACTTTAGCTTTATGACCTCTATATTTTTAGGTGCCTTATCTTTAGCATTAGTGGATTTTTTTACCTCTATTTTGAGGTGCCTTATCTCTAGCATTAGGGGCTTTTTTACCTCTATTCTAGGTGCGTTAACTTTAATTTTATGACCTCTATAATTTTAGGTACTTTATCTCTAGCTTTAGGGGCTTTTTGACCCCTATTTTAGGTGCCTTATCTCTAGTATTAGGGGATTTTTTTACCTCTATTTTAGGTGCTTTAACTTTAGCTTTATGACCTCTATATTTTTAGGTGCCTTATCTTTGGCTTTAGTGGCTTTCTGACCTCTATTTTGAGGTGCCTTATCTCTAGCACTAGGGGCTTTTTTACCTCTATTTTTAGGCGTCTTATCTCTAGCACTAGGGGATTTTTTACCTCTATTTTTAGGTGCCTTAACTTCAGCTCTACGGACTTTATGACCTCTATTTCGAGGTGCCTTATCTCTAGCATTAGGTGCTTTTTTACCTAATATTTTGAGGTGCCTTATCTCTAGCTTTAGTGGCTTTTTTACCTCTTATTTTGAGGTGCCTTGTCTCTAGCCTTAGGAGCTTTTTACCTCTATTTTTAGGAGCCTAATCTATAGCATATAGGGTTTTTTTAACCTCTGATTTTGAGGTGCCTTACCTCTAGGATTAGGGGATTTTTACCTCTATAATGAGGTGCCTTATCTCTAGCATTAGGAGCTTTTTTACCTCTATATTTAGGTACCTTAACTTTAGATTTAGGGGCTTTATGACCTTCATTTTTAGGTGCCTTACCTCTAGCATAGAGGAGCTT